>NW_027202493.1:40743232-40858232 GCF_024711535.1 Dipodomys merriami | reverse complement strand
ATAACTGGCGGATTGAGTCATTAAACTCATCTCCATCTTCGCTCTGGCCATAGAATCTTAACAGGAAAGGGAAAAAATGAGAATGAAAAAAAGTTGGGTTGTCCAACTTTCAAGGAAATTTTAAAATAAGATTTGCAGTCTCAGCTGGGCTCTGGTGGCTCACGCCTGTAATCCTAGCTACTCTGGGATCTGAGGATCGCGGTTCAAAGACAGCGTGGGCAGGAGAGACCATGAGACTCCTCTCTCCAATAAACCACCAGAAAACCGGACGTGGCGCTGTAGCACAAATGGTAGAGCGCTCGCCTTGAGCTGAAGAGCTGAGGGACAGTGCCCAGGCCCAGAGTTCAAGCCCCACGACCAACAACAACAAAAAAATTTGCAGTCTCAAAAAAATGCCAGAGCTGGGTTCTGGTGGCTCACACTACTCAGGAAGCTGAGATCTAAAGATTGTAGTTAGAAGTCAGCCCAGGCGGGGAAGTCCATGAGATTCTTTTGTTGTTGTCGGCCATGGGGCTTGAACTCAGGGCCTGGGTGCTGTCCCTGTGCTCTTTTGCTCAAGGTGAGCACTCTACCACTTGAGCCACAGCACCACTTCCAATATCTGGTGTTTAACTGGAGATAAGAGTCTGGTGGACTTTCCTGTCCAGGCTAGCTTTGAACTGCAATCCTCAGATCTCAGCCTCCTGAGTAGCTAGGATTACAGGTGTGAGCCACTAGTTCTTATCTCCAAGTAACTACTCAGGAAAAGCCACAAGTGGAGCTGTGGCTCTAGGGGGTTTCCTCCATGACCCCCTCCTTCCTCCTTCTCCCTCTCCCTCCCTCCTTCCCTTCCTTTTTCCCTTCCTCTGGCATCTGACACAATCCTTTCTGTCTTACTTCAATTCCCCTCCCCCTCTTTCCTTTTGTGTCATTTCTGGAGCTTGGACTCAGGACCTGGGCACTGTCCCTCAGCTTTTGTGCTCAAGGTGAGTGCTCTACCACTGAAGCCCCAGTGCCATTCCTGCTTTTTTGGTGGTTAATTGGAGATAAGAGTTTCATGGCTTTCCTGCCTGGCTGGCCTTGAACTACAATCCTCAGATCACAGCCTCCTCTCAGCTAGGGGCTTGGGTCACAAGAGTTAAGGTTCAGACCGTGTGTTGAGAAACTCCTCAGACTGAAACCAGTGGGCTGTCCTCTATCTGCCACACATGTCAGAACGCTGATGGCTTGGTGCTGCCACGCACCTGCTCTGATCACAGTGCTCTAGCGGCTTCTCAGAGCTGCCAATGCCTCAGAAATCAGCTCTTTCTCCAACGTACAACTCAAGAGGCCTTCCCCCAACTGCGCAGAAGCACACCACACAAGTCCCGAACGGTACCACACATGCTTAGTGGCCACTGCCAAGTACCCAGTGTAGACAGGAAACCCGTGTAACACACCCACACACGCGAGCATGCGAATGTGTTTATATTTAAGTTTATCTCTGCACACCTGTGACATAGTCGCAGCCAAAAATCCAGTGCCCTAGAAATGTGTAAAATCACCTTCGGGCTACTGTATGTTACATAAAAAACAATAATCGTGTTTTCAGACTTGGGGGCTATCCCCAAGATACCTCATGATGTACTCATGCAAATATTCCAAATTAAAAAAAAACTATCCTGAGACCTAAGCGGCTGCTGCGGGTCCCACGCCCCGTGGACATAGACAGTCAGCTTGCACATTATGTGGGCCCAACTCGGGGGGCGGGAACGCCAAGTGGAAATCACGGTCCACGGTAACTGGGTGACAGGCAATTCCCAACTCACCCGCTTGGCACAACTAGAAGAGAACTTTATTTGCAGGTCAGTCCCCAAAGTCTCTCAGAATCAACGAATCTCAAAACAGGAAATTCACAGGGCTTTGCGGCTCAGCGCTGGGCGTCTGCGTTTTAATCACTAGCTAAAGCTCTTTAGCAGCACTCCCGCCCCAAGCCTGAGGGCTACTGTGGCCCTTCGCTTTCTGTCACTGGCCATAAAGCCGACGGCACGTGTGTCCGAGGCCCGGCTCCCAGGGCGACCTGCTCTGTGCGCCCGAGCCGCAGCTCTGTGTCTCATACCTGAACCACCACGCCGGCGGGCAGGCCCTGGCTTTCGCTCTGTCCCCCATAATCCACTTTCCACAGGGGAGATGGAATGATTTCAAGGTGATGCCGTGGATTGCTTCATTCATTGAAGTCCCCTCCATGTCATCTACCTCCCTTGGGCCACAGGAAGCTCTCTCCCTGGAGCTGTCACCCTACCTGAAGCCCCCTGCAAGTGCTACATGCCATCCCTGCACCTCTCAGCCTTGCTATGAAGATGGCATCAGGATTCTGCTGATAGGAAAGGCCTCTCCCCCCTCCACCCCAAACTGCTTCCAGACCTCCTTTAACACTTTCACAGTCCACTTTGCGCACTGACGCTCCAGACCCCGCAGGTTCAGGATGGAGGGCTCATAGTTGGCCACAAGCCTGACAGATAAGGGAAATGTCGACAAACCGCTCACCTCAGGTAGAGCACGCGGGACTGGATGATGAACCTGAACAAGTACTTCAAGGCTTTCAGAGCCGCAAAGAGCAAGTCTGTCTTGCTGGAGTCATCTGCGTTCGCCACGTAGAAGTTCAGGACCTTGGAGAGTTTTCTTCAGAGGGGAAGAAAGGAAAGCGAAGTCACGGAGAGAAGGGGGCTCTGAGGCCAGGGGTAGGAGGTGGCATGGTGAGATGAAGAGCCATAACTCTCCTGAGAACATGCCAGAACAAACTCACTCTTTGCTGTTCTAAATGGCTTCTCTGCAGTCTAGGTTTGGAACATCCCTTCCCCCTTCTGTTTAGAAAGACTGGATTAAATACTAGGGTTAAAGGGATCTAAATCGGAAGCATTAAAGAAATTTAATTAGAAGGATCTTTTCTCTTTTCTTTCTTTCTTTTTTGGTTTATGGAGTACCCAGGAATTGAACCCAGGCCCTCATGCCCGCTAGGCAAGCATTCTATCACCCAGCCACATTCCCAGCCCCATTAGGATGTTTTCATCGCTGGCAACTTCAGATGTTCATTGAAGGATGGATGATTGTTGGCTGAGGAAATATTAGGAAAGCTAACTCCTTCCATGTGTCCAGATCTAAGTCTTCAGGATCTGAAATCATAGTGCCAGAGAGAAACTTCCCTGAGCGTGGGAAGGACTCTCATTCTGATTCTACAACCTTCTCAACAGACAAAAGTCTTCTGGGATTTTAGATTTTGCTTTTCATGTCTTCCCAAAGTCTTTGGATTACAGATGGTCTTGATCTTGTATTCATGGTGTGTATGTGTGTGTGTATGTGTGCGTGCTGGTATTGAAGCTTGAACTCAGAATTTCACACTTCTCTTTTTTTTGGGGGGTATGGTTTTTTTTTTTTTTTTTACAACATCTCCTCTATTTGATTGATTGATTGATTATCAGGGTGATGTACAGAGGGGTTACAGTTACATAAGTAAGGTAATAAGTACACTTTCTTAAGATTTGTTGCTCAAGGCTGGTGCTTTGCCAGTTGAGCCACATCTCCCCTTCTGATATTTTGCTGATTTGAGATAACAGTCTCTAGGATTTGTCTGCCTAATCTGGCTTTGAACTGCGATGCTGAGATCTTAGCTTCTAGGATTATAGGGTTTTGATCTTGTGCTACCAAAGAGTAGTTTTGAGGGCACTGATATTTCAAGCTTTTCCTTTAAGAATCTCTGAGCTTTTCTGAGATGAGCACAAAACCCAGAGGACACAGGTTTGCTCTATCAAGCACTGTCAATGTGCTCCGCAAGTGACTGTCGATCTCGCATGGCGACAGGTGCCTGGCAGCGAGTGCCGAACACACATGTGGACCCAGAGTTCCCCAGAGTTCTGATCTTGAGCTCTGTGTCCTGGGACATGCTGCCTTGTCCGTGTGTTTCTCCATGCTCTTTTTTTCCTTTGCCTTTGAAAATTCACTTAGGAGTTGGGTGTAGTAGTACACACCTATAATATCAGCACTTGGGAGACAAAGGACTGACAGCCTCAGTTTACCTTGAAGGTCTCATTTGGCTCAATCCACAGCAGCAAGATTTCTCACTGCAGCGGCCACTCATGTGGAAAGAGAGGGAGCTGGGTGGAAATAATCCTGTCGCTGGTGTATGTGCTGCCTTCCAGTATAACATAACCAGCGGCTAGCTTGCGACTGTGTTACAGGACACCTCCCTTATGTAACCAGGTGTCGGCACCTCTGTGCTTGTTTAGTTCAGAAAAGAACACCAGGGCGGGGCACTGGCAGCTCATGCCTGTAATCCTAGCTTCAGAAAGCGGAGATCTGAGATTGGAAGCCAGCCAGGCAGGAAATTCCATGAGATTCTTATCTCCAATGAGTGATCAAAAAGCCAGAAATGGAGCTGCGGCTCAAGTGGTAGAGCGTTAGCCTTGAACATAAAAAACTCAGAGCAGTGCCCAGGCTCTGTCAAGCCCTAGGACTGGGGGAATAAAAAGAAAAAAGGGAAACCCCAGCAGGGACCCGTGGTCTGATCTGCCTAAGAGTTGGCAGCCATGGACACGATCTGGCATACGTCATTGTCCAAAAGGGAGTTTACGCGTGCCAGCGACACTTAGCACAGGACTGCAGGTGAATAGTAGGAGGTGACAGGCCGCGTTCTACACTAGAGAGAGCTGAGTGCCCTGGGAAGGAGCTCGGAGTGGACATGGGGCCCTAGAGGCCTGCTATGTGCCAGAGTAGGAGGTTTGCCTTGTCAGGCCAAGGAGCGATCAGCAACACGAGGCTCTGCGGCGCAGGCCGAGGCCAACAGCTGCCCTTCTGGCCCGGCTTCGTTCCGAGGCTGCCCTTCTGGCCCGGCTCCATTCATCGTTCAATCCCGACAGCCAGGTTCATTGTTTAATCTCGCTGACATCCAGATTCTGAGTTCAGCCTCGATTCTATTCCTAAATAACTTCAATTTTTTTACTACATGTTCTGGATTATTTTTTTAAGTGTCTATATGGACAACTGGTGGCTCAGCTTGCAATCCAGCAAGCTGCGGTCTAAAGTTCTTGGCTCAAAACCAGCCCCAGGCAGACAAATCAGAGAGGCTCTTTATCTCTAAGTAACCAGCCTAAAAAAGCTGGAAGTGGAAATGTGGCTCAAAGGGTGCAGCACCGGCCTTGAGCAGAAAAAAACGAAGCGAGAGTGTTAGGCCCAGACCTCACGCTCCAAAACTGGTACAAAAATAAATAATAAATAAATAGAAGTAAAATAAAATATAGCCATGTCCAGAAGGAAGGATTGGAAGGTGACCTCTTTCCCAGGAGGAGAATACACAGATGACTCCTTCTTTCCACCTGAACGCTGACAACCAAGTTCCACTCACAGGCACATTTACCCAACTCTTCTCGTTTCTCCAACACCCAGCCCCTGGAACAACAACCCACCAACCTACCAGCCTGCCACCGCGCTGGTCAGTCCCCTGTGCTATACTCACACGTATGCCAAGGTGGCACTGAAGTGCTTGTAAATGTAGGTTTCGAGGACAGGATTAAAATGCTGGAACTTGATGTCTCCAATCAGTGAAATAATAAACACCTGCGGGGGGGGGGAGGGGCGGGGGGGAAATCAACAGATGCAGGCCACAGCGCCAGGCATGCTGTCAACCAGCAGGACTCCTTCTAGTTCTTGAACAATTCTGAATCACAGCTACACTGAAGTCACGTCATCAGGTTGAAATTTATTTCACACTAACGATGAGACCATTATGTGTGAGGTTCGTGACTGATGGCCAGGAATGATGGATACAGGCCAACACCCCTGACTGCAGGGAGCTGGCAGTCCCAAAGCAGGGTATTCAGTAAGCAGATGACAAAAGCCAGGGCAGAGAACAGCACAGGGAGGGTGGGACTCAGACAGGTTTTCTGAGGGCTGATCCCAGTAAGTTCTCACCGCCGACACAGTGTGGAACTTCCCACGACATTTTACTCCCGAGTGTGAGCGTGAAAGCTGAACCACTTACCAGTGCGTCAAACACAAGGGAGTCGTACGTTTCGTTGTCCGACATTTCCATCATGATGTTAAAAAGTGCATCCAGCGTATCTTGCAAGAACTGAAGGCGAGAAAACCAGAGAGGTTTACTTCAATGAGTCCATTTGGCTCACATGAAATCGCATTTGCTTGTGTGGTAGAAATTCAGGAACAATGATATTCCAGAAGAATAGGGTTTAAAATGCCATTTTCTTGCAAATGAGCTGTGCAGATAAGAAGTCTTCTAGTTACCATGACTGGCTGAAAATGTTAACCGAAGGTTACATTTCACTGGGTGCTAGAGGCTCACGCCTGTAATCCCAGCTAAGATCTGAGGATCTTGGTATAAAGCCAGCCCAGGCAGGAAATCTGTGAGATTCTTATCTTCAATTAACCAGAAAAGGCCAGAAGTGGAGCTTTGGCTCGTGTGGTAGACTGCCAGCCTTGAGTAGAAGCAGCTAAGGGACAGCATCCCAGCTCTGAGTTCAGTTCTAGTGCTGGCACATGCGCACACACACAGAAGTAGATCTAGCTACGAAGATTCACATACCTTAACAATCTCCCCTCCATCCACCTCCATGAGCTTCTTGAGGTTGTGCTCGATGTTCTGGGCATTGGAACGCCAATTTAACAGGCCTAACAGGTCAACTGCGGGAGCAGACACAAAGCACATGCATGAATGACAGAGCTACAGAATTCTCCAGAAAAGGCAACTGTGCATCCTACCAGCAAATTCAAGGGTTACTTCATATTTCAATTTGCAGTCTCTCATCTAAGAAAATACCTTGTGATCTCTTTCATTCTTCAAGAAGAAAAAAAGTTAATTACTAACGTATAGCGAACATCAAGCAACATCTGGCTGGCAGTCACATTTCTTAAGCAAGGGCATGAGAGTCACAAAAAAATGTACCAGTTACCTGACTTATCTAACTGTAAACCCCCTGTACATCACCTTTATAAGTACCATAAGAAATTTTTTAAAATAAGTAAACTTCAGAAACACTTTCTAGATAACCTTCCTGCCTTCAATTTCCTGTCTTGCTTATTGTCTTCCTTACCATGATCTACATCTGGGTGGATTGGAAGGAAAAGAGCAATTTATATATAGGCATTCATTTGCTTCAGATTCATGACCACTGCTGGGCACTGGTGGCTCACATCTGTAATCCTAGCTACTCAGAAAGCTAGGATTACAGCTACTCAGAGATATCAGGATTGAGGTTCAAAGCTAGCCCAGGAAGGAAAGTCCATGAGACTCTTACCTCCATTAACCAGCAAAAAGCCAGAAGTGGAGGTGTGGCTCAAGTGGTAGAGCACCAGACTTGAGTAAAAAAAAATCTAAGGGACAGTCCCTGGGTCCTGAGTTCAAGCAGCCATCCTGGCACACACATACCCCCAAAAGAAGTACTGAAATTCTTTTTACTGTTTTAATGATGAGTGATTTGGGCAGCACTGCCTGGAAGATTACAGGAAGGGCCGAGGGCAGAATTGAAGGACCTGGCATCCTGCCCAGGAACCACGTGGTCCAGGCCAGTGAGTGTGACCAGGCAACCTGGAAGAGCCAGTGGTCAGCTCACGTGTCCAGGTCAGCCCTGCTCCCCGCCTACCGTTCTGGGTAAGCTTTGTGGAGCAGATGAGTGTGGCGATCTGGAAGCTGTCCTTCGTGCTGTCCTTGCTGGACGCCTGCAGTTCCTTTTCTTCCATCTCCGCCTTGGTCCCAGGCAGTGTCAGATAGAATTTGGCATCGTCCATTTTCTTGTTGTCACCCTGAAAGGAAAGCACATTAGGCATGGCAGAGGATGGGTGGCCTGTGTCACACGCCACACATAAAACACGCCTGTCTACACGGGCATGCAAGGCCCACAGGAAACACGTGACTTCATCAGGTCTCAAGCCTCCAATTCCCACACTGTCAGCGCCTGCCACAGAGCTTCCGCACGCAGAGATCATTTCCACACAGGATTAACAAAAGGAATAAGTTGAGATCTGAGGATCTTGGTTCAAAGCCAGCCTGGACAGGAAAGTCCATGAGACTCGTATCTCCAATGAACCACCAAAAAAAAGCCAGAAGTAGAACGCTGGCTCAAGGAGGAGAGTGCCAGTCTTGAGCAAAACAAGCTCAGGGACTGTGCCTAGGACCTTGAGTTCAAACCCCAGGGTCAGAAGAAAAAAACAAAGAAAGAAAAACAAAAAAGAATATCCAAATCACAGCCAGAGGTAAAACAATAGATGACGGAATAAGGTTGGATTTCATTTTTTAAAAACTCTTTGTGCCAGCAGAGTTACAAGCACGTGGGGCTCAGCTGCCAGGGAAGGAAGCAAGGCCCCGAACGCACAGAGAGAGCATCTGGATCATGGTGATGGGAAGTGCAATCCTACCACACCCACCAGGCTCCAACCAGGCCCAGCTGGGCACCGCTGTGTCCTGCAGCAGAGGGAGAGGAGGCCACCGCCCCTGCCACCCAGGGCCACCGCACACCCTCCGCACCAGGCCCCAGCGCTCTCTTGGCAGTCCTGGAATCTGAACTCAGGGCCTTTTGCCAGCTAGGCGGGCGCTCTACCGCGACGCCATTCCTTCAGCACTGGGGTTTCTAGAGTTTTATGGGGCAAACCCGTCTGGATTTCCAGCTGTCCACCTAAACCTGACGGCTGGGAGGGGAGGGCGTCTCATTCCGTCATCTTTACCCTGTACACCACCAGGTCGTGCCTCCCGTCCTGCACGGTGGTGCCGTCCGGGTTCATCAGCTTCACGAAGGACACCCCGAAAGCTCGCTCTGACTTATCTCTGGCTGAAAAGACAGAAACACACGTGTGGGCAGTGTGGAAGGCCAGCACACCAGGGCGGAGCCGGGGGCAGGGGCTAGTGAATTTCCCTGTGCTCTGATAGGCAGCCACAGTCACAAGCCCCCACATGGAGACGGCCCGCTTCCCGGGGCAGGAGCCTTTCCCTCCATTCCCTGTCTCAGGTCCCCAGGGCCGCCGAGACTTTCCTGCCTAGAGGGTTACCACATGGGAGAAACTCTATTTCGAAGTCTGAAATCACTTTTCAAGTGTCTCTTTCTCCGGATCCACAAAGCGTGCGAGGCAAAGGTATCTTCCTTTGTTTTTTTTCTTGGCAATCTGTCACACTGATACTCACACTCCTGCGATGATCTGTGTCGGAAGGTAAACCGGATGTGGCAGCGGGTGACATCGTCGATGGGGATGTACACCTGTGCGGAAGGAGGGCACCAGCACGCTACAGACACAGCGCCTCACTCATCCTAAGAGATTCAGGCTCACTCTGGTAGTTTTGCACAGGTACTGGGGCCTGAACTCAGGGTCTCTTGCTCTTGCTTGACTTTTTTTTTTTTTAAAGCTCAAGGCTGCTACTCTACCATTAGAGCCATAGCTCTGACTTCTGGCTTTTTGCTGGTTCATTGGAGCTAAGATTCTCCTGCATTTGACTGCCTAGGCTGGCTTCAAACTGCAATCCTCAGGTCTCAGCCTCCTGAGTAGATAGGATTACAGGCGTGAGCCACCAGTACCAGGCTAGGCTCAGTTTTAATGAGTTTATTTTTATTTGACCTCTAATAACTGCATGTATGTATAGGGTACAGTATGATGTTTGATTCATATATATTATGCCAATCATATTAGAGAAATCGGCAAACATATAATTTTGAACTTTTATCCATATTGTGAGTGTGTGTGTGTGTGTGTGTGTGCGCGCGCGCGCATGTGCACACAAGTGTGCATGCAGGTCCAGGGTTTGAACTCAGGGCCTCATGTTTTTCTTCTACTTCCCCCTCAGGGTTGGAGTTCTACAACTTGAACCATACCTCGATTTCCTTATCCTCCCCTTTTTTTTTGGTTGGTCATGGGGTTTGAACTCTGGGTCTGGGCGCTGTCCCTCAGCTCTTCAGTTCAAGGCTAGCGCTCTACCATTTAAGCTACAGCATCACTTCCAGTTTTTTTCTGCTTATGTGGTGCTGAGGAATCGAACCCAGAGCCTCGTGCATTTAAGGCAAGCACTCTACCACTGAGCCACCTTCCCAGCCCTCATCCTGTCTTTTTAAATCCAAGTCCCTTGCTTGCAGCTACTCTGAGATGGATGATGCGAATGAGGGTCAACGTGAGCATCTGCTCGGGGCCTGGTTTCCTCTAGGGTGAGCCTTGCTTTCAGCTTTCATTAATAGATACAGGATCTCTGGGGAAGATGTGATTGCAGGGTTTTAGTTTCTGACTTTTCTCTGGAAAGCTCCAGTGCCTGGGACAGCCAGTGTCCATGCAGCCTGGGGCTGGGGGGACTGGGGCTCAAGCTCTGAGCTAGCAGGCTCTCTAACATCTTGGGGGGAAGCTGGGGAGTCCCGGCCCCCTACTTGACAAGAGGGCATCCCAGCACATGCTTGTGTGCCCCCGGGGCCTCTGTGGGCGGCAGAGGACACCCCTGACGGAAGGGCCAAGAAGTAAAACACGTCACAGACAGCTGAGCATTTCTGGTTGATGGTAGACCAGTTTGACACCGGTGGTGTCACTGCATGCTTCTCTATTTAGATCTGGAGACTTTAATGAATGAGAATGTGGGCTCAAAGAGTAGAGTTCACTGGAGATAAACCCCTATCACCTAGAACCATCCATTCATCTCTCCTGATCTACCACAGGGCCGCTTATCTGCAGTTTCTGGCTAGGGAGAGAATGACAGCGAGAGGAAGGAAGGAGACAGGAGAACGATAAGGAGAGGGGAAGGAGGGAGACTCAGCCAGTTCTCCAGTTCTCACCTTGACTGTCTCGTACCAGCAGGGCTGCTTGACCTGGTAGTACACAACCGACTTGTACTCCGAGATGCCCTCGTACCCCGCGCCCGGGAAGATCGCTTTCTTTGGAATGAAAGAAACAAGGGGGAGAGGATATATGTGACTGTCTAAAGAAGTGAGAGCATACGTACGCCACACACACGGCCCCCTGTGTACCCCGCACGCACCCCGCTTCAGTCACCTTAGGATATGCCTTACTCTGACCTCTGTGCCCTCACTAAGTTTGGGGCGTGAGGAACTGAATTTTTACCACTCGAACCACACCCCCCAGCCTTTTTTCGCTTTCATTCTTCTTCACGCTTTACCCCACACGCCTAGACCACAATCCTCCTCTTTATGCTGCCCACAGTAGCTGGGATGACAGGCATGCACCACACCGCACCCAGTTTCAGTGGTTGAGATACTTCTTCTTTTTCTTCTTTGTTGGAACTGTTTGGTTTCAAAACCTAGTAGCTATTACAGGCTCAGGCCTGGAGTCCCAGCTCTGCCCTTCCCTTTTACGTTTCCAAACACCATCTGAAGTTTCCTCTGGCCAGTGGTCTTTGGTCTCTCTTCCCTCTTCTTTCTTTCTACCGTCTCTCAGGGAGCAGCGGCCGGTGACCGGGCATCCAGGCCTCACACCTGATGTCCCGCTATGTGAGAATACCAAGTCCGCCTCACGTCTACGCCCCGCTCAGCCTCCGGGTTCATCACACCGGGACTTCGTGGGCCACCTCCAGGCTACTGAACAAAGCTAACATACAACCTGCCCTGGGCAGCCCTCTGATGCCCAATATTCTCAGGCTTCTTAGCCAACTGTCTGAATATCTGTTTCCTCCTGGGGCCCTGGGGGAAGGCTAGCATGTGGTTCTTGGTGGGTGACCAGGCTGTCCACAGCCTCTCCTCCTTCATGACAGAACCAAGGCTTCCTTCTCTAGCAGCCAGACTTCAAGACACTCTGGACACTTGGGAGAAGGCCGAGCCTCTCTGCAGTGGAGAACATGCTCAGCCAGCTCCGCCTCCCCCCCCCAACAACAATGGTGGGGCGATGGGCTTCCGGGGACCCACATACCTCCAGGAGGTTGCCCTCCTCGTCAAACACAGACATGGTCACCTCCACATTTTTGGGCGTCTTCTTCTTCCCTTTGTCGAATTCCCCATGGATCAGAGTGATATAAATATCGTTCCGGACATCTCCTGCCACGGGAGGACAGAGCTGTGAGCAGGGCTGACACACGGCGCCACGTGTCAGGATGTCAGAGGTGGAAGAAGACGGTCCATCAGCCACAGCTTGTGTCCCTGCTCCTCCTGGGGTCACAGCCACCATGAGGGGACGGCCGTGGGAAGTGTCACTCTTCCCAACAGCATTCCACTTCTTTGTCCAACAATAAGCATGTGTGTTACAGCGTGTAAAGCCAAGCCGTTTTTCATTATTAATGGAGTGTGTGTGTGTGTGTGTGTGTGTGTGTGTGTGTGTGTGTGTGTGTGTGTAGGAGACAGTGTGACTAAGTCCTCATGGTAAGAGGAGTCTGGTGTGAAATGAGGCTTTAGAGACAAAAGGCCCACAGGTCACATAAGAATCTGAGTCTTTCCAGAAGAGGATCTTAGAGGAGGAACAGGCAGGTGCAAGGCCTCTGATCACATAAAATAATATTTATCAGAATGAGCTGCAGGAAATGAAAACCAGAGGTATTTTCTTTGTCGCTGTTTTTGTTTTCTTTTCTTTTTGTCTTGTTTGTTCACTCATTTGTCTTTGGGAGGGAAAGGGGGGGCACAGAAATGGAGGGACAAAGGGTGAACAAATGCAGTAGTGGCCCTCACTGGACAGAACTATACAATTTATGGGTAGGGGAGGGAGGGAAAAACTGAGGGATCACGAGGGGAGGGGTGACATTGTCCAAGAAGAAATATATTCTTTATCTGCCATATGTCACTGTAATCCCTCTACGTATCACCCTTATAAGAACAATAAAAACAATTTAAAAAAAGAGTGTCTTTATCTGGAATGTAAACGAAGTCAGGTTTTCAACCGGGAGGAGTGGAGGGAAGCAGGCAGGCTGAGGGCAAAGATCATTCACGTCACAAGATGGAGGGAGTCAGGTACCAAGAGGGAGTGAGTCAGGTGCTGTACAAGGAGGAGGCGGTGAAGTGAGTTCTGGTCATTGCAATCCAGGCAGACACAGGGGTGGAGGTAAGAAGCCATCCAAGGTAAAAGCACTTCATTCACAGAGAGGAGCTACAGAGCTGGGACAGCAGGGGGAGAGAAGGCAGCAGAACACAAAGCAAACCAGCCAGTCTCCCAGGCCGGAACACCACGCGTTCACAGCCACGTGACCCAGCCCGGCAGGGTTTGTACATCAGGGAACAGGACGTAGAGCTAGAAATGGCGAGTGACAGTGAAAAGCATTTTCTTGGCCTGGCCACGGGGCAGGTTGCTGGGGCCTTTGTCTGCCGTTGGCAGTGAGGGAGCTGCCTGGGGGTGGGGGTGGGGGGCGGGGGACCCTTCTTGCACAGAAAGTGCGAGTGGAGCAAGCCGTTTACCTGGCAGTATGATTTCTGGAAAGCCCATCTTCCGGGCTATGGCTGTCGATCTATCCACCAAGTGAGAAAAGTTCTTCTGCACTTGAGCGAGGTCACCAGGCAGCAACTTCAAGGACACCCAAAGTCCTTAAAAAAAGAAAATGTTCAGTTCCCCGTGTGATCCAGACAGACACCGTGTAAGCATCACCTCGTCATAAAGGATCCGAAATTCCCCCAGTTACACTGATATTGCTCTATCAATCACAACAGGGCTTTCTTTCAGGAATTTGACAGACAGGTGACAGATCCTTAAATTTAAGGGAGACACAGATCAGAGTGAGCCCTCACAGATACCAAACTATTGCAAAGTTACAATTTTGTGCAAAAGCCATAGCATTTAATCTCATTGGAATAACCGAGACAAAACGTGATCATCTATGACAATGTTAACATGGGACAAAAGAAATGTCAACAAAGCACACTGAAAAGACACCATCATTTCATAAGGAGGCTGAGATGCTTTTTTTGGTATTTAAAACAGAATCATTTTTATTTCTCAGGTCCTATTGTCATTCAAATAGATTCCTATATAATAAGAGAAGTAAACAGGAAAAACTGTGAAGGAAGTAGAGGAAGAATAATGTATAGATACTAAAATTCTGAAAAGGAACCATCTTTTAAATGAGCGAAAAAGAAATCTTGAAAGCAAAACCATGAGTGAGGCTTCAGTCTTGATATACATAAAGATGCAAAAAGCCTCCTTAGTGGTAGTGAGATACCTGTCAGAAATGAAGAACTTACAGCCGTTATAAGAAAATTAAAATCATGACAAATAAGTGGGACAGGAATATACAATTCACAGGGACAGGTAATATAGTTTAATAAATATTTAGAAAAAACTCGGAGAAAATATGTCCTAAATAAGAACGATTACGTAAAGGGCTCATAACATCTGAGATAGGAAAAGTCAGGGAATCCATGCTTACTGATATGCAGGCTAGATAATTTATTCAATTATCTGCTTATTAAAATCCAAGTGGAGGGCTGGGAAGGTGACTCAGTGGTAGAGCGCTTGCCTTGCATGCATGAGGCCCTGGGTTCGATTCCTCAGCACCACATAAGCAAAAAAGAAAAAAGCTGGAAGTGGTGCTGTGGCTCAAGTGGTAGAGCGCTAGCCTTGAGCTGAAGAGCTGAGGGACAGCGCCCAGGCCCAGAGTTCAGGCCCCATGGCCAGATCCAAAAAACAAACAAACAAACAAATAAAATCCAGGAGTTGCAGATTTTCCTTGTTTTCAGCTCTCCTGGGGTTTGAACTCAGGGCCTCATGCTTATTCGCCGGGCAATCTACCCATTGAGCTACGCCTCCAGCCCTTTGGGCCTTAGTCATTTTTATTTGATAGTCTCACTTTTTTTGCTCAGGCCTTAGACTTTGATCTTCCTTGCTGTGCCTTCCATGGAGCTGGGATTGCAGATGTGCACGGCCATACTGGTTCGGGTGCAGATTGCTAAATACTAGCTGGCAGGTAAGAGGGCAGTGAACCCCCAAAGCGGTAACGGGAACCATGGTGGGTTAAAGCACATCAGAACAACTGGCAACACCGGTGTGTCTGGTTTAAGCTTGTTCTCTTCACTGCACCCCCAAATCCTACGTCAGGGTGTTTTCTGGGAAGGAGTTGCCCAAATGAAACAAGCCTTTGGCATAAGGCTAGTTGTAGTAATGAACAATAATGACAAGACAGAAAAGCCACTTACGAGTTACCTAAGGGATTTAATTTTCTTAAATCTGTTAAGTAAAAATGACACGGGGCCATCTGTTTGGACTACGCTTCCTGTACAATGCCCCCAAGAATCCAGGCTTAAAAATCAAGCTAGAGTCACGGAAGGAAAAAGTTCCACAACACCAAAATGTGTATTTGACTTCTAAGAAATCAGGAGAGAAAGAAAAACGGCAAATTTCCTACACAGGCCAGTTGAATCCATAAGACAATGAAGTTCCCTCTGTGTTAATCCTTACCAAAAAAGTAACCAGAAGTAACCAGATATTAAGGAATTACTTATCTTCTCTTTGTCCTTAAAAGATCCTTCTTTGTTTGATGTGTCTTTTTTTTTTTTTTAGCCTTTTTCTGTCTATAACTACTAAGTTCTCTGCTCTGCCCACCAGAACAATTATTCTATTTAATGGAATAAAGAATTCTCCAGTCCTACCAGAGAAAGTATAGCTAAATAAGACCTTTATACTAAATGCATTTTGATTTTATTTTTCAGATAAGTCTGGGCAATAGAATATTATGCAGTCATAAAAAATATTTGAGCATAAAGACATTTGAAAAGAGTTTGTTTTGTTCAAAAACAAGGAAAGGGGCTGGGAAGGTGGCTCAGTGGTAGAGCGCTTGCCTTGCAAGCCTGAGGCCCTGGGTTCGATTCCTCAGCACCATATAAGCAAGAAGAAAAAAGCCGGGAGTGGCACTGTGGCTCAAGTGGTAGAGCGCCAGCCCTGAGCTGAAGAGCTGAGGGACAGCGCCCAGGCCCAGAGTTCAGGCCCCACAACCGGACCCAAAAAAAAAAAAAAAAAAACAAGGAAAGAAATAACAACTGCTCTCAGTTTTGTGTTTTAAAACAAAACTATAAAACAGCAATCTAGCAAAGGTGTGAACAGCAATCTAGCAAAGGTCTTTTCTACTCTAATTAAAATTGTATTCTTAGGTTAAGAGCTAAAAAAAAAAACCAGAAGAAACAAATAAATTTAGTTCTTTGTCTTCAGGTAATTTATTGCTTATATAACTTTCTTATTGAGAATAACTGTGAACACATGAGAAACTAAATTGCAGAAAATAATGTATTTTCCAATTGTCTCTAATTCCAAAGACAGTCACAGGCCAGGAAAGAAAAAGTGACTCAGTCTTCAAAAAATCTGGTGTTTGAATTCTAAAGTTTCAACTGTTTTCCTCTGCTGTTTGGATTTAACACACATTTCTAGAGCAGATATGCTCTTCGTTGAACTGTCACCACAATATGACAAGGAGACAGAAAAACAAGGAGCAGAGCTTGGTGAGGTGGACCATTGGTTCCTGATCACAAATTCTCCATTTTAGAAAACAGAATGGGTAAATGGATTCCACTGGCAGCACAGGATCACCTCTGAACCTCCTTGCCTTTGTATTTACTGTCAACTCTGGGTGCGTAGAGAAGAAGAAATGACTCGTAACATAAACACTGTGTTCACAGGCCGTCCACCTTGGACTGTGATCTAGAGAGAGGGAGAGAGAGACAGAGAGAGGGACAGAGAGAGGGACAGAGAGAGAGAAAGAGGGGAAAGGGGTGAGGGAGAGAGAGGGAGAGAGAGACAGAGAGAGGGACAGAGAGAAAGAGGGAGAGAGAGAGGGAGAGGGAGGAGAGGCTGTCCCACCCCAGTCCCTCTCAGCTGAGTGGTCACCTCCTTGCTCACCTCCCTGCCCAGCCTGTACCACTCTGTACCTTGTCCCTTATGATTGACCTCCTTGGCCGCTATCACTTTATTCAGGACGGAGGTGAGGGGCTCGTTCTCGCCGATGACGCTGGACGTCATCAGGGGTGACATGATGAGCTGCCTCTGCCGGATGTAGGTTTCCATGGCAATTCTGGGGAAGAGGGAGAGAGGTAAGCGGGAGGTGCACCGGATGGTGTCTGCCGCACAACCCCACAGCCGGTGGCTCTGGAGAGAACCGGGAAGTACAGATTCAGTCTAACCAGAGTGTTTTCTGTATTGTCACAGGCCTCAGGGCACCTGCACTGAGTCCCGGGACCCCACGCTACAAATCAAGATGGAGTCACTCACGCTAAGGTTCCAAGTGGCAAGCTCACCAAGTTCAAACCAAACTGAATATCTGACCCTCCCAGAAATCAGGAGAGAGAAACCCAAATTTTCCAAAGAGGTCAGTTTTGGGTGGCATGATCATGAAGTTTCCTCGGCCTTAACTCTTCCTGAAAAAGAACCTACTGAAGAAACTAGAAATTACCCAGTTACTTTCCAATTGTTCTTTCTGTCCTAGCCTGACAAGGAAAGAAACTTCAGAATGACTAATCTGCTTGTTTACTTCCCTGCTTTCCTCCCTCCCTGTACCAGTGTTCCCCACCCTACCCCACCCCCCAGACACACCATTTTCAGCCTTTTTTATACCAGCCTTTTTTTTGTTTGGCTCATTGGAACACTTATTATTTTATGGAATTTGGTGTTGCCCAATATTAGACTAGAAAATAATGCCAATTAGCATCATTAAAATAAACTGCATGGGGCATGATGGCTCATACCTGTAATCCCAGCTACTAGGGAGGACTGTGTAGGTTAAGATCAGCCCAGCAAATGATGAGCAAGACCTCACAGCAACATATATGCTGGGTGTGGTGGTTCTCTTCCCTACTGTAATCAAGGAGGGAGGCAGAGGTAGGTTAGTGGTTAGCCTCAAGGGGGGGAAGGTGAGATCCTATGTGTAGGGGCTGGAGGCCTGAGGTAGAGAATGTGCCTAGCAAAGGTGACTGATTTTAAATCTTAGTGCCCTGGAGAGAGAGAGAGAGAGAGAGAGAGAGAGAGAGAGAGAGAGAGAGAGAGAGAGAGAGAGAGAGAGAGAGAGAGAGAGAGAGAGAGGGATGGATATAGACAGGTAGAAGTAGAGATATGGATAGGCAGACAGATAGTTCTGATTTTTGTCCTTGATCCCTTTCCTTGATTTTTCTATCATAAACGCTAAATTCACCTGGAAATGAGGCAAAAAAAGAAGGAAAGAAAATTAAAACTCCAAGAAGAAAGAGAACTGATGGGCGTCTGTCTCCTGTTTAACTACAGGCAGAAGCAAGGTTCCAAGTGCCATCCAAGGTGGCCACATGAACTGAAGGGCGTTAGATGGAGTGACCAAGTTCCCAGCTCTACTTCATGGCTTACTCTGCAGGAGTCTGCCTCAGGGCCTCAGTTTCCCCTTAGGTCTTAGACTGGGATCCCATTACTTCTCAGGCCCTCCTCAGACCACCAGTTGACCTGGGAAGATGTCCAGATTCCCAGGCCAGGCGCACACCTGGGACCCGAGGGCAGGCACAGGCAAGGGGACTGGAGGCGCTGAACACACCAGGCTGGTGTATGGGGCAAGGGTCAGAGAACCAAGCACAGCCCCGGGCCTGTGGGCACCCTCAGTAATGCATGCCCGCCTAGTACAGGCCATGGACGTGGGCTTCTCTGCCAACCAGGCCAGCTTTCCTGGCATGACCTGACCAGAAGAGATATGCAATAGGGTGCTGGGCCTGAGTCATTTTCCCCAAATGCCACTCCTTAGATGGATGAGAAGGATCTAGAAGGATCCACACCCTCTGAGCAGAAACCACGACAGTGGACTAGGAACATGCATGCTAAAATGCCAGGCTGCATCCAGCAACGTGAGCAGTCACGGGCTGGTTCCTCCCAGACAGGACACACATCTGACAGCACGGTGTGAGCCCCCAAGGATGTACAGCTGGCTATGGGCCAGATATGGGGGGTGGGGAGTGAGGGGGGGAAATCTACCATGAAGGCAAGAACAAATAGGGATGTAAATTTAAACGGCAATTATTAGCCATCAGTGCTGCCCTGTGCAGATACATCTATAATAACAAGTACATATACAAATGACTGACATCAACAAAGATTGTATGTGTGTGTATATATATATATATAGAATGCTTATATGTATAAATATAAAATATACTATATATGCTATATATGTACACATAATAGAGGCAGAATTGATGGCTATGAGTTACATATGTACATACATATAACTGTTGCACGTGTGTGTGTGTGTGTGTGTGTGTGTGTGTGTGTGTGTGTGTGTGTGCGCATGCGCAAGTTCAGAGGCGCCCTCGTCGGGTCCACGCGCATGCGCATGCCGGCACTGGTTCCTGGCGCATGCGCATGCCAGCACTGGTTCCTGGCGCATGCGCATGCCAGCACTGGTTCCTGGCGCATGCGCACGCCGGCCCCGTCCTTCACACCCTTCAGTGAGTCTGGAGAAGCAGAAATCGCGCTAGTTCTCTTCAGCTGGGTCCAGCACCGAGCACTTCGGAGGGAGTCTCCATACAGCTCTTGGCTGACAAGTGTCCAGCCTCCGAGGTGGGAAAGGCCTGCTAGCATCTGGTTCAGCGTTCAACTCCCCCACCACACCCACAGGTAATGAGGCCTCAGTTTCCCCGGGGAACTCACTGCTGGAAGGGGATGAAGTGCTGCTTCTCCTCATCGTCCACCTTCCCGCGCACGATGTCGGTCACGTCCATCACTAGAGGGAGGGGAAGTTCATGAGAGACACCCACTGCTGCACTGCCCACGAGCTAGGTGGCCATGGGGAGGCAGGGCCGCAGCCCTGGGGCCTGCTGCATTCCCCAGCGTGCCCGGCCTGGCCTGCCTCAGACCAACCCTGCCGGCCCACCGGCTCCTTATAGATTCTACAAGAAGCCAGGGGGGGTGGCGCAGGCCTGAAATCCAGCTACTCAGGAGACAAGAGACAAGGATGACCACCTGGTCAGCCCCAGCCGAGCTAATGAGCTCCTCCAGCCTCAGAACAGGAGAGCCCAGCTCAAGCAGCAGATCGGGTCCTGAGCCAGCACAGGGACTGGGGTGCAGCTCCCACGAGATAAATAAATACAAAGTCTGCAAGGCCAAATGTTAAATTCTGGAGAAATAAGAATCCAGCCACAGCTCCCCGTGGGTGTCAGCGTATTTGAGACAGCGTCTCCCTACGCAGGGGGCAGCTGAGCCTGCCATCTCCCTTCCCCAGCTTTGAGTGCCCAGCCCCAGGGGCATCACTGCGCCTACAAGAAGAAATTGCCTTTTAATATGCAAAACCACAGGTAACAATGGGTGGGTTTTTTTTTTTTTTGGCAGGACTGTTGGAAGAATGAAAGACCTGAAGAGGAATTGGGGGTCTGTGATGGTCATCCAGCAACTTCATTTGAGATCTTCTCACCTGGTTTATACACAGACCTGCCCAGGAATATCACGAAACCCATCCAGTGATTCCCCCCACCCCACCCCCAGTGCAGGGATTATCTGTATACTGATACTACTAGTCCTACTTAGAGATGAGGAAGCTAGAGAACTGAAAAGTTAAGTAACTTGTTAAGTTACTTGTTCTGAGTAGTAAGTTTTTTGTTTTTGTTTTGTTTTTTAATGCTTGAACACAACACCTGGGCGCTGCCCCTGAGCTTTTTTGTTCAAGGTTAGTTCTTTACCACTTGAGCCACAGTTCCCCTTTTGGCTTTTTTGGTGGCTAATTGGAGATAAAAGTCTGACAGGCTTTTCTGTCTGGACTGGCTTTGAACTGTGATCCTCATATCTCAGACTCCTGAGTAGTTAGGATTACAGGCGTGAGCCACTGGCACCTGGCCTGTGAGTCATGAGTTTTAAGTGGTAAAGCCAGGGAATGAATCCAATTGTAAGCACAGACCCAAATCTGTCTCTTTCTCATACACACTCACTTACACGTACACATTCACACATACATATTCACACACACACACACAGAGAAACAGAACATCAAAAGCCTCAAACTTAATGCTCTGAATCTCCTTTGCCTGTATTGAATGGTAATGACCTTGAGTGCGTTCCTTTTATAGAATAAAATCAATCTCTTCCCAGAGAATTAGTAAATGGGAGCTACAGGTTAATACATTACAGGCCGGCCATAAAACACACACTAATGACCACTTCCCTCACTTCCTGGCAGCTGGCTCAGAGAGGAGAGGAAAAGAAAGGGATGGAAGAGCACCCCTCCCCGAAGGAATGCAGACAGGCCACAAGGGATGGAGATGAGCCACAGAGGGGCCTGGGGCAGACGGGCAGGGGACAGGCAGGCAGGGGACGGGTGTCACAGCCACGAGGGATCCCTGAGTAAATGACAAAATACTGCGACTATTTTCAGGTGTGAGCCACCGGCAACAGCTCCCTGCCCTCCCCTCTCCCCTCCACTGGAGACTTGAACTCAGGCCCTGGGCACCGTCCCCAAGCTTCTTTTACTCAAGGCTATCCTTGAGCACCACTTTCAGCTTTCTCTGTTTATATGGTACTGAGGAATGGAACCCAAGGCTTCCTGCATGAAGGGGGCTGCATTCCCAGCCCCTCTCTTCTTTTATAAGGCCATATAATACGCAGTTCTCTGGCTGTACCATGGTGTATTTACTCATCTGCTGAGGGACATTTGGGTTGTCTGTGCTTCTTGGCTACTGTGAAGAACGCACACGTGAGCACGAGTCACACCTGCTCCACGTTCTCCTGGCTCTGTGTCCTCATCTGGATTGCTAGAACGCACCATAGTCCCATATGTGAACTTGGCGGGAGTTGCCAGACTATGGGCTGTGCCGGCCCGCACCGGCCCGGGCGGTCCCCGTACCTGCTACTCCGAAAGGCCTCCGCAGGCCGCAGGTGTGCTTCTTGCCCTCCTTCAGCTCCATGCGGCCCACACGGACAATCTGGCACACGAGGCTGATGCGAGGCCGGATGAGGTCCGTGCTGCTGAGGTCCTGGGGTGGAAGAGAGGGAGCCCATGTCACCCTGTCCCCCGTGTCGTTTTCCCTGGCAAAGAATCCTGCTCAGAGCACCCTGTGCCAGCTGCCTTCCCCCCTACACTGCCCTTCCCCAGTCCCCGCCAACGGCCATCGGGGCACATCCAAGAACTCGACTCTGTATTTACAGGAAAGAAGCGCCCTCTTCTTCTTCTTCCCCTGCTCCTACGGCAGGTTTCTGCAAGAATTCAACCTCAAGTGTAGCAGGTTGGGAGGCTAGATTCAGTGGATCACAATTTGAGGCCAGCTGGCTTGCAGAAGTATTCTCAGAACTCACTCTCAATTATCTTAGCTAAAATGGGAAGCCTAAAGGAGCCCCGAAGGTGGGCAGGAAATGAAACTCCTGTTCTCAAAAGCACGCAGCAAAAATGAGGACTGGAGACATGGCTCAGCAGCAGGAGCGCCCATCTAGCAAGTGTCAGGCCCGGAGTTCAAGCTCCAGTACTGCCATCAGTAATAACAAAAACAACAACAAAAGTCAAGCCATTTGTTGTTACTGCCTTGTATCCATCCAGGACACATCTCAGCAGCAAAAGACTTGAAGACTTACTAACACTAAGTTTGGGCATTCACACAAGCCTCCTGGAGGCCAGGGAGGTCCGGGTTGTGGTCATTCATCGCTTTTTCGATCAGGGTCTATGGAGCCTCTCGTGTGTGGATGTGAAGCAGAAAGCTCTGTCTTTTTTGTATTTGTAAAGATGAGTGAGAAAGGCCAGGACGGCTCCCCTCGCTCCTCCACTTAATGTCAGAAGTCATTTAAAGACATCTCACAATCCTCTCATGAAGCGGCAGCCCAGGTCCCCTTTCCCCATCAAACGTCACTTTTCAAATTCGCACGCCTGGTCTATTCTCTGTAATTGAGTCAAGTCACTCAGACAGGAAGAGCAGCCTGTGATAACCGCCACGCAAGGACGAAGGGTGAACAAAGGCAGCCATGGGGCGCACTGGTTACACGTGGAACATGGACTACACAACTTGTGGGGAGGGATGGGAGGGAAACACCGGGAGAGAGCGCGGGAAGGGTGTCACTGTCCAAAAAGAAATGTACCCGTACCAGACTTACATCACTGAACCCCACTGTACATCATGTGTATATCACAATAAAAAAGTTCAAAAAAAAGAAAATGAACTTGTCTTCCCAGGTTAATAATAATTAATAATAATAATAACCACCTCCAGATTGACTTTGTACTCTTATCTGCAGTTTCTGATAATGGAGAAATAAGGGCTCCAGGCAGCTTGGTATATAAACAGTAGTGCACCGTTATTACTAAATAATACGTAGACATTTATAAATGAAACTGTAGTTTTGTTTTTGTTTTTAATGATTGCAGTAGGGTTTGAACTCAGGGCCTTAATGGTTACTAGGTAGGCATGCTACTGCTTGAGCCACATCCCCAGCCTTTCTTGCTTTCATTTTTTTTTTTTTTAGTTGGTTATAAAACTTGAACTCTGGGCCTGGGCGCTATCCCTCAGCTCTTCAGCTCAAGGCAAGTGCTCTACCACTTGAGCCACAGTGCCACTTCTGGTTTTCTGGTGGTTAACTGGAGATAAACAGTCTCACAGACTTTCCTGCCCGGGCTGGCTTTGAACCGTGACCCTCAGATCTCAGCCTCCTGAGTAGCTAGGATGACAGGTGTGAGCCACTGGCACCCAGCGCCTTCCACGGCATAAATCCTCCACTCATCTCCTCACCATTCATGATCTGTCTCCTACCCTGACAGGAGTGACTCTAGAAGGCACATTCGGTTATTTTCCTGATGCGTTCAGGGCTGCCCATTAATTGGTGCCCAGCATCTAACAGGCGCTCTGCAAATACCTGTTGCACAAAATGACCGCCAAGGTGATTCCCACGCCCTTCCCACACTAACAAAACCACCAGAGGGACCGTGAGAGGGACCTACCGTGAACACCGCCTGGAGGTTATTGAGCTTCTCTATCTCTTTGGGCATTCCATTACTGCCCCAGCGAATCAGATAGTTCTCACTGGTGAAGAAAAGAGAACAGTCTTCCATGAGCCACTCTCAGAAAGAAGGGGCAGAGAGAGCCCACAGGCAGGTGTGAGGGGGGCCGGGTGAGGCCCCAGGTCCCAGACACAGAGGCCACCAGTGCAGTGAGTTTCACAAGATTGGACTATCGGCAGTCTTGCCAGCTCATGTGCTCTGCACAGAAGCCTCAGCTCTGCTAAATGGAGAATTTCTAACCGCCATTCAGATCCACGCTGCCCCGCGCACACGTCGCTGGAGGAACACATAACGTATCAGTGACAACTCTGCACGCCTCCTTAGGGCTTTGGGGCATCAGCTCCCAGGACAAACAACCTGCGCTTGTCATCAGTCTAAGGCCACTGGGGACAACTCAGTCTAACTCTGGGGCATGCATCATGGCGCTCACACACCCGTGCAGTGTCACACAAGCTAGAGTCACTGCCCAGCAACTCTGGGTGCCACGTGAGCCACACCCCTAGCCCTTGAGAAGTCTTTATCCTCATCTGCCTGTCACGTGTGTGACCCTCAACTCCCAGGAGGTACACCACCAACGCCGGCTGCTTGGTTTCACTGGTCACAGAAAAAGCCACAGAGCCCAGAGGACGTTCCCTGTGACTGCTCTTCTCCGTCTCCCCCGCTCAGCCTGGCCAGGGCGGAGGCCGAGGCAGGTGGAGGCTGCTGTCATGGCCTTGGGGTGTGGGGGGGCATGCTACCTGATGAAGGTGGACCGGTCTGGGTCGTAGAGGGCCATGAGTAGCTCGGCATCCTCTCCGATGTTGCACACGAAGTTCTTGAAGTTCACATACAGGCCGTAGGTGTGGACCGTGCTGAAGTTGGCCTGGCCCCGCAGGCCCAGGCTCTGCAGGATGGACTGGATGGACAGAAAGAGAAGTCAGATGCTAATGGCTCTTGCCTATAATCCCAGGTACCCTGGACGCTGGGATCTGAGGATAGCAGATTGAAGCCAGTGATGGGAGGGAAGTCCATGAGACTCTCATCTCCAATAAACCACTAGAAAATCAGAAGTGGCGTGGTGGCTCAAGTAGAGCGCTTGTCTTGAGCTGAAGAGGTCAGGGGACTGAGCCCATGCCCAGAGTTTAAGCCCCACAACCAACCCCCCCCCAAAAAAAAGAACCACCCTGCCCGGCTTGTCAATCCAGATGGGGTCTTGCTAACTTTTTGCCCAGCCGGCTTCAAACCATGATCTTCCTGCTGTCTTTTCCCAGGGAGACGGGTTACAGATATCAGTGTCTAGCTGCCTGGTTCCATGTTTGCCCAAGAGAACACGAATGACTTTCTGGATGTTTCTATCTCTTCCATCAAAACTTCCCTTTCTTTTACTGAGTCTCAGGAGAACACTGGCTCCCGGTGTGCTACAATGTGCACGCTGGAGGGCGTGTACCTTTTCTTCTTGGATCTTCTCCTCTATCCGTTTGGAGGCCACTTCGTGGGCTTTGAAGAGAGCGATGGTGCTGGTTTCATCCGGGTCCAGGATGTTCCCGTTGTCATCTCGCACCACCAGATCCAGCCCAAGCATTCTGCGGGGAGCAGAGGGGCCCAGTGGGTCTCCCGCCCAGAGCACCCCAAGACTCGGAGAGGACGGGGAACCATTTGGCAATTCAATGGAAGAAGCTCCCCCTGATTTCTGTCCTTCTATCTCTTCCCTCCTTTCCAAGACACAATAAACCTTTACACGCACATGGCGACGGCGTCAGCCAGATTTATGTGTGAATATGCCAAGGAATGGAGTCTGTACACACAGAACTTTCCATGGGTTCTGACCCGAGTCAGTTAGACTAGGATTTGAACTTTGGCTAGGATAGTTGCTACCCTGCGACCCTTTCCCATGTAAAACTGTCTTCCCTTCCAAGGTCCCCGTGGGCACTTATTGAGCTAATGCATGCAAATCACCCAAGATACTACTGCAAATAAGTGAAGCACTCAATAAACATTGGTGGTACAAGTTTTTCTTATAGCAGTGCGTTCAGCCATAGCTGTGTGTCCACACAGCAAGAAGGAGCCCGATGCCTGGCACACGCACGCTCCCTTCCAAGGCTCTTGTGCCCAGTGGGCATATAAGAGTTCAAAAGACTGCTTGGTTCCAAGAATTGGGAGTGGGGTGGATAAAGCACTCCACGTGCATTCCAGGCCCCCCATAACTTGGAAGAGGGAGATGCAGACAGCAAGAACAGGCAATTGTGGGTAAAAAAGAGGGGGCAGGTCTTTGGGAAGAAAGCAAACATGTCTCCTTTTTTTCCTTCCCTGTCTTCTAGCCTCTCCATCTATGCCCTGGACCTGGAAGGTTCTTTTCCATGCCCACCAGACCCACAGGCCACCCAGACTCACGATGGATGACCATGCCAGCTGCTCAGAGGCAGACTGCGGGTGAACTAACCGAGCGGCATTCTCTGGGCTGGGGGGCCACACGTGTGGCCGTGTGTGGGCTAGGGGCTCAGGGATTAGAGGAAATCTCTCTGCCTGTGGCGAGATCCCAGAAAACAGATGGAGCATATGTGCAGGGGGCAGGGGAGAAGGGGAGGATTGGCTGGCTCTAAAAATGGTTTTTAATTATTATCTTATTTTTTGTGCAGGTCCTAGGCCACACTGTCCCTTAGCTTTTTCACTCAAGGCTGATGTCCTATCACTTGAAACACAGCTCTACATGTGGGCTTTTTGCTGGTGAATTGGGAAGAAAGGGTCTCACAGACTTCCTTGCCTGGGCTGGCCTCAAACCAAGATCCTCAGCCTCCTGAGCAGCTCGGATTACATGCATGAGCTGCTGGTGCCTGATAAGTGAAATTTTTCACAATGTTTCTTTTTTTAAACATTGATTATGCACCGTATCCTTAGCCAAGAAGGTGTTGGATGTTTTCCGGTCACCAAGTTGTGGTCCAGTCCTGATCTACCTGTTCCCATGATCGATTTTGGCGGTGACTTTCTTCTTCAGCTCGGCCAGTTCATCCTTGGGGAGTGTCCCGGAGAGAATCTGGGAGCGCCACTCAATCAGGCTGTACGTCATCTGCTGCAGCTGGCGGAAGAGCGTGACCTTGTTGTTCTAAGACAGGAAAATGAGGGAGAGGTAGGGCAGAAAAAGGTAAGGATGGTGCGAGTATTTTCTCTGCATTCGTGGTGCTCTTAAATCACTACGTCACTAGGTAAGCTGGCATTTCTAGTGTTAGGTTCACAGCAATGACTGTCCCAACCCCCTTATAACACTTCTTCTGCAACTTATTTGTTTGTGCGTGCGTGTGTACTGGTCCTGGGGCTTGAATTCAGGGCTTGGGTGTTGTCCTTTAAGCTTTTTCATGCAAAGATGGTGCTCTACCACTTGAACTTCTACTCTGGCTTGTTGTTGGTTAATTGAAGAGTCTCACGGACTTTCCTTCCTAGGCTGGTACTTTGAGTTGTGATCTTCACATCTCAGCCTCGTGATTAGCTAGGATTACAGGCATGAACCACAGACACCTGGCTAGAATGTGTTATCACTTTTGAAAGATGTTAAATAAAAAGGTACTGCTATTTCCTACCAGCTACATATGACTCAAGTACTATTTCCTTATTGGGAAGTAAAAGGCACTGCCATTACAGCGAAGACACAGCAGAAATGCTAGGAAAACGGGGCACAGATGCAAACACACACAGGTGTTGCTGATGGCCGCAAAGGCTGCCCCTAGTGGTGTGGTACCGTAATCTCAGGGACATGGATTCAGAGCTAAAATGGACTGGAAAGAAGGCCAAAACCAGCCAAGACAAGGTACTTGTGAACAAAGATCCAGCTATCAACGTAGAAGAGAAGCAGCGGGGGAAACAGCAGGGTATGGAAAAAAAACCCTAACAGAAGTTCAAAGTTCCTGGGTGCACAGAGGAACAGGGAAGCGCCCATCTCTGTCCGCTGTGTACTCTACAAACTGCGGTGCTGAGAACGCAGAAGGCCAGCCTGTGTCCAGCTGCGGAGCTGCCTGCATTCATGTGCTTTCAGCATTAGAAAAGAAGAAAAGAGACATCGAAAGGTTATTATTAGGCCGGGCTCCTGTGCCTCACGCCTATAATCCTAGCTACTCAGGAGGCTGAGATGTGAGGATTGACATTTGAAGCCAGCCCAGGCAGATAAGCCACGAGAGTCCTATTTGCAAGGAATTTCCAAGAAGCCAGAAGCAGAGCCGTGGCTCAAGTGGTAGAGTGCTAGCCTTGAGCAAAACAAAACAAAAATAAACAACAACAAAAGCTCAGGGACAGCACTCAGGCCCTGAGTTCAAGCCCCAGGACTGGAAAAAAAAAAAAAGACAATCATTAATAAGCTAATATAAAAACCTCTGCATTTTCCATTTACTAAAATATAAAATATAAAATATGTCTACTTTGTTGTCTTTCAAATTGGAAAAAGAAAAAATCAAGCCTATAGATTCTGTCTTCTTGCTGGGCACTGGTGGCTCACACCTATAATCCTAGCTACTCAGGAGATGGAGATCTTTCCCAGGCAGGAAAGTTCATGAGACTCTTGTCCCCAATTAACCACCAAAAGGCCAGAAATGGAGTTGTGGTAGAGTGCCAGGCTTTGAGTGAAAAAGATAAAAAGAGTGTGCCAAGGCCTTGAGTTTAAGTCCCAGTACACATACACATACACACACACACACACACACACACACACACACACACACACACACACACACACACACACGATTTGTTCTCCAGAACTACCAAGTAAAAGAGAGTCCCTCCCTCTCTCCCTCCCTTCTTCCCTTCTCCTTCCCTTCCTCCACTTCTCTCTTCCTTTTCTACCTTTCCCCTCCCCTCCATTTTCTCTCTCTCTTCCCCTCCTTCCCCTCCCCCCCCACCTCCATTTGTGTAGTAGTTAGGACTTTTTTAATGCTTTCCAATCTTAATGAAGATAAGACTTCTCTCCCTCTGGGAGGGGAGGGGCTCGAGGGCCAGACCCCCATGTAGGGCTGCCTTGTTTAGCATCTATGTTCACAAGTTCTCAGTCTCAATTCTATCAGACATTATCCCTGGCAATTTCATAACTGCCTGACCAGTATCAGCCTTGTTTGCCAAGTTCTCCCATCAACGGAGAATGAAGACAGCTATTCTTCTCCGACTTGCTGCGCCAAAGTAATTATGAACAGACAGGCTGGAACAGACCAAAGGAAGAATTTTCCCATTTACTCCGATGAGAAAAATCTAGAAATCCCTGGTCATAGGAAGGCAAGCTCCCCTGAGTCTTCTCTCCCTGTGTCCTTCTGCTGTGGTTTGGGTGTGGTCCCTCCCCGAGGCTCCAGGGTGGCAGTGTGAGGACTTGGAGGAAGCTTTAAGAGGCCAGCCTAGGGGAGGAAGTTAGGTCTTTGGGACACTGCCCCTGAAGCAGTGTTGCTGGGCTCTTGGAGCAAGCGTGGTTCCTGACACAGCAAGCCTGGGCCGGGAGGGGCTCTGCCTCACTCTGCCATCTCTTCTTCTCACACATTCTGTGGTCACAAGCCAGAACCATGATACAACAGCCACGAAGGCCCCCACAGAGAACAAGCAGATAGAGTTGCTTAACCTTCAACTTTCCGCCTTCAAAACTGTGAGCAACACAAATCTCTTCTCCTTATGAAGTCTCCAGCCTTAGGCATTTTGTTATAGCAGCGGAAAACAGACCAATACATCCTCCCTCCTTCCCCAGCCGGACCCTGCACAGCCCCGCCTCCCCTCAGCAGAGCCTGTCCTCCGTTCTCTCTAATGTCCACCAGCTTAGCCTTTTCCACACTCACTGGCCACTATCACATCACCAAACAACTTCTTCGTCGCTCCTCTACCCGAAAAGCAACACAATCCTGGCATAGAGCAGGAACGCACTTTGATAGTTCCAGCTTCAGAAAACACGTGGGTTTTTCATTTGTGTGAGGAACAACTACACAAAATACAACAGCCTAGACGGGTTTTTTCAACCAGACACTGGAGGCATTCCTGCATTTATTTGCTCAGGTTCTCTCCCACTTTCTACCCACAGGTATCTGAGGCATCATTTAAATCATTCATACGTGTGTGTGTGTGTGTGTGTGTGTGTGTGTGTGTGTGTGTGTGTGTGTGTGTGTGTGTGTGTGTGTGTGTGTGTGTGTACTCCTAGTGCTGATGGTTTTCTTTTGTTTTCTTCTCTTTTTTTTCCAGATTTTTTTGGAGGTGAAAACAAAGACATAAGAAAAAAAAAAACCCAGCTTTGCCAGGCACCAGTGGCTCACACCTCTGATCCTAGCTACTCAAGAGGATTAGATCTAAGGATCATAGTTTGAGGCCAGTCTGGGCAGACAAGTCTGTGAGACTCTTTTTTGTTGTTGGTGGTGGTGGTCATGGGGCTTGAACTCAGGGCCTGGGCCCTGTCCCTGAGCTCTTTTGGTCAAGGCTAGCGCTCTACCAGTTTGAGCTGCGGGTGCCACCTCTGGTTTTTGAGTGGTTAGAGATAAGAGTCTCTTGGAGACTTTTCTGCTTGGGCTGGCATCAAACTACAATCCTTAGATCTCAGCCTCCTAAGCAGCTAAGATTATAGGCCACTAGCGCCCAGCTCTGAGTCTCTTATCTCCAATTAATCACCAAAAAAAACACCCACCTAAAACGAAACAAAAACTCAGAAGTGGAGCTGTGGTTCAAGTCCTAGAGAGCTAGCCTTGAGCAGAAGACGCTCAGGGTCAGTGTCCACGCCCTGAGTTAAAACCCCAGGACTAGCACCATAAGAGAGAGGGGGGCAGAAAGAGAGGGGGGAAAGGAGGGAGGAAGGAGGGGGTAGGGAGAGAAAGAGAGAGAACACTCTGCCTTCTATACCGACAGGAACACAGAAGTCACCCAGAGAAATTCATTGGGACAACGTTGCTGATTCTCTGGGTATCATGAAGCATGCATCGCCTGCTCCTTTGCCCTAAGAATGTCAAGCACAGTCAGCGCCTTCGCTGGGGTCCTCCAGCTCCTCCTCCCCCAAAAGATCGGCCCTCTCGCACACAGATTTTATGATTCAGAAGGAAAAGTGAGACAGACATGAGGGCTTGGCTTCTCTCTCCCATTCTACCGTAAAGTTGCTCTGTGGCTTTGGTGCGGTGTTCCGGGAACGGCTTGCCTGTGAAATCAAGGCCCTGGCACTAAGATCATTCTTGAGAACAAGCGCCCTCAAGCCTGTGGCGGAGACGTTCCATGTATTAAAAAGAACTCCTGCCTGGCGATCTCGTGATCCGCTGTGTGTGGCAGGCCTCATTCCCCGTGGGCCCGTGCCTCCTCTCCCCTCTATGAAGCTTTGCAATAATCGCAGGGGTTTCCCACCAAACTGCCACACTCCTGGGGACCGGGGCACTGACCACCTGACCTCACTTCCTACCCACCCAAAGGTGGAAAGCTACCTAAGTCAACTCTTCTCTGCGCCCATAAAAGTTCTGCCTGCCTTGCACTGGTCTGACGTCTTTAAAATATAATTTTGTTATGAAATAATTTTAAAATATAATTTCATGGTTATTATTAAGGTGTTGTACCGAGGAGTAAGTCAGGTGATGAGAACGTTTCTTTATGGACGACGTCACCCCTCACACTTGGCTTTGCTCCACTTCCCTCCTACCATCCCTGCCCATAAATTGCGTAGTTCGTTCTCCACATGGCGTCTACTGAGGACCATGAATGCATTCATTCACCCTTCCTCCCTCCCTTTCTGTGCCTTTATCTGTCTCCCATAAAAAGGAAAAAAATAAACAACATGGTAAACAACATAAACAACATGACTACCGTCAACAACAACATAAATAACCCATGTTTCTGTTTCATGGAATTTGTTTCGATAAACAGTATTGGAAATGTTCAAGGGTGTTGTTACACCGTGAGGTTCTTCCCCTACTGGTGTCTCCTTTGGTTTGACCATGTATGAAGGCCAAGAGTCCTGTATAAGTTACCATGTCTAGTTATATTTTAGGTCTGGCTTCCATACATGGGAAGATACGTGTGTTTGTCTCTCTGAGCTTGGCTTCCCTCAACAAGTCTGATTTTTGAAGACTCTAAATGGAATAACTTGACAGAAAAATCAAGATTGGACAAATACCCCAAATACTGCCCGTGATACATCCCTGTCCCTGCCGGGCCACAGCCAGCCTCACTAGAGCCACTCAGAAGCGGGGCCTGCAACTCTCAGATGGGACTTAAGAGGCTCCAGTGGGCGGGGGACACATGGTAAGTGATACAGGACTGCAGACATTCACACACAGTGAGGCGGAAGGAGCGAGGCTCTCAGGGAAGGAAGACAGAGGTGCAAAGCCTGTGTGCCTCTGCTCAGACAAACCGATATTTACCACAATGAGCTCCAGGAAATGGAAACAAGAAGTTTTTTTTCTTGTTGCTGTTTGTTTTCTTACTGCCTTGTTTGTTCCTTTATATGTCTTTGGGAGTGGAAGGGGAGGCACAGACATGGAAGGACAAAGGGTAAACAAACTCAGCAACGGTCCCCACTGGGCACTATGTTAAGAATGAACTATACAACTTGTGGGTGGGGATGGGAAGGAAAAACTGGGAGAGAGCACGGGAAAGGAGAGGTGACAATGCCCAAAAGGAAATGCACTCTTTACCTGACTTCTGTCCATCACTTTTAGAATAACAATAAACAAATTTAAATCCATCATCCTGAGCAATTTGAATTACAGGCTTGCAGGGAGGCAGGCCTGATTGGTTTTTTTCCTTGAAAAAATAAAACTTGGTCCATCCCGGGACTTTCCTTAGACTACAGACTCCGCTACTAGCATCCAAAGTGCGTTCTGTTTTGGTTTGTTTCTTTTCCGTCACTATTATTAGGTTTGTTATTCTGTCTGAATGTAAAAATATATACACAGTAAGGGAAGGAGCCAGAATGAAGAGCCGGCTGGCCTGGCTGCTTCCGGTGCCCACAGTCCTGGCACGTGAGCCGGGACCCCACTAACCCCTTCCTGATTCACCACTGCACACACCCCGTCACCGGCTCCCATTGAGAAGCAGCAGTGGAGGCAAAGCGCTCCAGAAACTGCTATGAATATCCTCTCTGCCTGAGAAAGGGCCCAGGCCTCCTGGACTTGAACCGAAGCCAAGAAGGCTCCCTGTGGGTGGTAGAACAGCCTGTGACTGTCCGCTCAAGGCCACGCTGGAAACTTCTGGGCAGCAACGGGCAGCGTGAGAGGAAAGCCACGAACCAAGGCTGCCCAGAGGGAGGACGTCCAAGGAGGCCGAGACGGTGGCAAGAATCCCAAGCTGGCTTCTGCAGAGACCTTGACAGTCTGCCTGCAGGGCCCGTTCAAAGCCACCGTCTTCCTGTTCTCACAGCTCGGTGCTGTCCACAAGGGAGCTTCGGCCTTGCAGACAGGGGCTGAATACAGCAAGTGACTTACTTAAGACCCCAGAGCAGGTTAGGAGAGTCTGCTTGCGCAACCCAGCATCCTAATTTCTAGGCCAGGGTCTTGCTCCCCAAAGCATGAGGCCAACATCCACGGGGCGAGGTAATAAGGCAATATCATAATGCAGACGGTTGTTGGAAGAAAAGGGCTAAGACGGGTGGTAGGGGGCGCCACTGTCCTCTTGCTCCTTTGGGAAGCAGGTCCCCCTTTCTTTGGGGTGGGTACATCCGTCCTCTTATAAAGATAAAGGTATAGCGACTGCACACGATTCCTTAAGAACGGTTCAAACCAGCTAGACAATTTGCTTTCCTTTCTAGAGTAACCCCCAGAGTCTACAGGACTGTATCTGGTCAACAGACTGCATTTTCCTCTTAAGCAAGACTGTGGATCCATGATGTATGTCTGCAATCAACTTAAGACTGGAAAGAATAGAATGATGAACTTGTGATTTCTGCCCTCTATCTAGCCTGAGGGTAATTTTATACAGTTTTTTTTTTTTTTTTTTTTTTTTGGTTGGTCATATGTCTTGAACTGTGGGCCTGGACACTCTCCTTTGGCTCTTCAACTCAAGGCGGACACTCTACCACTTGAGCCACAGCGCCACTTCCGGTTTTCTGGTGGTTATTTGGAGATAAGAGTCTCAGCCTGCCCAGGCTGGCTTGGGACCACGATCCTCACATCTCAGTATCCTGAGTAGCTAGGATTACAGGCGTGAGCCACCAGCGCCCGGCTTACACTCTTTGAAATAATCTTGCTTATGAAATCAGCACCCCACTCTTGGGTCAGGGGTGCTATCTCTCAGGCCTCCGTTACAGATATTGGAGCATCTTGGATTTGGGGCTTCCGGATGAGGGTTGGCGTGGTTTGGGTACAAGGTGGTTTGGGTTTGTCTCCCGCGGGTCTTGTGTGGTGCTGGAAGTCTGGCCGCAGCCAGCGGGTGTGAAGAGGTGGTGGGAGCGTTCAGAGCTGGGCCAGTGGAGCTCACGGAGGGTTTGCCCTTGGAAGTGGCTCTCTGGAGAGTCTGCCTACTCACCCTGAGAGGCTGCTGTACAGAGTGAGTCCTCTGACTGTGCTCTGGTTTGTGCCTGCTTGTTCTTTCTCTCACCTGAGCTGTACACAAGGTGATGCCACCCCCCACGATGCGCTCACCAGAGCCCACTGTTCCATATAACTTACCCAGCTTCAGGTATTTCATTATTGCAGGAAACAGACAATGCAAGGGGAGGGGGGAGAGGGAGGGCCAGTGAGCCTGTGACTGTCTAACACGTTTTGTCACTCGGTGATCTCCGGCAAGAGCACAGTAAGGAAACCACATCCATGCAATTCCCATCCATCAACCCGGTAGCATCTCTCACCAACCAGTCAATTAACCAGAGCTGCAGAGTGCTTTTGGTAAATCAGTGCCGGGTGATCAATGCAGGCCCCTGGGCTGACAGTAGCCTCTCCACCACCCAGAGCTGATGATGTAGGAAGTCAGAGGCAGATCTCTCATCAACCACAACTAAAGAGCTCAAAAGAGTACCTTTGTTGTCAGGCCCGAGGCCCCGAGGGTGAGGCTACCGTGAGTGACAGCCCACAAGGAGACATTATGGGTTGGTGTGTTTAGAAGACAGGATGCAGAGAGTGAGAGGATGGAGCAGGCTTCTGAATGGAAAGGACAGGTGATTCTACTTCTGTGAAGTAGAATCATGTGAACAACATCCCCGAGTGGAAATCAAACATGCCAAGCGGACTCCTCCGGAGGACTTCTGCGGAAATGAGCTTTGTTACCGCTTCCCCGACTCAGTCGGCCGTGGAGTATTCCCGGGAGCTGGCTAAGACTACTTTTGGAGAGTTAAAAATGAAGAATCAACCCAGGCACCGACGGCTCACACCTGTCATCCTCGATCCTCAGGAAGCTGAGATCTGAGGATCATGATTCAAAGCCAGCCTGGGCAGGAAAGTCCATGAGACTCTTATCTCCCATTAACTAGCAAAGAGATGGAAGTGGAGCTGTGGCTCGAGTGGGAGAGTTCCAGCCTAGAGCAAAAATCCTCAGGGAAAACACATAGACCCTGAGTTCAAGCTCCAGGACAGCCACAAAATGAATACATAAACAAGGAATGTCATCCCCGGTGGCTGAGCAGTGGGAGTTTGTGGGTTCCTATCCACTGGTCCACATAAGAGCGCATTAACAGTAAGTCTCCCAGGTTTCTTAGTGACACATTACTACTTATAATTACAGCTACTTAATAGGAGTGCAGAGGATTCACAACAGGGTGCTCAGGAAGGTGCTAACCGCTCCCATTAATACTTTTACAAGCAGCACGCTTATCCATGGAGAAAACTAAAGAACTATTAGACTCCCCTCCACCACCTCCTATCAATGACCCGACGTTGGAGAAAACTAGAATCAGCTGCTTGACAGCCATTCTGTGGTCCAGGAAGATGCTACACTCTGGAGAGAGAGAGTTAACAAGGGACCAACGTCCTGGAGAGGTCAGCTTGGAGCCTCAGGCATGCGCCATGGCCAGTTCGAAGCCAGGAGGAAACTCACCACATAGAGCTTGCGCCAGATGACGGCCCATTCTCGCAGAGTGCACGTGAGCTCCTGCACCAGCGGCAGCTCCCCGGGAATCACGGTCTCGTGCTGCCTGCAGAGAACCAATCAGATGCTTGCTTTACTATGAGTGACAGTTGCTTTTCTCCACCAGCCTCCTCCCTCTGACCCTCAAAGGGATCTGCTCTGGCTGGAAAGAGAGCAAATCAATGTGCACATGGTGAGGTGCATCGTGTCCTGTAGAGGAATCTCCATTACATCTGCGCATCAGAGAAAAGAGGGGCTTAGGACCACACAATCCTCAGACTCAACTGGTTTCTGCCACGGCGTGGGTGAGCCCGCCTCCACTTCTTCACCTCGGTTCTCTCTGGGAGCCTTCAATGACCAAACCAGGCTCGGGAACGAAAGGAGAACAGTGTGGTACCTGAGCTGGAAGGATGGGTGAAGAGGCATGCCAGGCACCCCTATGCGGACTTATTGTCTAGAATGGACTGGGTCTTCTTCTCTGGGACTTCCCAACAGAGGAAATGTGGACAGACATATCAAAATCCTCACTCAGTCCAGGGGCACTATGTTCATTCACATAAATCATCTCTGACATGCCGACGATGAGCAAAAGGAGAGAGAGAGCGAGAAAGAGCGAGTGGCCAAATGCAAAGATAGGACTGAAGGCTTGACACATGGGATGCCCAGGGAAGTGTGAATTGCAGGTAGAGTAAGGGAGTAAGAGTGGAAATGACCCATCATGCACCAGGGGTGTGTTTACTGTGGAAAATGACAGACAGACCCTGACTTAGGATGGTGTGATTTATGAATTGAAAAAGATAAAACCCCATGTGAAGCAGAGGAGTACGTGCCTTGTTATCTGGGGTGTGTGTCTAACTGGACAGCCTTCCATTCCTCTAGTTGAAAGCGGCACAGGAATGGCCACAGGGGGCAGACTTCTCTCAGGGGAGGAGATCTAGCTCTTAGTTTTAGTTCTGCCATGGAAGGGCTACATGAACCAGAGCACGTCTCCATCTCTGATCTTACAATGAGGGCTTGGAGCTTAGCACCAAAAACGCTCTCGCTAGCTTTTGTGATTGCGTGACTGTGGGCACCAGCTGTCCATGCTTCGAGCCCCAAAGGATCTGTTCCTCCTTCTTTGCATTGTCTCTTTAAATCTCTTGCCTTGAGACTCATGAGTTCTGCTGCCTGTCTCAGCCTTCTCAGCAGCAGCAGTAAGTACTTCCCCAGAGAAAGGACATGGGCCAGAAATGAGAACAGCAGAAACGCAATAGATTTTTCTCCATCAAGCCCATTCACTATTTCCTGGAACTTCCCATCAAGCTCATGGACGGTACAGGGAAGCTTGGCGAACGTTCCTTGATATAGAGTGAAAATGCCAACACTCAGGGAATGCTGGGAGAGGAGCGAAAGCCCTCACTCAGTTCATGACTGCTGTCTTCATATTCTGAGAAAGGATGCCAGGGAGAAAGACAGAAGGAGAAGACAGAGTAGGGGATCCCACCAGGAAAAATGCCTTACACATTTCGCTCTCTCAGAGAAATAGCCAATGAGGTGAGAGAAACACTCATGCGTCTAGGCATTCTTCAATCATTTCTTCTCTCTCTGTCTGACCAGGACTAGGACTCGGTGGCTAGCACTCTACCAACTGAGCCATGCCTCCACCAACTGAACCATGCCTCTAATCCATTTCAATGACTTCTAAGGAACTTACCCCCGGTCTTCCACAGTGGCCTCCTTCAAATGGATGTACGTTTCAGGGAAAATGCCCTAGAGACAGAAGAACTTTGTTTAGAGAGCCTCAAGTCAAGAACATCACCCAGCAAGAAAGACAGGGGACGGTCCACAAAACATTTTTTCCAGTGGGTTGGCAGGATGTCAGTTCCCTTGACTGACTTTCTTCAAGAGTGCATAACAGCAACACTGGGCAGGGAGAAATGAAGGTTTGGGTTCGGAGTGCACAGGATGCTTGGGAAATGGGGTGGAAACGCCTCTGTCGCGTTTGAGAGCAAACTCCAGGAGTCCCTCCCTCCCCACACACCTGTCACGTGCTGTGCATTAAAGCATCTCACATCACGAGAGGGACGGACAGTCATGGAGCCCTCGGTAGCCCACAGAATCATCACTGTTTTCTAAAATGATTCCAGTCCTAATAGTCAATGTCCATATGTGAAAACAGAACTAGGTAACCTGAGGGCAACATCCCTGGGTTTCTTTTGCTCAAGGCTAACGCTCTACCACTTGAGCCACAGCGCCACTTCCAGCTTTTTCCTTGTATGTGGTACTGAGGAATCAAATCCAGGGCTTTATGCACTCTAGGCAAGCCCTCTACCACTAACTAAGCCACCTTCCCAGCCCTTAAACAGAATTATAAAAGTCAAATGAAAACAATTCATCTCACACCGTCACTTCACGCGGTGCACCCACATCGATGAGCATAGCACGCTGGCCATCTCCCGCACGTCCCCGTCCCTGCGAATTCTAACACCCCACGGCCCGGATAATGTGGCCCAGCCATGGAACTGCCAGGGAACAGCCCCGGATGGTGCCCAGCACAGATGGCAAGCAACCCGCGTGAGCCCTTGTAAAAAGCTCTGTTTTACTGGGTGACGCGCCCAGGACCCAGGGCAGAAGATGACCTTGGCGGAGGGCACCACTGACCTTCACTTGGGCAGAGCTGACCCACCAGGCAGAGGGCCTTGCCTACCAGGCACCCAGCTCAGCGGCCCCTGGGTCAACGAGTGAGGTCTGTGGACATCACCTGTCCAGGTGGCAAGATGGGGTGACCCCCCACTGCTCAGAGCACCATGACTCAAGATGTGTGCACACCCCGTTATCCTCAATGGGGAGAGAGGTCGGTGAGTGTCAGCAGCGGTTGCCGTGTCCAGCTTCATGCCCTATGCCTGTCTGGACCATGCTGTCTTTGCTTCCTTTTATCCACCACCACCAACACAGGAAGCAGCAAGAACACCAGGATTAAGCTGCTGCGGGCAAGAGGGCTGACGGGGGGGGGGGGGGGGGGGATCCTACCACCGCAGTGGACCTCAGTTAAATCCACACCCTCACCTTCTTGGGCGCACAAAGGGAAGGTTGGGGAGGATGCAGGAGTGAGAGGCGTTACTCTGCCTTGCCGTTGATAGGACCTAGAGCATGCACACAGATGAGGTGACCCTGAGCTCTCTCCTTACAGACCCGGCATGCAGTGATTCAGGAAGACCATGGATCAAGCATATACCACAGCAAAAACTGGGGGACGTATCCAATGTTTCGAGCCTGACTCCTGTAGTCCTGTGGCTCTCATCTGTCCACGGGACACTGCAGGTAGGGTGGGCGCTGCTCCTGAGGCTGTGCTGAGGCCCGTGTTTGCTGATGGTGGTTTCTATGGAAACTGGGACTTGGGTGTCCACAGCTGCTCTTGGGGACATGATGCTGAGTAGAATACACCAGTGACAAAAGGACTTCAATGAGGCCAGCCCCATCTACAGGAAGAATGGGTGTTCGCAGGGCCTGGGGGAGGGGGTGAGGACTCAGGGTTTAATGTACGGTTTGGTTGGGAAAACGGACAGGATCTGGATGGAGAGGGTGATGTGGCGGCGTGACAACACAAACAGGTTCGTTGTCACAGAACTTAACACATATGATGGCCCACTCTGTGCCATGTGTTCTTAAATCACAATTTTAAAAAAAATCCACAACTTGTAAAAAAAAAAAGGGGGGGGAGGAGGAAATTCAGGTAGAAATGAACTTCTTAAAGTAGCAATCATTAGCTTAAAATAAGTTATAACATAGGACTGGAGGTATAGCTCGGTGGTAGAGCACACATCCACCATGCACAAGGTCCTAGGTTCGATCCCCACCACCCAAAGACACGCAAACAAAAGCAAACCAACAACCAAAAGAAAAAAGAGGGGCTGGGAAAGTGGTTCAGTGGTAGAGCGCTTGCTTGCCTTGCATGCACGAGGCCCTGCATTCAATTCCTTAGCACCACATAAGCAAAAAGAAAAAAGCCAGAAGTGGCACTTTGGCTCAAGTGGTAGAGCACTAGCCTTGAGCTGAAGAGCTGAGGGACAGCACCCAGGCCCAGAGTTCAGGCCCCACGACCGAACCCCACCAAAAAAAGAAAAAAGAGGTGACATTGATTTTTCCAAAAGTCTGTACTTGCAGGAGGTTTTTCAAATCAAGAAGGCAAAGGACTGGGCTGGAGGTATGACTTAAGTGGGCCTAGATAGTACAAGGCCCTGAGTTCAATCCCAGTACCTCAAAGAAAAGGTTGCTCCCATTAGGAGATACCCCACTAGAAGACAAAGTACTCAAATTATAAACTGACAGTGATTTTATGTGACAGCTAAGCTAATCATCAGCAGATAGTTGACACTGAGGAAGTTCATGTGGAGAGGATATTCATTTTCAATATGATATTCATTTTTAGTATCACTTGTATGTATAATCGGGACCTCTGGCACTTGATCATTTGTAAGGCATTTAATCACTCAGATAAATGTGATGCTGGTAGAATGTTTCCTCACCAGCCTGGGTTCAGGGTTGTGATTGACAGCACATCTCAATTCTGCTTTTCCTTCCTCAATGGAACCTACTCACATGAATTAAAAAATAAACTAACAATGAATTTCTAGACGCTGACCTTATCCACACTCCCGTAACTCTGCCAGGATCAATAATCAGTGTCTTCAAAGCTCTTGGCTTATTGAATTTGGAAAGCCACGAGGTCCTTTTATCATCGGCTAAGTAGCTAGGCTGGCTTATATATGACACCAAAAATTTCCATTAAGACAACAGGCCTTTCAACGCGCTCTTCCCCAAAGACTGGAAAGGAAGGGACAGAGGCTGAGGACAGTGCTAGATTTCTTAACCAAGGGGTGTCAAGACATGAGAATCATTCCACCACTGACCTTGGTTTCTACCCACTTTTCTTAGATCTCTCCACAAGAAAGACCTTTCAACTTATAAAGCAAAGAAACAAAAAGAAATATCAGTGTCCAGGCCTTAGTATCTTCAACTCATTGTATTATGGGAAATCCTTTAACTACTGAAATATGTCTTCTCCAAGGTGAAGCTTCAAGCCTACAGAAGTGTTTTAAGAAGTCTTCCTTGAATACAAAAATATTTAAGTCACACCCAGAGCTCATTTGCACACTAGGGGTGTCTACCTGTCTAGCTTTCTGAGCTGGAAGATTTGGATGCAGGAGGAAGTGACAGAATGCTTTGGAACAGGAGACTGTCCATGCTGGAAAAATTCTTACAGACCAAGTATGGAGTCTAAGAAGACAACAGGGTGGAAGACCTGGTTTCTTCATCATGAATCATAAGGTTTTGTCTGAGAATGTTTTTCTTTAACTTTAAAAATAGATTGGGATATTAAATGGCCTGAATATTCTTCCTCTTCCATAAATGTGAAACAACAAAGTGACTAACTCTTATTGTACTTGGAAATAATTGCCACTTCTGCAATTGTCAGTGAAAGAAACGCTAATGGGGTTCAACCCTATCCCTAGCAGGTGCCCTGAAGCTTTATTTGCCTCAGGCTCATGCCTGTAATCCTAGCTACTCAAGTGGCTGAGATCTGAGGATCGTGGTTTGAAGCCAGCCAGGGCAGGAAAGTCCATGAGACTCTTATCTCCAATTAACCACCAGAAAACTGGAAGTGGTGCTGTGGCTCAAATGGTAGAGCACTAGCCTTGGGCTGAAGAGCTGAGGGACAGTGACCAGGCCCAGAGTTCAGGCCCCAGGGTCATCATCATCAACAACACTGACTCCTCCCGTGAACCCACAAGGTAACTGAAAGCAGGATAACAGCCAGGCATGCTGGCCTCTGTGTCCTGTGTCCCCTGTAGAGCCTTTCTCTATGGCAGTCACTTTGCAGCCATCTTAGAATACAGGAAGGAAGCCAGGCGCCAGTGGCTCACACCTGTAACCCTAGCTACTCAGGAAGCTGAGCTCTGAGGACTGCAGCCTGGGCAGGAAAGTCCATGAGACTGTTATCTCCAATGAAAACGAGAAGTGGCGCTGTGGCTCGAAGTGGTAGAGTGCTAGCCTTAAGTGGAAAAAGCTCAGGGACAGTGCCCAGGCCCTGAATTCAAGCCCTATAATGGACACAATAAAACAAAACCTCCAGGAAGGACCTGAGAGTCAGTAGATACCTGCCAGCTGTCGGTGACTCACTGTATCAGGGCCCCACCTGATAAACTGAGACAATGGACACTTACCGCCTTTGACGTCACCTCTAGACAGGCCTCGGACTGGAACTGTTTAACTATGCATGCTTTTCACTCCTGCCCCTAATTCTTAGTCTTTTTTTTTTTTCTCTCAAATATATCACCCTACCACTTGAGCCACAGCCCCACTTCTAGCTTTTTGGTGATTAATCGGAGCTAAGAGTCTCATGGATTTTCCTACCAGGCTGGCTTTGAACTGAGATCCTTAGTTCTCAGCCTCTGAGTATTAGTCCTGATTTCTCGGGGTCTCTCTCATGTGGGAAGGTGGTTCGGGGCCTTGTGCTCGTTTGAGGGTCAAGTGGCCAACCTCGGCCAGCTTCCACGGTATTCTAGCTCACAATCTTTTATCCCTTCTCCCCCCTCTGGATTAAAAATAATAATAAAATGTTTCTCTCCTTTCTAGTTGGTGTTGGAGCTAATGGTGAAACAGTAAGTCCTGATCAATTTGGTTCTTTCCAAAGAAAGTGCTGACACAAGAGGCTGCCCTGGAGAACTGGGCCCCATCAAAGGAAAAGTGCTGACAGAGCCGAAAAGAAACTGAGGGCCAGTGCCCCAGCCAAGACTTGCTTTGGCTTGATGGTTAGTAGCTTTGACACGAGAAAGACAAACCGTCTGGCTCAGTAGCTTTTAAACTCTGCCCAGGGTAAAGAGAAAGAGACATTGTTATGGATACGCCATCACACCAAATACGTGAAACGTAACAGAATCAGCTGCATAAAACATAATTTAAAAATGAGTGAAGTCCACGTAAATGTCCACGTGTTTTGAAACAGTCCTTACCACGGTGCTGCATTTTCTCCTTTCTTTCTCATTTTCTGTCACATATTGACTCCTGAATGTATTATGGGGGTGGGGGTGGAGCTAAGTTTGAAAACCTCTGCTCTGATTTGTCCATCTGATGAAAAAGGAACCAATCAGCGGCCACAGGGACAGTGCACAGCAAGGGCACTTAACATGGGAAGTAAAGGCAATGGGGAGAAGAACGTGTTCCCACCTTACTCAGCTTCAGGGACAGGGAACAAGAAGTCATCCAGAAATCAGGCGCTGGTGGCTCACGCCTGTAATCCTAGCTACTCAGGAAGCTGAGATCTGAGGACCCAGGTTCAAAGCCACCTGTGCAAGAAATTCTTTGAAACTCTTATTTCCAATTTACTTCAAAAAATAAAAAAAAGAAAGAATGAAAGAGAAGCAAAGCTTTGGCAGTAGAGCCTTGGCTCAAGTGGTAGAGCACTAGCCTTGAGCAAAAAAAGCTCAGGGACGGTGCCCAAACCCCAGAACCAACACAGACATTCATTTCCTTGAATTGGGAAAACGCAGAGAGGTTTATTACATCATTACTCTTGAGCACCAAAGTCTGAGAATTGACTTTCAAAGCAAAGAAAAAGCCAACCAAAGAGAAAAGATGCCAGATCTAGACAGCACAGATATCAGGATCTGATAGCTTTTAACACAAAATAAGTAGAGCTCAGACAAAACTTGAAACTTGAAACAAGCCATACCTTTTTAGATTTATTCTGAAGAGTATATCCTCTGTACCAACCTGTAATGGAATAAGAAAACACAAACATTATGTTTTCTGGTATAACATAAACACATTTCCACTATATGTTCTCTTGTACCAGCACTTGTGAGACAATTAGCAGACAATGTATTAGAAGACAGTCAGATTCATTGTACACCATGATCTATTTTACAACTGTTTTTGTTTTGGTTGGTCATGGGGCTTGAACTCCCGGCCTGTGTGCTGTCCCTGAGCTCTTCAGCTCAAGGCAAGCGCTCTGCCACTTGAGTCACAGTTTCCCTTCTGATTTTTTGGTGGTTTATTGGAGATAAGAGTCTCACAGATTTTCCTGTCTGGGCTGACTTTGAATCATGATCCTCCGATCTCAGCCTCGTGAGTAGCTAGGATTACAGGCAATAACCACTGGGTCCTCCGGCTTACAACTGTTTTTTGTTGTTGGTGGTGGTTGTGTGGCTTGAACTCAGGGCCCAGGTGATGTCCCTGAGCTCTTTTGCTCAAGGCTAGTGCTCTACCACTTTGAGCCACAATGCTACTTTCATTTTCTGGTGATTAACTATAGATAAGAGTCTCATGGACTTTCCTGCCCCAGGTTGGCTTTGAACTGCAATCCTCACATCTCAGCCTGAGTAGCTAGGATTACAGTTGTGAGCCAGTTTTTCTTTTTCTTGCTTGCTTGCTGATAGTACAGCTTGAAGCTTAAGTCATCTGCCAATACGATTTTACAATTCTCTTGCAATTTGTTCTCTAGAAAATCAACCAGCAAAGCTGGGCACAGTGGCTCATCCCTGTAACCCTAGCTACTTAGGGGGCTGAGAACTGAAGATACCAGTTCAACACCAGCAGGAGCAGGAAAGTCCGTGAGACTCTTAACCTCCAATTAACCATAAAAAGCCGCAAGTGAAGCTATGGTTCAAGTGGTATAGCATCAGCCTTGAGCTCAAAAATCCCTCAGGGACAGTGCCAATGTTATAAGAGAGGTCCACTGGACCCATATCCTGGCCAGGCCTTGGCCAGCGGTTAATCTGGTAATGTTAGTCGTTCTCCTGAGTGGACGCAGCATCCAAGAATGTCTTATCTACATGTAGTCATCCCACGGACGTGAAGTAGACTAGGGAGAGGAAACGATCAGTCATAACAGAGATAGGACCAGTGGTTGTAGAACAAGGGAAGGTGGCTCAGTGGTAGAGTGCTTGCCTTGCATGCATGAGGCCCTGGGTTGGATTCCTCAGCACCATATAAGCAGAAAAAGCTGGAAGTGGCTCTGTGGCTCAAGTGGAAGAGTGCTGGCCTTGAGCTGAAGAGCAGAGGGACAGCGCCCAGGCCCAGAGTTCAAGCCCCACCACTGACCAAAAAGTAAATAAGGAATTACTAGAAAATGAATATTAACTCCATCAAGTAACTGCCTCAGAGCCATTGGGCTACGTCCTTCAAATCCAGCTGTTGAAAATTGCCTCTGGGGCAAGTTGGGAGTCAGGTGTGAAAATCACAGAGCTCATTCTCCATCACTCTCCTCTCCTTAGACACCTAACTCATCTCCATTACCCACCTCGTGTTCCCAGACCCGCTCTAAAGGAGCTGTTGCCATTTCTAAAAGTTCCGCGCAGCAATCTGAGATCCATTTAGTCAGTGAACTCACATTCCGACAGACGCAAGGAAAGCAAACCACACACAACGTGGTGAAGTCCCAAACCTTCCTCTATCCTGGGAAGGGAAACGATCCACACGGAGAAACAAACAAACCAAATTTCACACAGGGCTAACAGGAAGAATGAAAGAGGACAAGGGGAAGTCCGGCTTGTTGGGGGCAGGGCTAGAAGACCCTCACTGGGGAGACCCACAGGGGGCGAGGGGGGGCTGAGGGAGAGATTTACATGATTAATGTGGCAATTCATTCATTAAATATAAAACCCCTATTGAATGGAAGCATCAGGCACTGTCTTCACGGAGGAAGGAAACAGATGCATCAACAGGTCACTAGATACACAAGCGACTTTAGTGGAACTGACTGGTGATTGGGGAATCAGCAGCAATAAGTTGGGGGAGGGGGGAAAAGACTCACTAAAGGCTTGCCCAACAAGAAAAGCATCATTTGCAGTGCAAGTTATGTGGTGGTCTGTAAAAACAATCTTCATCCTCGTATCACAAGTGAAATCCGGCCCCCACGTACACATATAAAAGATCTGGAAGTTCTGTGTATCCTTCTAGGAATTAAAGACCAGAAGCCAAGCGGGAGCTGGGCTGTCAGAGAAGCACCTGGGGACCAGGGGTCCACAGAGGAGGAGCAGGTGCAAAATCCTGTTGTTTTTCTCCCCTTAAGTGTCCTGGTCTGGTAACGTAATTAGGCCAAGGTCAGAGGTTGCCTCTCCTGGGGCCAGGTAAAGCAGTCAGGTTTCCCAGGGCAGGGGGGCCCCAGGGCCCTGGGAACTGGGCTTCAGCAGGACTGGTTCATCTGCAATCCTCTCTATTGGAAAACAAAACAAAACAACACAACACCCGCAGCCCCTCCTAAACACACGTGGGGCCCTCACCTTGGGCTTTTGAAAATTAACTCCAAGGCAGGAAGTCGTCAAGGGATGAAGAGATGGTGAAAGATAATGGTAATTTTCTTGCACCCTTTTTCTTGAAATGAATCAGTCAGGCTAATTATCTTAAATAGTGTGCATTAGTGACAAGCAGGTGGGACTCCGGAGAAACTTTTTACTTTTTAGTCAGTCATGGGGCTTGAACTCTGGGCCTGGGCGCTGTCCCTCAGCTAAAGGCTAGTGATCTACCACTTGAGCCACAGCACCACTTCTGGTTTTCTGGTAGTTTGTTGGAGATAAGAGTCTCAATGACCTTCTTGCCCAGGCTGGCTTTGAACTGTGATCCTCAGATCTCGGCCTCCTGAGTAGCTGGGATGACAGGCGTGAGCCATAGACACTCCACCTGAAAGTCTTTTTTGACTTTGGAAAGCACTGAAATCTGACACCATGGCTAAAAAATAAAAAGTAAAACTATCCCTAGATGTGGGGACTTGCACCTGTAATTCCAGCTACTTGGAAAGATTTTAGTTTGAGGCGGCTCACGCAAACATCTAACAAGCCCTCATCTCAACAAATAAGCCAGACATGGTGTCATCTCAACTACCTGGGAGGCTACAGGCAGGAGGATATTGGTCAGAGGCCAGATCTGGGCAAAAATTGAAAGACCCTACCTGAAAGACAAACAGCAAAAAGGGCAAAGGCATGGTTCAAGGGCTGGAGTGCTTGCCTAAGCAAGTACAAGGCCTGGTTTCAAGGCCCAGTACTGCAGAAGGACCAGAAGGGAACTGGGAAGCAACGGATGGCTGCCGAGGCTGGAGGTCTTGGCTCCTTCCCTTGCACTGAGTGAACCAGGCCCAGACCTCCCTCAGCACACAGCCTCTCCGTGCAGTGAACTTGGCCTCCAGATCCTAGGAGCCTGCTATGCAAGTGGATCTCCTGAGAGGGAAAAACAGGAAGGTGTGGGTGAGGATGGGAGGGAAAAACTGGGAGAGAGCAAGGGCAGGGGTGACACTGTCCAAAAAGAAATACACTCTACCTGATTTAGGTAACTATAAGCCCTTTGTGCATCACCTTTATAGTAACAATAAAAAAATTAAATGTTAAAAAATGACTGTTTTTAACCTTCGGTTTGCATACAGCAGGCCTCAAAACACACACACACACACACACACACACACACACACACACACACACACACACACACACACACACACACACACACACACACACACACACACACACACACACACACACACACACACACACACACACACACACACACACACACACACACACACACACACACACGTCAGTCCTGGGGTTTTAATCCAGAGACTCGGTGCTGTCCCTTAGCTTTCTCACTCAAGATTGGAGCTCTACTATTTGAGCCACACCTCCCCTTCTAGCTTTTTGCAGGTTAATTGAAGATTAAGAATCTCATAAACTTTCCTGCCCAAGCTGGCTTCAAATTATGACCCTCGGAGCCCGATCCAGTGTCTAGGATTACAGGAGTGAGTCGCCAGTGTCCGGCTCCCTAAACATTGGATGGGACAGTCACTCACGAGGAAGGTCTCTGTAAGTCCCTGTGATGCACTGATCAGCCGGCTTTAGGGAACACACAGTGAACTTTGTGACACAGGAGATGATCAGGCTGCACGGCTGCAGGCAATAGGGCAGGATGACCACAAAACCGCAGGCCTGTCTGGAAGAGGAAGCTCTGGTTTTTCCACCTGGATATGAGCACTGTCAGTTTAAAGTAACGAAGGCTCTGGTCTCTAACACCGCATTATACAAAAACATCCTCTTGTTCCCCCCATCCTGCCCTTTACCTCTCCTTCTGCCTTTCTTCCTTGTTTTTAGGTCCCAGACCAGGACTCAAACTTGGAACACCTGCCACTTTCATTGCTTGGTAACCTACCAACTGAGCCACAGTCCCAGCTCCCTCTCTCCCTCTTTGTCTGTCATGGGGTTTGAACTCGGGCCTGGGCACTGTCAGGGACACTTGAGCCAAAGCTCCACTTCTGATTTTCTTGTGGTTAATTAGAGATAAGAGTCTCATGGACTTTCCTGCCTAGCCTGGCTTTGAACCACCATCCTCCAGATCTCAGCTTCCTGAGTAGGTAGGATTACAGGTGTGAGTCACTGGCACCTGGTTCCTTTCTTTTAATGCCAGTTCTAGGGCTTGAAACTCAGAGCCTCAAGTTCTTGCTTGGCTTTTTTGCTCACATCTGTGCTCTACCCTTTGAGCCACAGCTCCACTTCTGGCTTTTTGCTGATTAGCTGGGAGATAAAAGTCTCTCAGATTTGTCTAGCTAGGCTGGGTTTGAACCACCATTCTCAGATCTCCACCTCCTGAGTAGCTAGGATTCCAGGCTCATGGGCTCTCTTTTTATCTATCCTGTTAACCCACAAAAATTGAACACTGCAGCTAAACGCCATGAAGGTTTCTTTGGGTGGCCTACGGTGGATGGAGAAGTCTGCAGCCTCTTTAAGCAAGCAGGGACGGGAGCGGGGGAGGCCCAGGGGACAGAACAAATGTCCCCTGGGAAAGGAGCCCTCCTGGCACACGCACACACGCCACACGTGTGCCCCCCAGTGTGTCAACACTGCCTCTGGTTTGCCAGCTCCCTTTGTGTTTCCCGGATGGAAGTGGCTCATTTTCCTGCAGCCATTAGGTCTGCCTGCTGAGTCTCACCCCCTCTTCTGGGAATGCATTGCTTTCACTCAGGAAAGCTGGATGACAGGACTGGGCGTGTTGTTCTATCAGCAGCACCTTGCTTTTATACGGCCTCGCCGTCAGTGTCGTTTGCAAAGGTGAAGGAGAATTACAAAGGCATGAGTGAGGATTCAGTCATGCAAGCTATATCTGTGGAGGTCCATGGGGCTGGCATCCAAACCCAGGCCCTGACTGATTTCTTAGGAGGGTTGGACACACTGTGAGGGGAGCTGGGTCCAAAGAGAACCCACCCCAGAGCAGAGACATTCCAGATGCTGGTGAACTTGTCCAACACCTATTTAAACAGTACTAGGGAGAATGTCTGTAGTTCCAGTCACGCAGGGGCCTACGACAGGAGGGCTGCTTGAATCCAGGAGTTTGAGGTCAGTGTGGACAACAAATAGAAAGGAAAGAAAAAAGGCCTGGCACTAGTGGCTCAGACTGTAATTCTACCTACTCAGGAGGCTGAGATCTGAGGATCAAAGCCAGCCTGGGAGGGAAAGTCCATGGGATTCTTATCTCCATTGAACCACCAGAAAACTGGAAGTGGTACTGTGGCTTAAAATGGTAGTGTACTAGCCTTGAGCAAAAATGCTCAGAGACAGCACCCAGACCCTGAGTTCAAATCCCCTGACTGACAAGAAGAAGGAGGAAGGGGGGAGGAGGAGGAAGAAGAGGAGAAGGAGGAAGAGGAGGAGGAAGAGGAGGAGGAGTAGAGAAGAAAGAATGAAAGAAGCAAGGAGAGAAGAGAAAGAGAGGGAGAAATAGAGAAAGAATATGTAAAAGGATCTTATCCACTTTGGAAAACTGTTATGCCCAAAATGAAGTTGGGGAAAATGAGATCTTGGCACTATTCTGTCACTATCTATGAACACAGAATATCTTCTGTTTATTTAATTCTTTGACCTCTTCCATGATGACATGATTTTAAAGACCATAAGTCCCCCTCCTATTACGGTTAAATAAAGCAGAGGTAGAAGCAGGAGGAGAAATACATGCCCATTTGTCCTCAACTCCAAGCCTTCCTTCGGGACTTTGTCTCACACCTGTCCTTCGCTGAGTGGTGTGAGGTGCGACAGTGGGAAGGAATGTGTAACGCACTGCATCGCGGCTGGCTGAGCGACCAAGAGGCCTGAAGATAGACACACGGGACACACGTGAGCTGGGTCAGGCAGCGGCTCTCCCACACTGCACCTTCCTGACTTGCTGCTCCAACCCAAACCCCATCAGCCAGCAGCAAGGCATTCCCAAGTACTTTGGGGGGCTGAGCCACCCTCCTCAGATTTGTGGGCTGTTGGCCAAATGGGTCAACTCCAAGTGCCAGCTTATGACGGCCTAAAGGGCGGCTTACCACGCTGGAGAGCTCTGGCTTCTCCATTAGAACGTTCTGTGGATGCCTGGATCTAAGCACTGCACGTTTCAAGAATGGATTCGGGAGGTACACTCCACTGTACCTCAGAAAGCAGAAATAGGAGAAGACATTCTCTTTCTTGTAAGACTAACGGGTGTGGTGGTGTACGCTGGTAATCCCAGCTACCTGAAGAAGATCCAAGTTCTAGGCCACCCAAGGCAAAGTTAGCAAGACCTTATTCCAAGTGTGTGTGGGGGCGGGGAGAGGGGCGGGGATAGAAACCCAATCCAGGCATGGATTTTTTTTCTACAGGGAGGCTGTAGTTAGGAGGATCACAGTCCAAGGCCAGCCCCAGGCAAAGACAGACAGAAGACTGTCTCCAAAGGAATAACTCAAGTGAAAAGGGATCGAGGCACAGCTCAAGTGACAGAGCAGCCATACAGTAAGCTCAAAACCATGGCGTTAAATCCCAGTACCACCAAAAAATAACCAAACAAAAATCAATCAGTAAAAGTTTTTAATTAGAAAAGGAGGTTAAGAGGGTAGCTGAGTTCATACAGGCCCTGGGCACACACACACACACACACACACAGACACACACACAGACACACAGACACACACACACACAGACACAGACACACAGACACACAGACACACAGACACACACACACACACACACCAGCAACAACAAGCAAACAAGAAAAAAAAAAATCCTAAATGGGAGAAGAGACCATTCCAGAGGCTTTACTTTTTTTTTTTTTTTCCTGGTCAGTCGTGGGGCTTGAACTCTGGGCCTGGGCGCTGTCCCTCAGCATTTCAGTTCAAGGTGAGCGCTCTACCACTTGAGCTACAGCGCCACTTCCGGTTTTCTGGTGGTTTATTGGAGATTGGAGTCTTACGGTCTCTCCTGCCTGGGCTGGCTTTGAACCACGATCCTCAGATCTCAGCCTCCTGAGTAGCTAGGATTACAGGCGTGAGCCACCAGCGCCCGCAGAGGCTTTACTTTTTAATGAACTCCACTTAGCAACACACTTACTGCCTTGACCATCTTTTGATGCTCGGTAGTTGTTGGTGACAAACTACCAAAGGTCAAGGACAGGCAGATGCGCGGTGGGACCAAACACACTCAATGCAATGCCTCACGGCCTACTCTGCTTCCAAGGCCAGTGCCAAGACGTTCCCACGCACTGCCTGTCATAAAATCCAAGCTGCTGGGTCCACGGCCATTTATATTCAGAGAGGCAGGCTATACCAAGGATGGACTGAGAATCACAATAAGCGTACCCTTATCCTCGCTTGGGGCGGCCAAACAGTTAGATAAATCCAGACCCCAATGGTAGCTTATTCCTAGTAAACTTTTACATCAAGTTTTTTTTTTTTTCTTGTTGTTTTGGTTTGGTTTTGGTGATTGTGGGGCTTGAACTCAGGGCCTAGGCGCTGTCCCTGAACTTTTTTGCTCAAAGCTAGCGCTCTACCATGTTGAGCCACAGCGCCAGTTCTGGTGGTTCATTGGAGATAAGAGTCTTACGGACTTTCTCCTGCCTGGGCTGACTTCCAACCATGATCCTCCGATCTTAGCCTCCTAAAGTTAGGATTACAGGTGTGAGCCACTGGCACCTGGCCTAGAACTTTTAAGAACTGATTCTTCAAGTCAGTTGTGTTCCTTTTTTTTGTGGGTCTCTTGTGTGGATACTGACTATTGGGCATGGCTGATGAAGAGTTTTAAAAATCACAAAACAAAAACTAAGGAGAAATAGGAACAAAATCAATGTCAGGGTTCCAAGGACAACAGAATGTGAGTTGTTTTTTGGGGTTTTTTTTTTGGTACAAGTAGTGGGACTTGAACCCAGGGCCTTGTGCTCTTGTTTGGCTTTTTCACTCACAGCTGGCACTCTCCCGTCTGACAATGGTTACACCTCAGCCTGAAAAAAACAAACACAAAACACAAAAAACCACACATCCAATGTATTCTTTTCTTCATGGATGACAGGGACAAAGCTCATAACCACGTCACTTGCATCCCCTGAACACAAAGGCTCCATAAGGAGACTCAGCACCTACAGGGTGCAAGTAAGAGCCCACGCTGACTCCTAACTTTTTGAGGGTACCAGATCCCCAAACCCAAATGAGACAAAAACCTACAACTTGTGTAGGTAGAAAATTCCGCATCGGCTGCACGTGACACGCAACATCTGGGACATTCAGATGCGCAGAAAAGACGTGACGCTGTAAAATGATTTGCGGGCTCTGTGGCTGAGGTGCACAGAACACATGAGTGAATTTTGCGCTTAGACTCAGCCCCGTCTCCAAGGTGCCTTCTTGCGTCCCTGTAATTCTTCTGGAACCCTGGTTCCCAGCATTTGGGGGAGATGATCCCCACATTTACTTTTTGAGAGTGGATTTCTTGCCTCAGAAGCTTTCTGCGGGCCTGGCTCTATGCAGAAGGAACAACACGGGCAAACTGAGGGCCTCCTGTCCATCCCTTCGTGCTTCTTTTTTTGCATTTCTTCCAGCTTTCCCGGGGTTGTTTCTCTAGCTATGATGTTCATGCTGTTCTGAGTCTTCGGCTTTCTGTCCCGAACGCCACGCTCGGTGCTGCGCCTCTGCAGAGCTCAGGTCGATGCTGACACAGTATCTCATTTTGTTGTTTTCATCAGCGTCTGATTGTGTTGTGTGTATCCTGCAGGGTCCAGGGTCCAGAGAGTAGAGAAACTGAGGCCCCTCCTACACTTCCCCTGGGGAGGGAAACAATGGCTCGGTCTTGTGACTTCTATCGTCCTGGGTCCTGAGCTGCATGGCCTCCCACTTCGTTCGCAGCACAGGCTTTTGCTGAGCGGCTATGGTGTGTCAGGTTAGTTGAGGCCGGCCCTGGCTGAGCCTCTCAACAGCTACCTTCTTGTCGAGTCACTCAATCAACCACGGGGCAGGAAACAGCCAAAGAAGAGTCCCTGGGGCTGTTCTGCAATGGGTTGCAGGCAGAGAGCTATTTCTCTACATCTGGATGCACTCGCTTCCACCTCCCTGCAATAGCTTAGACAGATCTGGTGTGCGTATCTCAAAGGCAGGGCGGGGGCCGGGCAGATTGTGTACCCAGAGACTGCAAGACTCAGGGACAGGAAGTTGTGAGACTCAAACCCCCAAGGCCAAAAACAAAACCATGCCAGTGTTACTCTGACAGTGGGACTGGCAGTACCATCGGTCTGGCAGTATCACGGGAGTTCCCATTTTATTTGTTTTAAAGGAAGACAGGATGGGGGGGAGAGGCGGAACTGAACATGAGTTACTATTACTCAGCACTTCCTTTGACTTTAACATTGGCAAAGGACTCCTGCCCTCCGTCGTGAAGTGCTTGAAAAAAGAAAGGAATTTGAGATTCCGGCCAAGAACTTCAAGTACTCAGCAGATACAAGAACCTGCCTCTGAACTGGCAAGGCAGGCACTATTGCAAAGTTAAACCTATAAAATAAGAGTGATCGGAAAATGGAATCCACTACCATCATCTGTGAAGCTGCCCCTTGGTGGTCACTGAACAGAAGCAGCTGGCCAAGGGGCCTCTCTCCCCACCTCCCACTCCCCACCCTGGCGTGCGTCCACACTACAGGAACACAGCAGACGTTCTGTGGTGGCAGTCGGCAGGCAAAATGGCTTCTTGTTGGCGGAATCCACAGCCCGTCCACCACGCTCAAGATGAAAGCTCGGTGTCGTTGACCGTGTTTTGTGTCTCATGAGGCCAGCACTTCCCATAAGCACACTGTGTGTGGAAGGCGAGATACCAGGAGCACTGCATTGTGGGTACAGAATCAGACTCAGGCTCCTAGCTTGTAGACCTGTGTTTATAGGAAATGCTCCCAAAGCGGAAACATGACGAGTGCAGATGGGAGACCACACGTGGAAAATTATTCACCATCACAAAATCATTAGAAATGGTGTAGAAAGCCAGGGGTTGTCAACGATGCACGCCTATAATCCCAGTAACCGGAAGATAAGATCTGAAGATGGTGTTACCAAGCCAACCCCAGCAGGAAATTCCATGAGATTCTTATCTCTAGTAAACCACCAAAAAAGCCAGAAATGGAGGTATGTCTCAAGTGGTAGAGTGCCAGCCTTTAGTAAAAAAGTGAAGAGACAGCATCTTGAGTTCAAGCTCTAGTACCAGCACATACACACACACACACACACACACACACACACACACACACACACACACACAATTACCTCAGGTTATGCACCTGAGATAACTATAAAAAATAATGAAGCTGTGTGGACACCTGGGGCCCGTTACCCACATATCTCATTCTTGACGTTCTATATGCTAGCGTCCCAGAAAAGGAGAAAAGAATGTTCAGAACATAAAGGTATCATCTACTTTGTTTTGGATCAACATCAATATTCTATCCTTCTGATAGTCAACCAACACAGGACTACTAAAAACAACACACACACACACACACACACACACACACACACACACACACACACACACACGACATCTATATGCATGTACACATGACATGCACACACAAACACACAGACACAGACACACACACAGACACACAGACACACACAAGAGCTAACATGTCAGGGGAAAACTACAAAGCTAAGATCTACAAAAGGCCAGACCCACACAAGGTCAGTGCAGTATCTTGGCTGCTTTCCTGTGAGGTGTTTGCGGATTTAAGAAAAGATTTCTCCCTGAGTCTGGGGCTCACACCTGTAATCCCAGCCCTTGGAAAGTGGAGGTGGGAGGATTGTGAATTTGAGGCCAGTCTGGAATAGAGTGAGTTCCTGGCCAGCCTGTGCCACATGGTGAGACCTTGACTATAAAAAGAAGGAGGTTTGGGAGAGGTGAGGTTGAGAAGCAGAAAAGGAAGGAGAGGGAGAGCAGGAGGCTGGGGTGGGGGTGGGGGGAAGGGGGTATTAAGAACTTGGACTGTCATCAGTGAGTTGAGTATAACTTCGGACAAAATAGAATGCCACTGAAGAACATAACAAAAAAGATGTCATAAACACAAAATCTAAGTTGGAATTGTCTAACCCAATTCAAGAACAGTAAGCACCTAAAAAGAAGTCTCAGAGTATACAAAGCAAACAACCAACTTCACCATAGACACATACCATGGTTGGTCATGGCAGATTTGACACCATTCCATCAGTGCCAGAAAAAAATAAAGAAGAAGAAAAAAGTAACAAATAAGAAATTTAAACCCCAATGATCCCTACATACACAGTCTTTCCAAGGCTGTGTGGCCGAGTTATAAAACTGATCATACGCGAGCTGGGAAGGTGGTTCAGTGGTAGAGTGCTTGCCTTGCATGCATGAGGCCCTGGGTTCAATTCCTTAGCACCACATAAGCAGAAAAAAAGCTGGAAGTGGCGCTGTGGCTCAAGTGGTAGAGTGCTAGCCTTGAGCTGAAGAGCTGAGGGACAGCGCCCAGGCCCAGAGTTCAGGCCCCACAACCGGCAAACAAAACAAAACTCTAGTCATACGCATTGTATCTGCACAGTGGGAAACCTGCACCCACAGGGACCCCGTGAGGCTCATCGGCTCCCCTGACAGTGAATGAGGGCCTAGTGGGGAGAGAGGGACTGTGATTTCACAAGCCAGAGTCCTGGAATGATCTACCCATTGTCCCAAGTGTCTCAGTGATTTGGAACGGTCGCTGTGGTGGCCAGGATAAAAGGAAAGTGCCAGAATGGGGTGGGCAGAGTCCACACAGCCCTCTCAGTCTCCTCTCACACCCGGGGGAGTTACTGGATTACACTGAATTGGGTGTGCAGGGAGAGATAATACAGAACCAGGCCCTCTGCCAAAGGCCCAGGAGAGTCTGTGGCTGGAGCCAGAGCCTCTTGTGCAACCAGGTGGATGATTTAGCTCATATTTTTATGGCTAACGCCAGCTTCCTTCCCTGCAGGCTTCCCGTCTCCTGCAGTCCCTCGGGCATCCATGTGCCCGGCCTCACACGCTGCTCCAAGACACCCGTGTGGAGGATCAGAACCTGCCTCGCTCCTGCCCCGGCTCTCATGACAGAACTCGACTCTACTGGGGGCTCTCTGCCTCGCTCCTCAACTCCAGTGGGCTGGACACACTGCTGTGGTCTGCAGGGATTACACAGGGGGAAGCTCCCAGCCTGGGGTGGGCTGGCTGGGTGCGTGGGCCTGCCCTGCAGGTTCTGCTTCGATGCACGGAACCTCTGTGGAAACAGCCTGACCTACTTGGAGGAAATACGCCACGGGCCTGACCTAATTCTCTGATGAAAGAATCTCAGCAACACCCGGAAGGTCCTCGCTGCTCCCTGCTCCCCCCCACCCGGCAACCTCCGGCACCAAGTAGAAAACGACTCTTTCTTTCTATGCTTTGGGACTTGAACTCGGGGCCTCGGTTCTCTTCCTTAGCTTTTTTTCCCTCAAGGCTGGAGCTCTACCACTTAAGTGCCACCTCTGGCTTATTGCCAGTTAACAGGAAATGAAGAGTCTCATGGCCTTTACTTTCCTTGGCTGGCCTTGAACCACAATCTTCAGACTCCTGAGAAGCTGGGATTGCAGCTGTGAGCCCCTGGTGGCTAGCCTACAAAGAGACTCTTAATCAGCCACACATCCTTGCAGCTACTACAAGACAAAGGCCCTTTAACCGCCCCCCCCCCCCCCAGCAGGTCACACACAGTGGCAGAGACCAGCTGGCTGGAACCGTTCCTTGAGAACTCCCCAGATTGCTTAAGGGAGGCTCTGCAGTCCCTCCTTATTAATAAGAAACTCCTGCCGTTTTCACCTTTGCCCCATCTGGCAGGACACCAGCCACACTCACCCTCGTACATCTCCAGAATGTGGACCGTGTCGCCGATCTGCAGGGAGAGCTCCACATCCTGAGAAGCATTGTAGTTGTAGATCGCTGGAAACGAGAGAAAGAGAAAAAGGGGAGATGAAGATGCACACCAGCCCATGGCATATCCAAGTGAGGGACCGGTTTATTCCGGACACAACCCTCTGTTAGATGCTTTCACGTGAACCCCAAGTGGAGACTAGAACCCCATTTCCACCACCCAACACACATTGATTGGTTGCTTACTACGCACATCCTGTCTTAGTGACAGAGTGACAAAATGTCTAGTCGGAGTAGCTGTTCCCAGGGAACCTCACATTCTTGTGGGAGGGAAGAAAGATAGTAAAAATGTAATCACAGAAATACCTATTTAATTAAGATCAGGTAAGTGTTATGAAAGAAAAAAACAGGCTAGAAAGAGAAGCCAATGTGAGAATCTAAAATGCCACTAAACCCAGAATCTCGGGAAGGAGAAGGGCTGTGGTCTCTTGGCTTCTCTGACCCAGTATTTAAGGACCAAAGGCCATAAATGGGTGCCATGTCCTCTGTGTAGCAGAATGACAGCAAGCCCAGGGCAGCGCTAGAACCTTGCCCTAGTCCTAGATACCCCAGGGAACAGGGCTGCCCCCCACTTTCTGATCAAGACAACCTCGGGCACCCCAGTTAGGGACTGGCTATGGTGGGAGGTTGTGGAGAGCAATAGATAACTCACAACTGGAGAAGACGACAAGGTAAGAGCGTTGCACACATTATTTTACCCCAAATTGTGACTAATAAGCACATGAATATATTCTCAACATTGTTAGTCATGAGGAAATGCAAATTCAAACCACAACCAGATACCGCTTCACACCAACCAGGATGACTATAATAAAAACACTTAAGAGAGAAGGCACAGCAAAAATGTGGGGTAACTGGAACACTTGTACATGGCCAGGAGGGATGAAAAAAAGGCAGGGGTGGGGAGGTGGGAATTAAAGTGAATGCTAGTAAATGGTACATCAAAAAAGTTATAAGACCTTCTGAATATCAATTGGGCAGTTTCTTTGCCTGCCTGCCTGCCTGCCTGCCTGCCTGCCTGCCTGCCTTCCTCCTTCCTTCCTTCCTTCCTTCCTTCCATCCTGTGCCCATACTGGGACTTGAACTCAGGGCATGGGTTTTTCCACTCAAGGCTAATGCGCTACTTAAGCCACAGCTCCACTTCTAGCTTTTTACCAGTTAAGTGGAGATAAGAGTCTCACGAACTTTCTTTGCCTAGGCTGCTTTGAACCTCAATCCTCAGATCTCAGCCTCCTGAACAGCCAGGATTACAGACATGAGCCAACAGTGCCCAACTGGGTGACTTCTTAAACATGAACCTATCATTGGGCCCAGTAAATCTTCTCCTGAGACTCTACAAGGAGAAATGAAACCGTATTTACCTGAAAAATTTTATCTGGAAGTTTCTAGCAGCTCATGACCGGGGAGAGGGGAGGGCACAGAATGGCTCCCCAAACCAAAAGACATCCATAGCTCATCCCCTGAACTGGTGTGTTACCTTAAATGGTCAAAGAGGAACAGCTCTCTCTCAGGGCAAGGCCTAAAGTGCAACCACTGGAGAGAGTGAGGAGCAGCGTTTGGAGACACACAGAAGCAGTAACTTGGAGATGGAAGCAGATACTGGAGAGATGACTTAGGGTCAAGGACTGCCAGAAGCTACCAGAAGCTGGAAGAAGCCTGATACAGAGGAGCTTTAGGAGCACAGACCCACCCACACTCCCCTTTCAAAACTCTGGACTCCAGATTGTGAGATCATGAATTCCTGCTGCTTCAGTAAGTTGCTGGTGACTTGTAACAACATTCACAGGAAAGCAGCACACCAGCCCTGCCGACAACAGTCAGCAAGTACAAACAACACATCGGCCCTGACAGAAGGGACAAAAGAGCGTTCAGTCATCCCTGGCTATCTTCATTATGTAACCCCTCAGCCACAGCACAGCCTAGGCTGCTCAGAGCCCTTGCACAAAATGGAGTCACATCCATACATAACCCCAAAGCATCCCCTCATCTGTCTTGTGTATGAATTTATATGTTTATGCTAGAATAGGGGCTTCAAATCAGGGCCTTGTGGTCTGGCATGATTGATGCTCTGTCACTTGAACCATGGCTCCAGTCCAGCAGTTTGCTAGTTAATTGGAGGTAAGAGTCTTACAGACTTTTGCCCAGGGTTGGCTTCAAACTGCCATCCTCTAGATATCAACCTCCTGAGTGGCTAGGATTACAAGTGTGAGCCACCAGCATCCAGGCCTCTCCTACGTTCTAAACCAGCTCTAGATTACTTACAGCATCTAGTACAATATAAATACTACGTATGCTGTCAAAACCCTGCATTGCTGAGGAAATAATGATAAGGAAAAAAATATCTACACAGGTTCACTACAGGTACAATTGGTTTTCTAATATTTTGTCGTGTTTTGTTTGTTTTGAGAGATCTCACTATGTTAACCCAGGCCAGCCTCAGGATCACAGGCTGTCTGCCTTAGACCCCTGTGTGTCAGGATTACAGGTATGTACCACCATGCCCCGCTTCCAAAAACCTTTTATACCTCTCTACATGTTGTTTGAAGTTGTGGTTGCAGAAGCCATCAGCACAGACAGTGGGCTATAAACAGTATAATGGAATAGTACTGAGCAGTAAAAGGGAAAAAAAAAAGTTGCTACAACATGGATGCTAAGGGAAAGAGACCAGACACAAAGACCACATGTTTTCTGATTCCCTTTAGAGGTGAATCTGTCAGACAGTATTATCAACTGCTCATAGCTGGGGCTGAGACTCCATGGTGAGCAACTTACCCACTCCGGAGCTTTTCTGGGGGGCAGAAATGTCCCCCAAATGTACTGTGGTGACAAGTCACACAGCTCCCCAAATGAACACCTCTGAATGGAATAGTGAAATGCACATGGATGTTGTGGTGTGAATCAATGAGGAAGGATTTTTGTTAGTGGTGGTGGCGACTGTGGGGCTTGAAGTCAGGGCCCAAGTGCTGTCCCTGAGCCTCTTTCTGCTCAAGGCTAGTGCTCTACCAGTTGAGCCACTTCAGGTTTTTGAGTGGTTAATTGAAGATGAGAGTCTCACAGAGACTTTTCTGCCCGGGCTGGCTTCAAACTGAAATCCTCAGATCTCAGCCTCCTGAGTAGCTAGGATTACAAGTGTGAGCCACCAGTACCCGGTTTTTAAAGGAGACTTACTTCTTGCCTTCTCTCTACTGCTGAACGATCTATATTCTTCTGAGATGCAAAAACCACCTTGGAGCTTCATCTGTAGATATTCACTGACTGTACAAAGATGCGCCCTGAGCCTGTCCCTGTGACACCGCCAGCCACTTCTTCAAGGAAGTCGCTCAAATACCATTCTGCAGTCTTGGCTGCTCCCTCCCCTCCTCCATTCACTGCCTTCCCTGGAGTGGCTCCGTCCATGCCCCTCACAGATGGAAACGAGAAGCAGAGAGGTCACTGTCACAAGGACTGATAGTGACCAGCTTCATCTCTGCCTGGCTCTTAGTCACTAGGAAAGAAGCAGAGGCTCTTAAAGGCAAAACCTTGCACTAGTAGAGGCACAAACACCTCCGGACGCTGTAGGAAAACACACAAGTGCATGCATGCGCACACCTATACACCTGTGTGCCACACCAAGGGTTTCCCCCAAATCCTTCATTCTCTAAGCCTGATCATCAGTGTTCCAAAATCCACACCCCCCTCTGCTTTTAGTCACCCACCTTTGCCTCTAACATTGACCAAATTCACCCTGTCAGGACTCTGATGCTCTCCCCTAAATCCTTTGCTACCTAGCAATGCCTAACGGATTCGTGTGTGTGTGTGTGTGTGTGTGTGTGTGTGTGTGTGTGTGTGTAGTGGATGTGCGATTTGGTTTATATATGTATATACATGTATGTATATATACATGTATACACACATATATAACATAAATTGTTATATGTAATACACATATTTTATATATATATATATATATATATATATATATATATATATATATATATATATATATATATATAACATATATTGTTACATGTGTAACAATCCAAATCTCACATCCACAATTCATGTCAGCTGAGGGCTCCCTGGACGGGCTTTCCTCTCTGAATTCCACAGCGATGATCTCCAGGCACAGTTTGCCTCTGAACTATGTAAGAATCTGCTGTACTTGGCTGTCACCAATGAGAACAGAAGAAAGCCCTGGTGGCTGGGGCCTGCTTACATGGTACTTGTCTGCGCATGACGGTGTCCAGGCTCAACCCAAAGACGCTCAACCTCCAATGATAGCATTTTATTTATTTTTTGTGCCGGTACTGGGGCTTGAACTCAGGGCTTGAGGGGGGTCCCATGGCTTTTTTGCTCAAGACTAGCACTCTATCATTTGAGCCATAGCTTCACTTCTGGCTTTTGTTGTTGTTGTTGGTGGTGGTGGTGGCTTATTGGAGATAAGAGTTTCACAGACTTTCCTGCCTGAACTGGCTTTGAACCACTTTCCACAGATCTCAGCTTCCTGAGTAGCTAGGATTACAGGCGTGACACACTGGTGACTAGCCCAGTGATAACTTTTAAACCTCATGTTTGTTTCTTGTCTCAAATCCACCAAGCAGTTCTGTCTTCCTCAAACACAAACACACTTCTGCTTTCCTACCATGAGGCATGCTCTTACCACTCAGAAAAGGGACATCGGAATCACCGCGCCTGTCGGCGCCCATGGCTCATACCTGTAATCCTAACTACTTGGGAGGCTGAGGTCTGAGGACCGTGGTTTGAAGCCAGCCTGGGCAGGAAAGTCTGTGAAACTCTCATCCCCAATTAACAACCAAAAAGCCTAAGTGGAGCTGTGTGGCTCAAGTGGTAGAGCACTCGCCTTGAGCATAAAAACTCAAGAGAGAGCAGCTAGGCCACGAGTTCAAGCACCAGGACTGGCACAAAACAAAACAGAAATCACCTCTGGAGAACCACCCAGGGAGCTCTCCCTCTCAACAGCAGCTTCCTCAAGAGGGTAGTTCACCGCTCAGGAAGTCTGCAGCCTGCCTCATGTCTCTGTACAGAGGTTCCAGAAAGACCCCGATCATGCACCCATTGGACCCAACTCTGTCTTACAGCTGTTCCCTCCATCTCCCTGTCCTCCCTGCGCTGTGGGTTTGCTCTGTGTGGAGGGCCTGCTTCCCCCTACTACTGAGGTTTGTCATCTACAGGGGAGGGGTGTGTGTGTGCCATGCTGTACATCCTTCAAGGAAGGAAGCTCAGACCCTGCCTGCAAGCAGCAAAGCTGTTAGGTTGCTCCATGCAAATCACTGGAGATGACCCATGATGGCCAAGCCTTCCAAAAGCCTAGAAGCCGAGATTTGCTCTCATTAACTGAGAATGTGAGCTCCCAAACCCGGCTTGGGACTGGAGCACGCAGCAGGGCTGCTAGTCTGGTGCTCTATTGAGGACAGGAATACAGTGAGTGAACCTGATACAAAATAAACTGGAAACACTCATCCACCCCGACTCCCCGCCACTGCCAGTTTCTTACAGAACTTCCTTAGGGGTTGTTTTCACCCTAGGACATGCACAGCTATTAGAAAGCCAGAAAAAGGGGAAACGGAGGAAAACCTTGAGGCTAAACAAAACTGAATTCAAGACTCTACTCAGCCACTTTCCACAATGGATGACTTTCAGTGCCTTGGTTCTGGACCTGGACAGGATGACTGTGAATGACCTTTGACCTTAATGCTGTGATTCATGAGGTGACAATCCAACCCAGAGAGAGAGAGAGAGGAGAGAGAGAGACAGAGAGAGACAGAGAGAGAGGGAGGGAGGGAGGAGGGAAGAAGGAGAGGGGGAGGGAGAGGGAGGCTGTAATGCTTTGAACTGGCAGGCACCACCACAATCTCTTGTTTTGTCTGAGGAAATTAAACAAGAAAAAGGGAGTTGCTGTATATAAATCTCCTCCCCGGGCTTCTTGGTACAAAGTTGGAATTCTTCCCTAAGTGGCTTCGTGTTTGTGTCAGGGAAGTGTAATTTTACAGAGCTAAACAGACAAGACAGTGTGCCTACAGTTGCAACATAGTCTGCATTTTACCAAATTCATGATTTGGTTTTACTTTTTATTATTATATATTTATTATTATTATTATATGAGAGTGTGGGCGAGGGGAAGAAGAAAGAAAATTGAAGTCTTGGAATTATGCAATAAGAAGTCGACACAACAGACTTCTCAGCTAGAAACAGGATGGTTTGGATGTTGAAAAGTCTGGACTGCTAGTAATAACTCTTGCTAATGAATTAGGTTCTTTGACAAATCCCCAGATTACAACTCTCTGAAGAAGTACCAAAACACTTCATCTTTTATTAGTCATCTGATGGAATCTACAAATGAAAAAGATCCAGCAAAAGCAGAAGAAGGTTCCAATTTGAGTCATCTATAATTCAGAATATTAAGATGATCCAACTTACACTTTTTCATGACAAGGTTGGTCACTAAGTTCTACAGGAACTAAAGAGGAGGCACACTTCACCCCTGACCCTCAGTTTCACTTTATTTTTCTGTGTTCTGATCATTGGGACTTGTGCATTTCAGTTGGTACTCGACTGCTTGAGCCACACCACTTTGGCTTCTTGCTGGTGAATGAAGAGTCTCAAGAAAATGTAGAACTGAGCTGGCTTTGAACCTCAGCCTGAGTAGCTAGGATTACTGTTAGCCATCGGTGCCTGGATTCCACTCAGGCTTTTATGTGATGACGTTGTGGAAGGCTAACGATTTTTGGTCTTCCAAGATAAATACTTCAAGGATAATCATGAACTTTGACACCAAGAAATTTAAGAAAATCTGTAGTTTCGGACTGATCGCAACAATTAGGCTCTGAAACTGTGTTCTGCAATGAGGATCCTGTGGCTCTAACTGCCAGGCTCTATCCAGCCCAGGCCCCAACAATCAGGACATGAGCCCCACCCCACCACCGGTTCACCCCAGGAGCTGACCCTCAGAGAACCTTCCCTCCCTAAACACTTATGGAGGGGAGAATCTCATGATTGGTTTATTACTTTTAACTTAGAAGTTTATATCCTGAGGGTTATACATTCATAGACATTACATATATATATATATATATATATACACACACACATGCATATTCTTATACGTATATGCATATGTTCACATACATGTATACACATATGTAAATTCGCATGTACATGTGACTATATGTATATGCATATAAAGAATGTATGCATATACACACGTCTATATGTATATAGGTATGTGCATTGGAATGTATCATACCTATGTGCATATATAATCATATATAATACAGAATTATCTGATATAGAATACGCATGTAGACAGGTCCATAGTTGTAGATTGAGCATCACGATCTGGACACATTATTTCTTAGATACAAACTCAAGCATGCTGTACTGATTGGATCACTGGTCCCACGAGACTACCTACAAGCTGTGAGGTTTAAATTAATATGTGATTGGATCTGTGTGAAACATTTCAAGGAGGAAAGCTGCAACAAAGCAAGGCGGGGGAAACAGAACAAAACGTCTATGGTCTACAAATGCAGGAAGTTTCTTTCCCCACTGCTTCCTCATCCAAAAGCTGGAGGGCACAGCCCATGGACCTTCTGGTTTGTGTAGGCCAAAAAGAAGAATCTGGACGGGGGCCTGGGGCCTATGACTCACACCTGATAACCGCTGAGTGGCGAGCAGCGGTTGACCTGTCTCAGCCTTCCCCTTTCCCTACAGGTCCAGCTTCCCGCTCTGTACCTCCTCCCAGAGGCACACGCCACCATCAGCCATGACCCAGCAGAAGGCTGGATGGAGGGACTGTGGAAGTCAGAGGAGGAGGCTCGTGTCCCCGAGGGCAGGGCTGCTGACAGTGACATACAGCAGAAGCAGCACCCATTTCCGCTGCTTCTTCTGAGCATGTCTGCAGTGGTTCAACTGAGGAGGGCACCACTCAGGATACCCACAGTGTCCCCCACCGGTAGCACCCCCAATCTGTAGATACACTGTACTTCATTCATTGTCGGCCTCCGTTCCTTTCCACAGACCTCTTCGTTCTCGATAGTCAACATTGACTACAATGCAATTGAAAACAATACAATTACGGAGGCAGACGTTTCGAGGACCAAGCCCATCAAGAACACCTTCCTCCAATCGCATCACAGATGTCAGCAGGTTGGCACATGGTCACTTTTTCATTAGCAGACATGAGTTACATAAAGGAGATTTCACTGGGACAGCTCCACACCTGTATACACGCATTCCAACCACTTCCCTGCCTGTTACCTCCCTAAGCCCTGCCCTTCCTAGTTTAATGGCTCCATTTCCATGCTTGTTGATGTGCTCGACAATATTCATCCTCTTTCTCCCTCCCTAGTCCAATTCCCTCTAATGTCCCCCCCAAATGCCTGCTCTCTTTTCCCTCCTCCACTGAAATTCTTCATGCTGTTTTCATATATAGTTACAGTGTAATCTTAAAATTAATTAATCACCGTTTGCTTTGCTTTCCTTTTTCTGTTTCCTTTTCCCCTCCAGAGTTGCCCCTTATTTAAACTCATGTTTTAGGTCTGTCTGTCCTATCTATCTGTCTGTCTGTCTGTCTGTCTGTCTGTCTGTCTGTCTGTCTGTCTGTCTGTCTATCTATCTATCTATCTATCTATCTATCTATCTAATTATGTATGCAGGTATATATACATGGTCACATCCATGTATATCTTTTTTTTTTTTTTTTGGTCAGTTGTGGGGTTTGAACTCTGGGCCTGGGCGCTGTCCCTGTGCTCTTCAGCTCAGGGTGAGAGCTCTACCGCTTGAGCCACAGCACCACTTCTGGTTTTCTAATGTTTTATTGGAGATAAGAGTCTCACAGACTTTCCTTCCCTGGGCTGGCTTTGAACTATGATCCTCAGGTCGCAGCCTCCTGAGTAGCTAGGTTCTACAGGTGTGAGCCACCAACACTGTCTTACATTTATTTCTATAGCTTGATGCAGAGGAAATGAAAACTCTAAAATTTCACTGATGGTATTTCAAGATTATTCACTTTACCTTTTTGAAAGTTCACCTGAACTCCATCTTCAAATACATTTGCAAATAATCAAAAGAAGACTGGAAAAGTTGTGCAGTTTTGCCATATCTCTAAGTTCATAATAAAGTATTTTAGGTATGAGTACTCATAAAAAGAAAATCAGAGATCAAAAAATGACCAGCTAATTTGCAATACAATCTAAATGTTAATAAAGAAAACTATATTCTTTCCAACCAGAAATCAGGGCTGGCTGAATTGTTTGCTGACATTTCTAAAAGTAGTGCAAGATATATTTACTGGTCTTTCACATTAGTGTGTTAGACTTCTGTTCACTATAACTTGCTGTAATGTGTCGTGGTCAGCTAACAGGGTCTGTTAAACATCAGTTCTAAACTCTGCCTAGACCAGTACCACAACAGAGGGGACCTTGTTCCATCCAAGGTGAGGATGAGTTCCACACATCACACGACCTTCACCCCTTCCCTCCTGCTCACAGCCCAACACACTTCCTACTCTAGCTATTAGAGATTCAGAACACACTACTATCTAGATAAGGAGAAAATCTCCAACACTACAGATGCTCTCCTTCAGGTCCATCACTACAGATGGCATGCCTTCCGTCACTCAGGTTTCAATACCTTCAGTTATTTATTTCATACTGGTTGCTGTCCACCTCACACTTCCCTTCTTCATCGATTACTTCTTCATAATAACTAATGTAACGATCCTTCTCCATAACAACCGCCCTTGGGTCTTGATCAGCCACCCTGCCTTCGGTTTCCACTCTCCCATAAACAAGTCTCTCATAGGAAGAGATCATCCGCGCCTCCGACGAAGTCTTCATCCCTAGATCCAAAATCTCCCCAGGGTGCCATCTTTGTATATGACCGGGGAACTTCCACAGCGCATCCCTGTGTCTTCTCAGCCAATCCTCTTGTGCACATGGTCCTTTGTACTCTCCTCCGACCAATCCTACCCATGAATCAAATTTACAGAAGGCTAACATACCCTGGCCCGACTGTCGCAGCCTGCAATGGGGGACCACACTGCCTATCCCAGCTTTATCCACACATCCCATCGTGTGTGTGACCCGTCTGGGCCTCTCCTGGAGCTCCACCCGGAGCGAGCCTGCCCCTGCACCCCAGCCAGAGGCTCACATCTGGACTTCCTGACCCAGATGCTCAGGAATCACACAAGATGACCTCTGTCCATCAGCCTCTCCTTCTCCTCTTAAGGAAACTTCCTGAGAGAGGGCTCAGAGGACCCAACATCCTGCCTGCCTGTACATCCACAGCCCAAATGAAGCTTGGAGCCGGGGAGGGGGAGAGCGCTCGGGAGGCTTACACAGCTGACCCCCGGTGCTCTGCTCGTTGATGAAGGAGGCTCTCTCAGATGAGGAGACTGCAGTGTGACAGTACTGCTCCTGGTACAAATGCTTGGGTCACGTTTTTGTTATCTCACTTGAGGCCCTCTTATCTTTTATCTTTGGTCTTCTTTTTCCTCCTCTGGTAATAAAAGAAGGTCATTTTCTGTAAAGAGAGACTTCCTTGCATTTGGCAAAAGATGGTGAACTCCAGATTCCTTGGAGAAGAGAATGAATGAGGAAGCCGTGGTAGATCCATACACTGGACTCCTACTCAGCAATGCAAAGGATGACAGATGCACAATGTGAAGGAAGGAAGGAACAGCAAGTATACTGCAGTAAATGGAAGAGGAGAGGCCGGTAACAGACCTTGGTACTTAGGAATAGGTCCCGTAGAAGTGTTGCTGTGGCTCAAGTGGTAGAGCGCTCGCCTTGAGCTGAAGAGCTGAGGGACAGCGCCCAGGCCCAGAGTTCAGGCCCCATGACTGACCAAAAAAAAAAAAAAAAAGGAATCTATCCCCACCTCCCTCACATACTGGTAGTAGTATTGAGCTTGATCTCAGAGCCTGGTTGATGTCCCTTAGGTTTTTCGCTCAAAGGTATCATTCTACTCCTTGAGTCACAACTCTACTTCTGGCTTTTTGTGGTTAACTAGAAATAAGAGTCTCATGGACTTTCCTGCCTGGGCTGGCTTTGAACCATGATCCTCAGATCTCAGCCTCCTGAGTTGCTGACAGGCGTGAGCCGCCACCCATGCCCTGTAAATGGAGATGGAATTCAGTGGCCATGTCATGCTCACCCTGTGGAGGGGAGGCGGGATCCATCATTCTCCTCGATGACACCATCTTTTCCTGACTCATGCACTATTTTATTTCCTTGGATGTAAGTAAAAGCATGAGACACCTCGTTTCTACAAGTTCACAGGCAGTCCATGAAAAGAAGACAGTCTGTAAATTCACCTTCTCGTCGGATTGATGGCGAAGGTGAACCCACATGGAATCGTCTGCTTCCCGCCTCACCTGCCTTCCTTCCTGGCTCTCACAAGGGGCCACTGGCCACCGGGCCCTGTGTGTTTCGTAAGCCTTCAGCGCACATCTTTTGAGAGAGACTTTGATCAAGGCTGTGGATCAGCACAATCTCCCTTCCCGGGGAATTCAGACACCCCACCTGCTGCCAGGGTGAAACAGGCCTGGGGAGGATTTTGTTCAAATGTGTCTTCCACATCCAGTGTCCTTCACAAGTGTCCGCCTGTCACCGTGGACACAGCAGTACTGTCCAGGCTGCCGTTCTGTCTGCCAGCCAAGTGCACTGAGAACCAGGGATGGGGGAGTCTCCCTGTCCACCGCCTGGGGTTCCACAGCTCACCCGCCCCCCCTCCCCGGGTCAGGATCCAGAGAATGCATTCTGGATCTCGGTCCTCTAAATTATCTTCATGTGCCGGAATGTGTTGTCAAAGAAGAGATGCATATGAGGCATGAGAAATCCGATAAGGATGAATGGTACGAACACAGCAATATTATTCTTATCATTGTCAAGAGAAGTAACTTCCTCTAGGGGAAAAATGTTATGGGCGTATGTTTCTATGTCAGGATGATCACTTAGACTTGCCAAAATCCTCCCACGATTAAAGTTTAAGAAGAGAGAGACCCTGCTTGGGCACCGGTGGCTCACGTCTGTCATCCTTGCTACTCAGGAGGCTGAGATCTGAGGATCGCAGTTCAAAGCCAGCCTGGGCAGGAAAGTCCGTGAGACTCTTATTTATCACCAATAAACTACTCAGAAAAAAGCCAGAAGTATATTGTAGCTCAAGTGGTACAGCACTAACCTTGAGCACAGAGAGGCTCTGGGATAGAGCCCAGGCCTCGAGTTCAAACCCCAGGACTGACAAAAAAGGACAAGAGACGCTGGGCCGTGTGGGGTTCATTCACACCCCAGACCAGATCAGACCCAGTGGCCGCTCCCACCCACCCACAGATTTCTTCTCTTCATGCCTGCCAGCCAGGGCATGAGGGGTTCCTGTTGCCCAATCAGGTCTGGAACATTCCATAAACACCTATGGCAGTGTCACTGTTACCGTAGGGCGTTGGACCAAGCTGGCAGTGCCCGCATGTGGGGAGGTGGAGGCAGGAGGCTGGAGGTTTGGAGTCTGAAGGGCAGCCTGGACTACACGGCAGGACCTTGTCTCAAAAAACGTCATGTGCCACAAACGCCAGTGACCTCCCAGCAGTGACCCCTCCTCTTGCCCTGGGCAAGGACAGAGCCCCAACCCCAAACTTCAAACTCTGAATCTTTCGGAGCCCGAGGGTTTGGGATTTCACAGCATTCGGGGGTTCAAATTAGGGAGGTCTAGGTAAATATTTCAAAATTAAAAACAAAGTCAGAAAGCGTTGGTCCCCAGCACTGCGGATACAGGACCCTCAACCTGGGCCACAGGTTAGCGAAGCTCCAGGGAGCCTGGCCGGAGAAGCCACAAGCGCCCGCTGAGCAGGCATCGCCTCATGACCCGATTCAAATAATGAGCTTAACGTCATGTTCCACACCTTCTAGCACTACCTGAGGCTCTCTGAATGATGGGCCTGGCCCCCTTCTTCTCCCCATTCTCCCCAGGGCTGCCCTGGGCCACGGCGTCCCCACACCAGCCTCGTTGTCCAGGAACACATCCCACTCAGGAAACCTGACCTCCACAGCTGCGCTCTGAGTCCCAGGCCCAGGGCACGGGGGGTACGGCTGGCTGGATGTGGGGCGGACTCGGTGCTGTTATCAACTGGCATTATAAACTCAGGCAGGGTGTGGAAGTGCATGCCTGTAATCCCAGTTACACAGGAAGTACAGAGGCATAAAGACCAAGGTCCACGGTCAGTTCTGGGCAAAATGCCAGAGACCCTGTCTGAAAAATGACTGAAAGGGCTGGGGGTGTGGTTCAAGTGGCAGAGAAGCCTACAGCTTGATCATCATTACCATAAGAGGAGGAAGAGGAAGAATAAAAAGGGGGGAGGAAAAAGAAAGAGGAAGTGAGGGAGGAGGAAGAAAAGGAGGGAAGAGGAGGAGGAGGAGAGGGAGGAGGGAGAAAAGGAAGAGGAGGAGGGAGGGGAGGAAGAAGAGGAAGAGGAGAAAAAAGATGAGGAGAAAACGAGGAGGGGAGGAAGAGGGGAAGAGATGAGAGGAGGAGGAGATGGGAAAGATGAGGAAGAAGAGAGGAGGAAGAAGAGGAGAGGAAGAGGAGGAAGAGGGATGAGAGGGTAGGAGGAGGGGGGAAGGGAGGAGGGGTAAAGGAGGAGGGGGAAGAAGACACTAATCAATCACCAACAAGCGAATCTCACAGACAGGCAAGCGGGGAGCAGCACAGTGTGTGGACGGAGGTGCCGGAGGCCCTGGGGCCCAGCGCCCCACGGGCTGCAGAGACCAACTGTGCAGCTGTTCAAGCACAGCACCAGCCCTCTGCATTACGTGAACCCGTCGCTCTATGGCCGCGTGCCACGTGGGACTTCCACTCACCTGGGTGGGAAGCTCCCATCCCCTTCTGTCTATGTCAACCCAGCCAAGTCCCAGTGAGGACCGTCGGCGTCATGTTCGACCAAGACCACTGCATATTCTTTTAAAACAGAACGACACGGCTCCGACCACGCGTGTGTTTTTCACGATGCCAGGGAAAACTGTGCTTTGGAAACCCATATTGTGATCACCGCTGCTGGGCCACAAATAGAACTCGCAAGGGCCAGGGGTGCAGCAGGATGCCAGGACCTCCGGGTTCCGCCCTGTACCCCCTCACTCAGCACAGGGGGCGCCCGTGGAGACAGCTCTGGGCACGGGGGGAGGGGGGCACCCACAGAGGAAAACCAGCTCCAGTGGAGGCCCAGGCATCCCGCGCCTCTCTCCTGGCCCCCAGAACGCGGGAGCAGAGTGGCTCTGGGGACTTGTGCCCACCCCGGACCACCACCGCGCCACGCACGCTCATCCACTCCGGGGAGCCGGAGTCACGCACGTCTCACACAAACACGGACACGGGGACTGTGCCGCGCGTGCCTGGCTCTGTTTGCACACACTCTGCCCTCCAGGCAGCTGGGTGGGGACTGCGGGTCACTGAGAACACAGGAATGGACCAGGGTCGCGGGGACCGCTGACTGGATTGCACACAACAGGGTAAGGCAATGTCATTTCTCTTAGCAGAGGTGATCGGAAAGGGACTCACTCACTCGCTCACAGGCCCTGGACTACAGGACGCCCAGTCTCTGCTCACTCCCACATCAGATATGGTGTCCTGGTCCATCTTTCTCCAGCCTGTGTATACCCAACACACGGAGCCAAGGCACAGAGTACCCAGCACGGGACTGCTGGCCCGGTGAAGAACAGATTCGAGGCAGAGATGCGGAGGAAGGAGAAAGGAGGTTCAGGTATCTCGCCAAAGACTCCCGATCCTCACGCCTTCTTAAAAGGGGCTGGGGCTGGGGTGCAGCCCCGTGGGATGGCGTGTGTCACGTCAGGGCCCCACCTACTCCCTTCCCCCCTCCACACACCAACCAACCCCCAGTAGAAAGCATAAAACTTGGGGAGCTGCACAGCAGGCCCCGTGGAAAGGATTGTTGCTGCTGTCCGGGTCAGCGCGTGGCCTTGCAGGCGGCCAGCCGCTATGTTCAATTGTGTTACTGCTCCTCCTTGGGGGTGGCGGGGAGGAATTTGGGGAAGGATACTGCTAATTGGACCCTGATGGAATGGGAGGAAAAACACAGATGGAGGAAAAACTTAAAATAAACTTTTTTAAAACAAGGAAAAAAGGGGAAGAAAAGCAGCTATTTTGGAACCCTGCAGACAAGAGGCACACTCCCCAGAAAAGTTACGAATCACCTGACCAGCCAGAACAGTCTGGAACTACTTTTATTTTGCTAACTTCACCCCTCCGCCCCCCCCCCCAGCAGTTCCCAGCTTTTGTGTGAAACAAAGCCCTCTAGGTGAAGAGGCCTTCAGACACCAGAGAGACCCCAGGGAAAGCACTGGGCCAGGCCTGGCTGTCCTTCCTGTCTACACTGCCAGTTCATTTCAGGCCGGAAACACAAAGGCCGCCTCCTCCTGTGGGCAGGAACCTCCTTCCTCCACTGGGCTCCCGCTGAGCCCAGGGTGTCAGTTTCCATCTTTTATTCCCACCCACACCCAGCCTGGTCTCCAGAGAGCCCAGGCCAGGGGCCCCTGGCCAAAGCTGGCCCACCCACAGCCACAGAGAGCCGGGCTCCGAAGCCAGGGCTTGCAATCAACCTGCCTTTTTCCTGGGCCTGAGCAAATACATGCTCCTTTAGCCACCAGGGAACATTCTCTCCAACAGCAAGTTGTCATACTTACTCAAGAGTTCTGGCAGGCAAAATTCAGGTCCGTTTCACAAAGCCAAGCCCCAGTGGGTGATCCTATCTCTAGAGCATTCCCAGACAGTTTCTAGAAAGAGTGGAGGCTGGTGGAGGCCTCACGGGACGTCCTTATGGTATTTAATACAAAGGGATTTCACCGTTCACTTACAAGCCAGCGTGCCCTCGAAATGATTCAGACGCTCCGAACTACTCCCACGGAACCCGTCGGTCTCATGACACATCTGGATAGCTCCTTTCCACACGCTTTCCACGACAATGGCATCCAGATGCTGTAAGCGGGAACCAGCCCACCCCCGTCCTGCGTGGCACCTTCAGCAGGAAGTCACCACCCAGGCTGACTTCTTCATCTTCACCCTCAGATGTCCCACCCGGACCAGTGCCTCAGTTTCTCCAGGCCTCGGCGCAAAAATCAAGTCCCCTGGTGTAGCCCACCGGGAGGGCTTCACGCCGGGTAATAAAGGAGAGAGAACCTGAACGGATCGGATTAAACACCGACCTACTTCTAGAACACAGTGTTTCCTGGAAGAGGTTACAAAGATGGATTTAGCTTTGGAAAATTTTGATCCTCATGTTAATTAAGGCTATTCATGAAACTTAGCAGTTGGATTTTTTTAATAGCTGGGTATTTCTATTTGAATGTCTCAGAAGCTTTTCTTTACCTATCTATATTGAAATCGATATAGATATCTCACCCCACATCCATATACAGGTATCGATATAGACATGGGTAGATATATGATACTAAATAGTAATAGCATTTTACATTTCAGAAATTTTATGTGCTGGGCACGGCAATGCATACCTGTAATCCCAGCTATCCAGGGAGCAGAGGTAGAAGAATCTTGACCAAAGGTCAGCCTGGACAAAAGAGCCTTACCTTATGAGGAAATGCAATCAAAGCAAAAAGGAATAGGTGTGTGTCTGAAGGGGTAGGCCTTCCACACCAGGGGGCAGCAGCAGGTGCGGTGGATTCTAGGGAGACCCATGCTCCTGACCCCTGACTGGGGGCCACCAATCTTAATCCCACCCCTCACTAGGGTCCTTGCTGAGGGAAATCCTTCCCTCCACCCATCGGCTCCCGTGGAAGACCACGGCATTCCGGGTGGAGCCACTTCGAGCGAGACTCAGCCTCCAGCCCAAACAACCCAACAATCTAATTATTCATGATGTTGCGTGTGGTAAAGGCGAAGACTGGGGGGGACGGAGGCCCACATGTGCCCCAAGCCTCCAAATGGCATTTCATCCCAACACAGACCGGGCAGGGCGCCTCCCAGATCCCTTGGGCAAAGAAAGAACTCATTTTCCTTCCCTGATGCTAAGGGCTCCAATTTTCTCATGGTTTCTGATGATCCTAAGTGCCAGCAAAAGATCACCAGTCACACACCACATCCCAGAAATCCCAGAACCCTAACCGCTAAGCTGGGTAAAAAAGAATGAAGAATTAATAGTCACAGCCCGGGGGGGGGGGGGGGGGGGAGAGGGAGGAGGGGAGGAGGGAGGGAAGGCAATTAGACAGGGGGTCACGCATGCGCAGGACTTTGGAATTTGCTGCCTGAGGTCCCCCTCACCCCACATCTCAGTCACCTGCTGTCACCCAGGCTCTGAAACTATTAAGAAAAAAAAATTCCGAGCACCAGAGGCTGATCTTAGCTGAGATCTGAGGGTTGAAGTTCAAAGCCAGCCTGGGGAAGACAAATCCATGAGACTTAGCTCCAATTAACCATGAAAAAACAAAGTGGAGGTGTAGCTCAAGCAGTAGAGCACCTGCATGAGGTCTTGAGTTCAAGCCCCACTACCAGCAAGGAAAATTCCAGTGGTGACTCACAGGCTGAAATTACGAATTGCAGCATCTTGTTACCATTGTTCATCTCTTATTACACCTAACTTTATAAATTAGGCTTTATCATCAGTATCAAGAGGAAAAGCCCTGGTATATACAGGCCTGGGATTTAGGCTCCCCTGGGGGGTTTTGGAACGCAGCCCATGGGGATAAGGGGACAATTGTGTTCGTGGAAAGCTCTGGAAGGGGCTGAGGCACCATGCCGAGATGTCCAGTGAAGCCACTATGCCACAGGAGCAGACACAAGAGCAGAGAGGGTGCCATCAGGGCTGGAACTCGAACACAAAGCACAGGGGCAACTCTACGCTGGCTTCCTCCCTCCCTCTCCTTCCTTCTTTCCACTCCTTCCATTGCTCAGACTGTCTCTCCTTGGAGCTGAGGGTGGCCTTGAACTGGGTTATATATCTAGGATGATCTTGAACTCCCAATCCTCCTGCGTCAGCCTCATGAGTGCTGGGATTACAGGGGTGCGCCACTTTGCCTGGCATAGGGTTTTTTTCTTTTGGAACTTGGGTCCGGCACGTGATATCAGTTTGCCCTGGCCATTCTCCCACCTGGTCTCTAAGCAGTGCAGTACCCCCAGGGGACGGAATTAGGTCACAATAGCGGTTTGGCTTCCCGAGGAGCAGTGTGTCCATCCATCATAGGGTGTCTCACAGGGTGTGTGAGAACGTCCAGGCCCTCCCCAGAGGCCATGCTCAGGACGGGTCCAGGCACTGCCTGTACCCACAGGAGCTAACCCTGACCAACATCATTCGCCGGCTCGGGCCTGCCCTGCTGCGTGATGGCTGACGGCTGGATGCGTTCAGGGATTGTGTCAGCCGTTTGCTCACGCACTGCTGCTCTGAAGGGGAGGGCGGATGTGTGCCACAGATGTTGGCACAGGCTACAAACTGGGGCTTTTTAAAATCCCCCTGGAGAGCAAACATAGCAAACGTGCTGGTGGTTTATAATGAAGAAAATCCTCAAACCAAACAAACAAAATCCATGAAACCAATCACGGTAAACCAACAACTCTCCCCCACCTGGCATAGTCTATGCCCCCATGTCCTCTACCCAGTGGGCAAAATGTCACTCAGCACAGCAGACACGCCCCTCAGGTCAAGCGTTACCTGAAGACTCTCAGTTCTCTCCGTTAGAAAAAGCTCTGCCGCCCTAATGTCCCCAGAGGGAACCCAAGCTTCTCCACCAGCCTTTCCACGCCCCACCTGCCTTCCTTCCTCTCCAGCCCAGTGATACTTCAGACTTCAGAAACTTCCCCTGAATACAACCCAGGCCACTTCTCTAAGCCGCCGCAGTGCTCAGAGGAGAAATGTGCAAATCCACCATGAGCGACCACATTTTATCTCCCCACATCTTCCATAATACCTCCAGCTCCACACCTGCTATCCCACAGGACCCCAACTGACCTGAGTCCTGACCACTGAATCGGCAAGATCCCAGGGGCCAGAGGCTGAGAAAGGCATATAGCATGGGTGTGCACGTGCTCACGCCCTCATGTGTGAGTGCATGTATGTGTGTGTGAACTACTTTCACCACATCTAAATGCCTACCAGAGGGGGGAGGTCAGGGATTAGACTCTGGAGATTAAACTTCGATGTGGTGGTAGCTGCAGGTCTGTAATTCCATAATACCTGGCTCCCTGCCCCGCCCCCCTACCAATGCCTCAGCCAGCATGGCCTGCCAGGATGACACGCAGCGGCCTGAATCACCCAAACCAGCCTTCGTGCACTCTTGGTCTTCCCCCGAAAGAAGTCACAGTCCTGCATGGTTGGTTTCTGGGAAATGCTCTTCTCCTTCACCGTATCCACACACAACAGAGACAGCGAGCTCTCTGAGCTCTCTGGTGTCATTTCTTTTGTTTGTTTTTATTTGGTGCCAGTTGTGGGGCTTGAACTCAGGGCCTTGAGCTTTTTGGCTCAAGGCTATCATTCTACCACTTGAGCCACAGCTTCACGGATGGATTGTTTTTAGTGTTTGATTGGAAATAAGAGTCTCAGGGGCTTTCCTGCGTGGGTTGGCTTTGAACCGAGATCCTCAGATCCCAGCCTCCTGAGTAGTGAGGATTACAGGCGTGAGCCACTGGCAGCACTGGAGTCACGGGGCACAGCACCCTGTGACCTCACTTACCTCAAAGGCCCATCTCCAATTCCACCACACTGGGGGCCAGGGTTCCAACCTGTGACGGGGGTAGGAGTTGGAGGACTGAGCTCGCAGCACCCCGGTAACATCACTTCCCTTCGACTAACTTAGACATGCCTCTGAGTTTGGGAGATCTCCAAACTAGAAAGTATAAACACGACTTAATTAGCAGTTTTCAAGAACTGAACACTCTTCCCCACTCTGAGTATCTGGAAGGGAGTAGAAAATATCTGCTGCTGGGCGTTGGTGGTTCACACCTATAATCCTAGCTACTCAGGAAGCTGAGATCTGAGGATAGCGGTTCAAAGCCAGTCCAGGCAGGAAAGTTCCTGAGACTCTTATCTCCAATTACCACCAGAAAACTGGAAGTGGTGCTATGGCTCAAGTGGTAGAATGCTCACCTTGAGCTGAGGAGCTGAGGGACAGCACCCAGGCCCAGAATTCCAGCCCCATGACTGACAAAAGAGGAAAGAAAGAAAGAAAGAAAGAAAGAAAGAAAGAAAGAAAGAAAGAAAGAAAGAAAGAAAGAAAGAAAGAAAGAAAGAAAGAAAGAAAGAAAGAGAGAGAGAGAGAGAGAGAAAGAAAGAAAGAAAGAAAGAAAGAAAGAAAGAAAGAAAGAAAGAAAGAAAGAAGGGAAGGAGGGAGGGAGGGAGGGAGGGAGGGAGGGAGGGAGGGAGGGAGGGAAGGAGGGAGGGAGGGAAGGAGGGAGGGAAGGAAGGAAGGAAGGAAGGAAGGAAGGAAATATCTCTGCTTTACAAATGCAAAACTGAAGCTCAAGAAAATCATTAAAACATTAAAAACATTAAAACATTAAAAAACATTAAAAACATTAAAAAACATTAAAAAAAACATTAAAACATTAAAAAAAAAAAACAAAAAAACAACCAAGTAACATGGAGCACCAGCAGCTCACATCTGTAAACTTAACCAGTCAGGAGGCTGAATTCTGAGGAGCAAGGTCCAAAGCAATCCCAGGCAGAAAAGTTCCTGAGACTCTTATCCCCAATCATTCAGTGACAAGCCCGAAGTGGAACTGTTGATCAAGTGGTAGAGCGCCAGCCTTGAGCAAAAAAGTTGAGCAAGAGCACAAGGTTCTGAGTTCAAGTCCCATTCCCAGTGGATACGCGCACACTCGCATGTGTACACACACACACACACACACAATTCATGAAATGGGTAATTCAAAAAGCTTACTTAATCTAAGCCCATGTTGTTAAATAACCAGCAGGGAATTCTTAGAACTGGGAATTCATTTGGTAAAGTCATGGAGGGAGGGAGGAAGGGAGAAAGGAAGGGAGGAAAAAGTTAGAAAAGCCTTCCAATCTTCCAAAAGAATGAAGCCCTGTCACTCCAGCCTGCTGATAACTGCAAGAAGACAAACATGTCCATGAACAGCAGAACATATGTTACATTTCAGATTATTTCTATTTCCTCCTTCTGTCATTTCTTGATAGCAACAGTTTTAAGGCGACAGGAGCCTATGGCTGTAGTTAAACTGAGTACTAGGAAGCTGAAATGTGGTCTTGACTGGGAGCCAGATGGGCGGATGGGGAAAGGTGACCAATACAGGTACCCTCCTCAACAAACATGCATGAAGAACAGAACTAGGAAACTGAGGAGGGATGAGAGGGTGACACTAATCAAGGCACAGTGCACACATAAACAGATGCATTAAGTGAACAACTATTGGGAAAACACACACACACAAACACATACCTCATAAAGGCCAGGCTCACTCCCATAATTCTAACTACTCAGGAGATTGAGATCTGAAGACTGCAATTCAAAGCCAGCGTGAGCAGGCAAAGTCCATAAGATTCTTATTTCCAAGCAACCACCAAAAAGCTTAAAGTGGAGTTGTGACTCAAGTGGGTAGATAGCCCAGAGCAAAAAGATCGCAGAGACAGGGTCCAGACCCAAAGTTCAAGACCAAAGTGAGAAACAGAAAAGGACCAGACACAGAAGAACTGTACTTCTCCCAGGTTTTATAACTATTAGTTAATGCTTCACCAACATGGAATTTTACCCTTGAGTCCTAAATGAAATCGAACCAAAGTAAAGGAAGAAAGGGAGAGCAAATAAAAGCACAAATGCGTGGGTCTGTGTGTCTTCTCTGATCTATAAATGGCCAATCAATAGCATGAAGAAACGTCCAACATTCTTTTTTCTGAACTCAGGGCCTAGGTGCGGTCCCTGAGCTCTTTTGCTCAAGGCCAGCGCTCTACTACTTTGAGCCACAGCGCCACTTCCAGTTTTCTGGTGGCTAACTGGAGATTAGAATGTCACGGATTTTCTTGCCTAGGGTGGGTTTGAACCAGGATCTTCAGATCTCAGCCTTTTGAGTAGCTAGGATCACAGGCATGAGCCACCAGCACCTGGCTAAATTTTTTTTCTTTTTTTTTCTTTTGTCTTTTTCTTTTCTTTTTCTGGTACTGGAGATTGAACTCAGGGGGCTGCACTTGCTAAAAAGTGCCTTGCTACCGGGCTACGCCCATGTTCAACATTCCTAGCCATAAAGGAAACACAGATGAAAACTACACGGGTGTTCCATTTCCTTGCAATCACTGGGGCCATCACTAAGAGAAGAACAATAATGCTGGTGAGAAGTGGGGGGAAGAGCGAAATAGGGGTGAATGTGATGCAAGTATATTCTATGCATGCCTGGAAGAATCACAATGGAATCAGCGTTTACAATGAAAATATTCTAGCCAAAAAAAAAGTAGTCTCTGGGCAGCAAATGAGGGCCTCTCTCTTTCTGTTCCTCTAAAAACTTCTCCTCGTGTCATTTTTTAAAATCAGAATCAAAATACTATGCCCAGGGAGAAAGGGATGGAGTTGTAGATTGCTTCATGGAATAAGCTATTTGCTTGTTTCTGTGTTGTGTTTTGTTTGTTTGTTGGCTATCTGCCTTTGAAACAAGTCATGTTGGTAGAATCTTAACTGAGCTAGAGGATTCATATCTAATTTGAGAAAGAATATACACAAGACAGAACTTCCTGCTTTTGGCGTAGATCAAAACTGAACTATGAAAAGAATCCTTCGAACCAGTTCAGAATTGGTGAGCCCGTGAGCAGACCTCCCTGGAGCCAGCAACCAATTGGAAAAGAATCTTGGACAGCAACTATAATGCTGCCAAAGGCAAACTGGCACTGGCTGCCAGCCTCTCCCAAGGTAGGTCATAGAATTCTGGGAAGTGGTTCTAGATTGTTCTGCATACGGACATCTGTCTTCTTGGAGACAGGTTTATAGACACACAAAACCACTCAGGATCCAGTCCTCAATGGATTTCTATCTTCAGTGTCTCTGGTAATCTATGTGCTAGGAAAACAGAATGGGCAGGTCTTAGGCTACTGGCTGGAGATATCTGTGAGGTCATGCTGTTGGAAGGTATTCTGTGGCACTCTACAAAGCCAAAGGAAGCAAACCTTTAGATAGTCCTGCCTCTTCTTTCTCCATGCTTTCTATATATTCCCTCCCTCTTCCCCTCCTCCTCCTCTTCTCTCTGAGTCTCTCTTCCTCTCTCTCTCTTTCTCTTTGCTGACCTGGGGCTTGAACTCAGGGCCTGTGTGTTTTTTGCTCAAGGCTAGCGTTGTACCACTTGAGCTACAGCATCACTTCCAGCTTCTAGGTGGTTAATTGGAGATGAGTTTCATAGACTTTCCTGCCAGATGGCTTCAAACTGTGATCCTCAGAGCTCACGCCTGTCATCATAGCTACTCACGAAGCTATGCTCTGAGGATCCCAGTTTGAGGCCAGCTGGCAGGAGTCTATGAAACTCATCTCCAATTAACCACCTAGAAGCTGGGCTCTGTGTTCTGTCTTTCACATAATCCTCATGCCTACCCAGTCAGCCACTGAACACAGAATGTTCCCAAGGAATGAGGGCTGTCCCCGAGCAGGAAGAGGAGTTATAGCAAGGGAACAGGGATTCACACTCACACTGGTACGGCTTAAAATAGATATGGTAGAAGCTGGGCGTTGTGGCTCACACCTGCAATCCTGGCTATCCAAGAGGCTGAGATCTGAGGACTATGTTTCAAAGCCAGCCCAGGCAGGAAAGTCCGTGAGACTCATCTCCAATTATCCAGCAAAAAAGCTGGATATGTAGCTGTGGCTCAAGTGGTAGAGTCAACTCGGCAAAAAACCTAAGCAAGAGCTCAATGTCCTGAGTTCAAACCCCAGTACCAGCACAACAGCAACAACAAAAATCTATGTCAGTTCACTGTAAGTGAACTCATTCATTCATTCATAAGCCAGCGAGTTGAGTGCTACCCTAAAAGCCTTAAAGACACCCCCTACCCAACCAACAAGCTCAAATATTTCCCAGATTCTTTCAAGATCAGGCTGTTCCTGACCATTCAGCTTTACCACTAGAACTAGATGAGTAAGTAGATGGCTCAGACTTCTGAGAAAGGTATAGAGCCAAGCAGGATCAAGTACAACCATAGTCATCCACCCTACTTCGCCCACAGGGGCTCCAGCTGCCAGGCTAGAGTACCATCAGGCAGCTGCACCCAGCGAACAGCAGATAACAAACACACACAGCCCACGGGACCGGAAATGTGCTATTCCTATCCCTACCTTCTTGCTTGGCCCCAGTGTCTTTTATGACTCAAAGGCAAAGGGTCATAAAACTGAGCAGAGTCCCACCCACAAGCAACTCTTCTCCAAAGCTTCTGCTTGGAGCAAATGCCTCTTGTGCCAACCTTGACACTTCTGATTCCAAGTATGGTTGCCCACAAGTCTCCAGTCTGCAGAACTGACAACAACAGCACGCACAGTCCTAATGCTGGCTTAACGTGTGGCTCCGAGAAAACCACCTGTGTCTAAAACTTCCCTAGTAACTCAGATACACACACACACACACACACACATGGACAGATGCTAAATATGACACTGTTAGCCTATAGAATTAATTGTATAGAAATATTCTATCTCATTACTGACATACTTCATTCCAGGCAATGCTGGAGCAAATGCTGTATATTTGTCACCTTATCAGAACAAGATGATGACATCATACTTACTTAGGAAGCAATGTTCAACATCCCGAGCCATAAAGGAAATGTAGATCAAATCACCCTGGGATTCCATCTCATGCCAGTCAGAATGGCCATTCACTAGGGGGGTCAAACTCTTTTGAGACTCATGGTTTATCCACCATGAAAATAACCACTTAGGACCTTAAAACAACCAACGAATTAAAATTAATATTCATGAGAGGTGACTCTACAAGTTTCCAAAGTTAGAACTGTAAAGAAATGTGCCTCACATAAGCAGGAAAATTCCATTTTTTCTGTGACTGAAACAAATCTTGGATTGAGTTTTTGATTATAAACAGATGGACTGTGCCTGAAGTAATTAACTGGTAGAAAGCAAAGTATATTAAATGATAGGCAGCCACCAAGAATTAGAGGAATATTTTTCAAATTTAAGTTTTGCTAGAAGGTGTGAGAGCCAAAGATGAAAAGCCTCTGTGGCTGGGCGCTGGTGGCTCACGCCTGTCATCCTAGCTACTCAGGAGGCTGAGATCTGAGGATCACGGTTCAAAGCCAGCCTGGGCAGGAAAGTCCGTGAGACTCTTATCTCCAATAAACCACTAGAAAATCGGAAGTGGCACTGTGGCTCAAGCAGTAGAGCACTTGCCTTGGGCTGAAGAGTGCAAAGACAGTGCCCAGGCCCAGAGTTCAAGCCCCACGACCAGAAAAAAGAAAAAAAAAAGCCTATGTGTCAAACCCACTCAAAACATCCTGTGTGATGGAGAAAAGCCACTGAGACAGGGTCTGTCACATGGTAAAACTCTGACAGAGGTGAGGACAGGGACTTCCTTTGGTCAGCTATTAGTAATAAGAGGACTGTGAAGTTCAGGCTTTTGTTTAAACTGGTGATCTACTCACAATAAACCAATTTTCTTCTTCGGAGTCCTGATTACCCAAGTCTGTCCAGGAAACAATCAAGGGGTAGCTCTTGTGTGCAATTTCAGAAAAGGTCTAACACTCAGCATCCACAGACAATACACTGCGGTGTGTTGTATCAAAAAAAATGCTTAATGAGTAAAATACTAACCACTTTTTTTTTGCATCTTGTTTTTGTTCAAAATAGCCGGAAGTGACATGACACACAGTCCTGCCTGCTCCTTTTTTTTTGTCCAAAATCGGGCCTCATTTGGTATCGGATGCTTTCTTAGTTGGTGCTCTACCACCTGAGCCATACCTCTAACCCCATCTTTCTGAAAATCTTCACGCAGGAAAGTAAAAATACCCTATGTTTTTCTCGCACTAAATTTTCACAAAGTGAATATAATCACCTAACCAGATCAGAAAATAGAGTGAATTAACAACCATAACTTTAAAAGTTAGCTAGGCACTAGTGGCTCACATGTATAATCCTAGCTACTCAGGAAGCTGAGATCTGATGATTGAAGTTCACACCCAGCCCAGGCAGGAAAGTCCGTGAGACTCTTGTCTCTATTTAACCGCCAGAAAACCAGAAGTGGCACTGTAGCTCAAAGTGGTGGAGGACTAGACTTGAGCAGAAAAGCTCAAGGACAGCACTCAGGCTCTGAGTTTAAGCCCTACAACTGACAAAACAATTGAGTGAAGATAACCAGTAATTAAAGGCCCCATCTTCTTTCCAGCACATTCTCAGCTTCCTGCCTAGAAGACAACAAGGAAGACTTCCCTGACATCTAAAAACATTGACTGCATTGGTGTATATAAACTCAGAATAACCCAGTGTGTACTTCCGTGCCTGCCTTTGTTTGCTGAGCCTTAGCTCCATCCATTCTGTTTGTGATCATATGCAAGTCAGCCACCCTCTCCCTGGGGTTCACATTATATATCCACTTGCCTCTTGGTGGGTACTGTGTGATTTCTAAATGGTGGCTCCTTTCAATCGTGTACCATGAATATTCCTTCACACAAGTGTTTTCTTTTCCCATCATGTGGACAGGATGGTGGACAGATGGATGGCTATCCTGGCCAGGAACTGCAAATCAATATCCAACATGGCTGTTCCAATTTCCACGCCCACCCGAAGTGCAGAAGCCAATGGCTGAGACTTGCACATTTGCATTTTTCTATTCCATTCAGTCCAGCCCAACCAATGGGGATGCACTCACCTGGCACTGTGTTTCAATCTCCTTCATGGTAAGAGGAACTAGCAGCTGTGAACAGAATTTTTAGGCATTATGAAATCCTTGCTGTGGCACATTTGTTCATTTCTAGCACTCATTTTCCTATTGGATCTCTTTTTCCTTCCATAAAGTATAGTTCTTTATCGTCTCAATATAAAGCACTGTTCAGATATGTGCACTACTCCAGTTGCTTTTTCTAATCACTCTAAGGAGTATTTTGGCCAACAGTTCATAATTTTAGTATAACTTTCTTTTTTCTTGTGCTGGCTCAAGCCCTCAAGGCCAAGACACTGTCCCTGAGCTTTTTTGCTCAAGGCTAGTGCTCTACTTCTTTGAACCACAGCTCTACTTCTGGATTCTCTAGGTAGTTAATTAGAGATCAGAGTCTCACTAGCAGGAACCTAGACTGGCTTCAGACGGCAGTCCTCAGATCTCAGCCTCCTAATAGCTTGAATTACAGGTGTGAGCCACTGGTACCTGATTTTTTTTAATTTGTTTTTCTTTTCCAAGTGGTGCGTGTGTGCCTTTAAGAAATCTCTGCCTATTCCAACATCATGCCGTTGTTTTCTTCTGTATCTAAGAGCATCCCCCGTCCATCCCTCCCTCATATACCTCAAACCAATTCTGGTAAGGCACGAAGTGGGGGCATGGCTATCGTCTTCAATAGAGATGTGCACCTGAATCCATTCCACTTTTTAACCTGCAGGATGTGTCAGCCTGATCAGACCCTGTCCATTAGCAAGCTGTATGGAACGCATCCTATGAATAAATTACCAAGCCCATTACCAACTGAGCAACAGTTTTTTTTTTAACATGATTGTGCTACAAATCATGCTGTAATAAATAATGTATGGCACACCCATTATTCCTCACGTATGTAAGTTGGTCAGTAGGATAAGCTCATCGAAATGGATTTGCTAAGTCAAACGTGATGAATTGGAGGCTTTGTTTGGCTTGAGACACGGTCTAAAGAGGCCAGCTCTATATCTCAGGGCTGTCCTGGAACTTGCGATGTAACACTGGTTGGCCTCCAGCTGGCAATCTTCTGCCTTCCCTGCCTGCTAAGAACTGGGATTATAAACGTGCACTACCACTCCCGGCTGGCTGCATGCATGCAGCATTTTTTGATAGGTTGTAACAGTTATCACTGGGTAATCACACCAAATGCTGTACTTTATCACTCCAATCACACCAAACTTCTCAGTATTTTTGATCCTCAGGATCCTTTCTTTAAAGACAACGAATGTGCAACTATGCTTTGAGTACCCACTGGTTCAGAAAATACATTTAACAACAATGTTCACCGTACTGCCTGAGACTCCAGAGTGGAACACACAATCAGGCTGTCAGGACTCGCTGGACAGGCCTCCTTGGCTCACCACGGTAAAGAGCAAGGACAAGTTGCTATTTACTCCTGGTATGAAGCAAGCCCAAAGCTAAGCAGGAGTACCTAGATACTATGAGACAGACAGACAGACAGACAGAGCCCGTTTCAGGAAGAGCTTGCTCCAGGACAACAGCAGCAGATTCTCTGCATGAGACCTAGTCCTCTTGCCTCATCCAGGGTAAGAGCATCGGTTCCCATCAGAGCCTGGAGCAAGAGCCAAGTCACGGGAGACCAAGGTGCCTGGCTCAGCCTTGAACTCTCCAGAATGCAGCACCACCGTTTCCTGCCGCACGACACATCACAGTGGCCTGAGTTGTGGGTCAGAACGATAATCTGCTCTTCTCCATAGGAAACATTCACCCCTCAGCACCAGGCCCAACACGACGACACTGATGCTTGAACACGCCTGTGCTGACTAATTCTGCAAGTGAGGTTGTGTCACCCCTACAGGACTGTAACCATAGATGCTGGAGGGGGGGCGGGGGAGGGGAGGCGAGGCGGGATGATACCACGTGAGAAGTCGGTGGCCAAACTGTGCAAGCCACAGGGCATCATTCACTTTTGCAGGCTCCAACCTCCGGAAACACACTTCCTCCCCAAACTCTTCAAAAGAGGAAGGGGTTGAGTAGCTGGAGGTGATGGATGGAAGGATGGACTTACTGCCTGTGGGGCTGGAGACTCACAGGAGACAGCGGTCCCCACACGGAGCCATCTATATTCAAACCCCTGAATCCTATTTACTATAAAAAAAAAACAAAACAACAAAAAAAAAAACAACCTATCTGAAAAGTAAAACACAAGCGTTCCCTTCTGAGAAGTGAGATCTGATCGAACCAACTGCGCTCTCCTCAGGTACACAGAGAAAAACAAACATTTGCCATAAGCTGGACCCTAAGGGTCACTCACACCTGTAATCCCTTCTGTTCAGGAAGCTAGGGTCTGAGAACCGAGGTTTGAAGCCAGCCTAAGCGGACAAATCGGACAGACTCTTAATCCCCAATTACCCAGCAGAAACTGAAGTGAAGGTGTGGCTCAGGGGGTAGAGTGCTAACCTTGAGCAAAAGAGGCAAGTGAGAGCACAAGATCCTGAGTTCAAGCCCCAGTTCTGGAACAAAAATGAGAAAGAAGACAAATCTGCCACGAGCAGAAGCCTCTGGGCTTCTTTCTTCTCTGCTGGGTAGTGTTGGCCGGGAGGAGGGATTTCCAGACTTGTTTTTTTTTTCAGGCGAGGATTCAATATGAGAGAGGGCCAGACTCAGAGGTTTTTCTTGGATTCACGACTGGTCTCTGGTAGATGTTGGGCGTGGCGTGCGGCACAGGTCCTGAGGTGGAGCAGCCACCGGCTCGCACCACAGGGCCATTCGGATGCGCTCCGAATGGCTCACCTCCGCTTGATCAGCAAGGAATCTCTACCACCTTCTCCTTTCTCTGCTGTCTTTGAGGAGAGTCAACATCTGGCACCCTTAGAGAGGTGACTTGAGGATCCAGCTGTCATCTGACAGGGGCCATGAGAACTTCAACAGGTTGGACTGGACACGTGAGAGAGGATGGCCCAATCGGAGAACAAGTGGGTAACGACTCTGGGGCCACTGAACAACAGGGGCTGTGTCGTGGCCAGAGACTGGAGGGAGACAAAGCCCCCTTGTGTGTGTCGCTGGCTCAGGAAGTGACTGCCAGCAATTCAGACAATGATTTGCGTGAGCCCCGACCGCCAACCCAGGCACAGAGAGAACCCGGTCCAAACAGCACTTAGAAAAACAATGTCCTAGGCCAGGGCCTGCCTCCGAATGCCCACAGCTCAGCCTTGAAACGATTTCTCCAAAGTACTTCTTAAAGCTTACTCAGAAACCCCATTCATCCTGCACATAGGGGCGGATGGTGAATTAAGATCGAAGGATTCCTCAAGTACGCATGTCCATCCCTGTCCACACACAGGGCAACACCTCAGGTGACTGCACTTGAGCTCCGTGAAAAGAGCAAATCCATTCCAACTCAAAGTACGGGGTTGTTTTAGTCTTTTAAAAGTTCTGAAAAATCTGGCTGAAATGGTTATGGTATTTTATTGAATACTTTGTGAAAGAAACTAACAGTTGGAAAATTTGTTTGCTTTATGGGAAAATTCACTACAGTAAGACTGGATTTCCTTTTTCATCTTTTCAAACTCCTCAAAAGTTTAAAAGCCAGGAACCAGAAACGTTCATTTACATTTCAGTCAACTGGGTAATAATTATGTACCTACAAACAACACCGAAGTTTTTGTTGTTGTTGTTGTTTGGTGAACTCTGGGCCTGGCCGCTGTCCCTCAGCTCTTCAGTTCAAAGCAAGTGCTCTATCACTTGAGCCACGCAGCACCACTTCCAACACAGAAGTTTTGACAACCTTTTTTATTTTGAGACAGGGTCTTGCTATCACCATGCTGGCCTTGAACCCGCGATCCTCCAGCTTCAGCCTCCCAACACTGATGAGATCATTTTTCAGTAACTAACGCCTTTGCTTCAAAGCCCTTCTAAACTTCATTTTCTTCTTTGCCATCTGAAGTGTGGTCTCTGGATTTTTCTATTTGATTACTCAGTGTTAAGGACCTATTTTTTTAAAGTTGTGTGTGTGTCTATGTGCGTGTGCGCATGCGTGCATACACACCAGTACTGGAGCTTGAACTCAGGGGTTCACAATCTAGCTTTTTCACTCAAGGCTGCTGCTCTACCACTTGAGCCACAACTTTACTTCCAGGTTTTTACTGGTTCACTGAAGATAAAGAGTCTCAGATATTTTTCTGTCCAGTCTGGCTTGGAACCACAATTCTCAGATCTCAGCCTCCTGAGTAGCAAGGAGTAAAGATGTGAGCCGTCAGCGCCTGGCTAAGTATTTTTGTTTTGCTATTCTGGCATCTGAACTCAGGGCCTCCAGCTTGGTCTGTCCTTGTTCTACCACTTGAGCCATGCCTCCAGGCCTGTTTCTGTTGTTTTGTTGGAGAGGGGAATCTAGCAAACTTGGCTTTGCAGGCTGGCCTTGAACCTCAATCCTTTAGATGTCAGCCTCCTGGGTAGCCAGATGTACACCACCAGTGCCAGGCAGGCGTCTACAAGAGAAAGCATCCTGACTCCTGCTTGGAAACGAGGAAGCCTCAAGCTCTCTTTCCATGCAGAGTCCTGTGCCTTCTCTCCTTCCGACTCATGCAGTGACTCAGAGCCTCCTGTCTGTTCTCCACAGTGATCCAGCTCTTTCCACATAGCCAGTCTCACAAGGCCCCTTCCTCCACAAAGCCTCTACAATAATGCAGAGGGGGAAAAGCAAGGTAAGGAGAGGAAAATCAGACAGGTTCCACCTCCTTGATGAATGCCAAGTTGATTGTCTCCAGCCTTCTGCTCACCTAGTCTTGTGCTAATGCAGTTCATTAAACCCACTTTATTGTGCTAATGTTCCTTTCACTACTGCCTTCCATCTCTGCACAGGGAGGTACTGCCCAAAGGGAGAAGCGAACCCCTTCCTTGGACGGGCAAGATAACTTGGGGTACATGGTGGGCCTGGCATTTAGCATGGCACTCATTCCCTGAGCTGACCCTGGGACCAGAGCAGAGATGTGAAAATGACAAAGGTCCCTGTCCTTGGAGCTTTCCATTCTAAGTCAACACCAAGAAGGAAGGAGCAGGGCTGGACATCCAACACTGCAGTAGGAGAGTCGGGGGAGTGGCTGGAGCCCTGGGCTATATGCAGGGTGAGCGGGATAGAGAAGGAACATCTGAACGTCCAGGAAGAACATTCCACAAGAGGGAGGAGCGAGTGCCAAGGCCCTGAGTCAAACCGTGCCTGGGGAGCTCAGATCACAGAGAGCAAGCCAGTGGGACTGGAATGCTGGGAGAGCAAGGGAGGCGAAGAGAAGAGCTGCGGATCGACCCCATGGGGCCTGGAGGCCTCCACCGAGCGAGGGGAAAGGTGATGGCAGGACGGTTACCTCTCAGAGGTTCCTCTGATTCCAGAATGATCCGAGACAGTCATGTCAGCCAGAGGGCCACAGCAGCAGCTCTGGGAAAGGGGATGGGGGGAGGCAGGCTCGTAGGGAAAATGAGAACACCAGAGACGATAAGAAGTGGAAGTCTGGTGGTTCAGGCCTGCAATCCTCACTTCTCAGGAGGCTGTGATCTAAGGAGGAAGAAATCAGCCTGGCCATGAGCCTCTTATTTCCAATTAACCGTGGCCCCCCCCCCCCGAAAAAAAAGCTGAAGTAGAATGCCAGCCTTGAGTGAAAAGGGAGAATACCCAAGCCCTAAGTTCAAGCCCCAGAACTGGCATACATAAAGCATCATTACTCTTGCTCTTTGGGCCAGCTGGTGAGTACAGGGCACTTGAACACCAAATCGGTGTTGAACTGCAGCTGATACCATGACTACCGGGCAGGTGGTATATACAGCACAGATGCGCTGGCCAAAAGGGGTGATTTGGGACCTGGACAGGGAGAGATTGCATCACGTTACTTAGAAGAGCATGCAACTGAAAATGTATGCATTATTTATTCTTGGAATTTTCCACTGAATATTTTTTTTCACTCGTCATGGGTAACTAAGAGAATAGAGAGAAAAAAATTCGGATGGGGTGGGACGGCCGTACTCACTGTCTGGGTGTTTGTTGGGCCCTTATGAAGTAGCTGCCCGGAATAAGGAGACAGCAGGTGTCAAGAGACGGCCGTGCCCTCCCCCCTTTGCCCAGGAACAGCAGGTGCTGGGGCTCTAGTATTGGCTGGCAACAGGGACCAGTCAAAACTCAACCCTCTGCTCTTCCATTTCTATGGCCTTTCTTTCTTTCCTTCTTTCTTTCTCTTTTTTCCTCCTCTCTGTCTTTGGTCAGTCCTGGGGCTTGAACTCACGAGGGCCTGGGCGCTGTCCCTGAGCTTTTTGGCTCAAGGCCAGCACTCTAACACTTTGAGCCACAGCACCACTTCCAGTTTTCTGGTGGTTAATTAGAGATAAGGGTCTCATGGATTTTCCTTCCTGGGCTGACTCTGAACCTCCATCCTCAGATCTCAGCCTCTTGAGTTGCTAGGATTACAGGCGTGAGCCACCATCGCCTGGCTGTGGCCTTAACAAGGGTTTCCTTCTTAGAGATGGGGAGAGTAAATTGAGAAAAACACAGGCAAGAGGAAGACCATGTCACAGAGAGGAAGTCCCATGGCGGGGGATCTGGCACCACTTGTGAAGGGTCTCCGACGTGTCAGGAGTTAGGTGAACAACAGGGGCTGGAGAGACAGTCGGGTATGCACTGCCCTGCCCTGGGTGAGAACCTGTCTGTCTATCTGCTGGCAACAGTGTCACATGAAGTTACCGCATGGCAGTGCTCAGACTTGAGTCTCACTACCTTCCATGCTCTGCGTCACTGAGAACTCTTAGGGAGCCTCTGACATCCATCTCTCCTGGCCAATTAAACAAAAGGCTATTTTCAATCACTCAGGCACTGGCAGCTCCCACCTGTCATCCTAGCTCCTCAAGAGGCTGAGCTCTAAAGCTCTCAGTGTAAAGCCAGCCCGAGCAGACAAATCCAAGAGACTTATCTCCAATGAACCAGCAAAACACTGGAAGAAGTGTTGTGGCTTTAAGTGGTAGAACGCCAGCCTTGAGCAGAAAAGCCAAGCAAGGATTTCAAACCCCAGTACCAGCACCAAAAAAAAATAATAATAATAAAAGAAATCCATTTTAAAACCCAAAATGTGTTAACAAAACATATTCTTAGGAGTAAAACTTTATTTTCAAACAAAAACACTTGAGTACGGCACTGTTTTGCCTGTTTGTGCATCTCTTTAACATCGGACTTGAGGGAAGGCAGCTAGATTCTCCGACCTGCCTTTGCCCACAGCTGTCTGTCCCTACCTGCTGCTATTCACACCTGACCTGGAAACCCTACGCAGACCCACCAGAGTGAGGATGAACACAGGCCAGTCACATCTCAGGGTTACCTGGGGATGGGAGGGGGAGCCTCTTCATCTCAGAGCCTTCTGAAATCTCTGCCACTGGGACTTAGTGAAATAAGAGGTTTGGAATAGTGCGCATCTGCGAACAGTGGGGAACAGAACCTCACAAGGTTAGCTTCCTAATGAATAAGCAGTAGCTCTCTTTCTCCTGTCTGGGTCCCTGTCCTTAGCTTCCTTTCTGGAAGACCCTGAGGGCATCTCCCTGGGCCTTCTTCAGGTGAATACAATGGTATGGGAAGGGAGGGATGGGTGTCAATTCTGTGCTGCTGCTTCCAGGGTCTGTAGCTACTTAGCTGTGGGCGTGTCTGCCTGGGTCTCTATTTTATGTACAAAGGCAGGCAAAAAGCCACAGCTGAACTAATAGCTCCTGAAATCCAGCCATCATGCTCACCATTCATTCAGAATTCTGGTAGCTGCTACCTGTCATCAGATCTTGCTACTTGATGCATTAATAAAGAAGCACACATGCTACCGTGTCAAAAGTTAACAACGGAATTTCCAATACAAGTCTCATTTGCAGTCCTTGTGCTTTACCTGCTGGATTTAGAAGATTCTGGAAGAAGGGGTCCACTGGCAAAGGGGGTCCTACGACTCAGAAGGGCGGAGTCCCAGGTGAGCAATCTACTTTCCCTCTCAGCACCAAGTTCCCCTCTCTCACAGCAAACTGGACACGTCACCCCTCCATCCCTGCAGACACACTCCAGGTGTAGCGGGCCCCACATCCAGACGCAATCACAAAGACCCACACAAGTCTGAGTTAGACGTAAATCTGCATACAACACCGAGTGCTTTGGACTAACGGGGAAGCCACAGAAAGAGCTAACAGTGAAAGCAAATACTCCCAATCTGCCTCCTAGAAACCAACACACGAAATCCCAACAGGCAACGCTTAATTGCTCTACAAAGAATCTGTAGCCAACACAACCTGCAGCTGTTGTTGATATTAATGGCGCCATGGCTCACGTCTGTAATCCTCGCTACTTTACTCAGGAGGTTGAGATCTGAGGATTGTGGTTGGAAGCCAGCTCGGGGAGAAAAGTTTGTGAGTCTTATTTCCAAACAACTAACAAAAAGCTGGAAGAGGAGCTGTGGCTCAAGCAGTAGGAAAAAGCCAAGTGGGAACACAGGGCCCTGAGATCAAGCCCCAGGACAGGCACATGAGAAATGGCTTTTGTGGAAGCAGACTTAAAAACACCTCAAAAATGCGCACAGTGAGTTGAACATTTATCACTAATATTATACTTAAGATCCAGATAAAAGTGTCTTATACCTTCATATCCTCAAACAGGAAGGAGAGAGAGGAAAAAGTAGGAGGGGAAGAGAACACAAGATGAAGAATGAAGAGATGTTCCCTTGGCTCCAAAGGGAAAACCCCTGTTCCCAATACTCAGCACTCAGTTCTGCACACTGGCTTGCAGGGCATGAAGTACTCCGCCTCAAAGAATCAAGCCCATCCGTGTAGGTGCAAATAAGCCTCCCCGGCAGACTGTACTTCCTTCCCCTTAGAACAATCTAGGCGATGTCAGAAAAGGCCAAGAGGGACACCAAGAAATAGAGATGGTAGCCACCAGCACCCAGGGTACAGTGCTAGCCTTGAGTAAAAAGAGCTCAGGGACGGTGCCCAGGTCCTGAGTTCAAGCCCCATGACTGACAAAAGAAAAAGAAAAAGGAGGCGGTAGAGACGGCTAGCTGGGCTGGTGAGCGAGCGCGTGCCCATAGGGAGGCCTGCGGGAGGCAGCCGTGCCCCGCTGTCCCTGCCATGCCCGCCAAGGGCAGGGGCAGCTGGCACGCATCACAACGCCTCCAGGTGGCCGCCCTAGAGCCTCCTTGGCCAGACCGTCTTCAGCCAGCAGACACAGCAGGAGAAACATCCCAAGGCAGTCCACGAGCCCACGCCAGCCCCCACGTCCCCCCCAGCATCCCTGGCCCTGCTGCCTTGTTTGTCACTTGCAGAGCTAGGGACAAAGTGTTTGCTCCCACTTCCTTCCATCTATCCAAACGAAACAGAACTCACAGTGGCTGAAAGAGAGGCTGCAGCCTTAATGGGAAGAAAACTGTACGAGGTCCCCTGACACATCAGCTTAGACTCCTTTAGAACAGCACCCCAAGATCAAGGGTAAGCAGAAGTGAATGACCTAACACACCACACACACACACACACACACACACACACACACACACACACACACACACACACACACACACACACACACACACACACACACACACACACCTTCCCTGCAGGGGATATATTGTTCGAGACCCTTAGTACACACACACACACACACACACACACACACACACACGTCCTTCCCTGCAGGAGATATATTGTTCGAGACCCTTAGTGCATGCCTGAAACCTAGCAGCAAACTCTGCATCTACTATGTTGTGTCCTGCGGTGTTTTTAATTTATACATTAGGTGCAATGTATTAGCAATAGGTAGTAATAAAATAGAAGAGCGGTAACAATATATGCTAACAAAGACGATATGAAAGCGATGAGTGGGCTGGTAACTGTGGCTGTGGAAAGCCAGCAAGTGGAGGAACTCCAGGCCTGACTTGACACACCTGTGTGAGGGCCACAGCCTTGAGTCATCAGCCACAGTCACTGATAAGGCTGAGCCACACAACCACACAACCCGATGTGGCACAGGGCAGACATGGAGAGGAAGCAGCAGGAAGGCTTGAAAAGTAAATCTGAGCCAGGCACTGGTAACTCACGCTGGTTATTTTAGTTACTCAGGAGGCTAAAATCTGAGGAGGACACTTTGCAATCAACCACCCAAAAGCTGGAAGTGGAGCTGTGGCTCAAGTGGTAGAGCACCAGTGTTAAGCAATTTAAAAAAAAAAAAAAAAAGCAAGGTGCCCAGGCCCTGAGTTCAAGCTCCAGTACCGGCATTTAAAAAAGCAAATTTGAAGGCAGCAGGAGGAGCAAAGTCCCCAAAGAGGGACTGTCCGTGGCAAGTAACCGGCACAAGAGACGTCCATCTGTCTGCATAGGCCAGTTAAGGAATAAAGGGCTGAGGGAGAGTGTTGGAGAAGGGAGCCCCATGATAGGAACCCCAAAATAGAGCCCTGGAAAGGTTTCTGAGCCAGGAGGGAAAGGAAAAAGCGTGGAAGATTTTGCTCTACTACTTTCCCGTGGGCAGGATGGATCCCAAGTCAGATCTGCTCCTCACAGACCCCGCTGGGTGCCAGCTACACCCCAGGGCCCTCTAGGGAACACTGCCGCCTACAATCGAAATTATCTTTTCTTGACTAATGATAAGAAATACTAAATTGACTGGGGCGTGGGGGGGGAGGGGGCTACTAAAAAGAAAACAGACCTGTTCCTAGGCCGGTAACAACTCTGGGCATCTATTTAGCACTCATCACACCCAAGACATAATATTTTGGGGAACAGCTTTCCACCTAAACAAATTAGGAACCTATGGACTGTTTTACAATTAGAACTGAAGTCTGACTCAAGTGGAAGTCAGGACGGGGCCACACACTCCCATCTCCTCCATCCCCCCCAGCGGCTCCCCGGTGTGGCCACCCAGGTGCCCGCACCCCGATGCGGGCTCGCCAGGTGACTGACGGGAGATAAAGCAATGCCACCTGTTCCTCGGAGGCGCAGAGTGTGCGTGAGAAGGCAAACGCGCGTGCGTTTGGAGCGGGGGGGGGGGCACACGTCTGGATCAACCTGAGAGTAATAAGGATAAGAGGATTTTTTGTAATGTTACAGAGACACCTAGAGATGCTGTGTCTGTGACCGGCTTAGCTGCCAAACACAATGAATACTAGTTTTGGGGGCCCTGCTCCCCTATAACCAGGAGACGGGGGCGGGGTGGAGGGGGAGCAGATGAATAGAAGATTCAATGTAAGCACCAGAGAATGGACCTGAGCGGAAAGCTACATGAACCCGGGGCTGGCCGAGCCTCTCACCAGGTCCGCCGGCCCCTGGGTGCGGGACGGGGGGGGGGGGAGGCGCGGGTCCCCCCCAACCCCCGCTTCCGATGCCAACCCCGGGACCCGCCGTCCTCGGCCGCCGCGGTCCCGGACGCCACGCGCGCCAGCGCCCGCTCCGTCGCGGCCGTCGTTGGTGGGCCGTCCTCGGGGTACCCCGCCCTCCCCGCGGAAATCGGGGCTCGGGGGGCGGCCTCTCCCCTCCGTCCACGCTGCGCAAGGGGCCGCAGCCGGGGACCCCGCCCACCTTCCCGAACACTCCGGTTCCCGGCGACCGCACCCCGAGAGAAGAGGGGGAGCCGCTCTCCACCCCCAGCTCCTCCTTTTAGGGGGCATCAGAGAAGAACCTACGAATGGCAGAAAACGGGGGCTCCAGGAGCGGGGACCCCCGCGCCCCACCGTGCCTCCGCCGGCCGGACACCCCGGACCCCGGACGCGGCGCGGGCGGCGGGCGCGCCCCTCGGTCTCCACGTTCCCACCGAGCAGCGCAGGCGGTCGGGGTTCGGGACTGGGCTGCACTTGAAGCCAGCCGGGATCCTCAACGCCGAGAACTCCCCCGCTCCGCACCCCGCGGCGCCCCAGGAAGGGGCTCCGGCCCCCGGGGGTCCCCCTGGGCTGCAGCAGCCCGAGCGGAGCCCCGATCGCGTCCCCCTACCCCCGAGCCCCGGCCGCGCCGACCCCAGGCAGCCGGCTCCGCGCGAGCTCGTCCGGGCGCCGGCGGGGAAGTTGGCGGCGCCGCGCTCCGGGCGGGGCGGGCGGGACGAGCACTCACCAACCCCGTACTTCTGCCTCTTGGTCGGGATCCAGCGGGCCATGGCGGCCCCCTCGTCCCCACGGAGACGACGGCGGCGCCGCTACAGCTCCCCGGGCTCCGGCCGTCCCCGCGCGCTCCGGCGCGCCCCGGCCTCGGCCGCCATGTTCCGCCAAACTTCGCCGAGTCCGCGCGGGCCGTCTCCGCGCCCCGCCGCGCCGCCCCTCCGGGACTCCGCTCCCGCCCCGGCCCCGGCCCGCCCCGCGCCGCCCGCGGTCACCTGCTGGGCCGCGCGGCCGTGCGCGCCCTGCCCGGCGCCGCCCCGGCCCCTCCCGCTGGCCGCGCCCTCCGCGCGCCGGGCCGCCCCCGAGCCGCGGCCGCCCCGGCCTCTCCCGCCCGCCCGCCGCCCGCGCCGGCCCGAGCCGCTTCCGTCCCGCGATCGCCGGGAACCCCGGGGAGCTGGAGGGGGTGGGCTTCCCGCCGCGGGCGCCCCGAGTGCGCGCTGCGCTCCCGCCGCGTGCCGGGCCGCGGGGCGGGCGAGGGACCCGGCGGGAGTTCGCTTCCCGCCTCCGGGGCGCCGCGGGCGCCGCGCGCCCTAATAAATAGTTGCCGAATGAATGGGCGGAGAACTTTGCCAGACGCCGCCGAGCCGGAAGACCCCCCGCGGGGCGTATCCACGCCGGGGCGGACCCCCTCCCCCAGGACGGACCCCCCCCCGCGGCCGCCCCACGCTGGGAAGGACCCCACGCCGGGGCAGACCCCCTCCTCACGGCACGGACTTCCCCCAGGGCGGACCCCCTTCCCCTGGACGGACCCACTCCCGGAGTGGCCCCCCCCTATCCCGGGACGGACCCACGCCGGGGGGCGGGGGAGGGCGCACGCAGCCTGGATGCAGACCCGTGTTCTTCCCGCGAACGGGGGGCGGCGGACGGGCGTGGGAGCGGGCGGCCGTGCCCAGGGGCCCCTCCGCTTGCAATTTGGAAGTCTGTGTCCCCAAATCCTGGGACCCCGCCGGGCACGAAGCGAGCTGGCTAGGTGGCGTGGGGCGGGAAGGCCGCGCAGAGCCGCTCGGTGCTACTGGCCCTGGCCAGAAGTGGCCCTGGGGCGGGGGCCGCGCGCCCCGGCATTTTATTGATTGACAGGGGCGCGAAGCAAGACTGCGCGCTGCGACTGCGTGGCCGGCAGGTGGCGCCCTGCGGGACACTGAGCATGGCCCCGCCCCCTGCGGGGCACTCAGCACGGCCACGCCCCTCTCTAAGGGGTACTCGGCCTCGCCCCGCCCCCCTTTGCGGGGTACTCAGCATCTCCCAGCCCCCCTGCGGGGTACTCAGCACCTCTCCCCCTCTGCGGGGTACTCAGCACCTCTCCCCCTCTGCGGGGTACTCAGCATCGTCCCGCCCCCCTCTGCGGGGTACTCAGCACGCAGGATGCCCTGGGCCCCTGTGGAGTCTGCGGAGTAAGGAACGGCTTGGGCTCTCTTGGGCAGAGAGCTCTTGCCAGAAACATCTAGAACTTTTCTTTTGCTCCCCTGGCATAAACATGCCCAGGGAAGAAAAGGGGCGACGCCGCCGAGCACCCCGCGGAGGGAAAGATGCTGGGCGGCGCTGGCAGCTGGCTCTGGAGGCCTCGTCTGAACCCTCTTAATCCTGTTTTTCCTCCTCTGAGGAACTCCCTCCCTCCCCCTCCCTCCCCCTCCTCCTCGCCCCCCTCCCCCCTTCACAGGCAGGACACTCACAACCATGGCTCCACTCCTCTCGGGAGTGGAGATTTCTCCCCTCGGTGACGCCAGGGTGGCCTCAGTCGGGAGATGAGGTCGTTTCTCCTTCCATCCTTCCTTCCCTCTTTCCCCAGGACGGTGGGTTCTCCTTGCAGGCCTGGAGGCAGAGGTGGCAGGGCAGAGGCTCGGATGCCCGGCCTCCCCTCCCAGAGCCTGCCCTGGGGAAGAGGGAGATCAACCCCGAGGCCTGCAGGACAGCTGTGCAGAGCGCACGGGCCATTCCAGGCGGGAGCGAGGGAGGTGAGCATCTGGATGGGGAACCGTAGAATGAAGGCGGCCCAGCGGGTTTGACTGGGCTCTGCAGCCAGGAAGGCCGGGCAGGTGCTCAGAGACTCCAGAGGAAACTGGTCCAAGGGGCACGGGTGGGGGTGGCTGTCAGATGCGGGGGACCCTGGCAGGCTGAGGACTGACGAGCTCAGAGGGTCTTGAACACGACCTACCTTGTCGGCTGTGTGTGTGCAGACCCGAATGCGAATGGAAGGTTCTGGCAAAGGTTCAAGCAAGACATGAAGGCCTAGGGCCCAGGAAGGAGGTGGAAAGAGGCTGGGCTCTGTGTGTGTGTGTGTGTGTGTGTGTGTGTGTGTGTGTGTGTGTGTGTGTGTGTGTGCGCGCGCGCGTGGAAGAAGCCAAGGAAGAGAAGTGTGCGCATGGAGGGCCTTTTCCCCGCGAGGCTCCAGCCCTAAAAAGATGTTTCCATGTTTCTTTTAAAAGTCCTAGCTCTTGTTCTTTATATTCCAGGACCCCCAAATCTGGGCTTTGCCTTGTAAAGGACAATGTTTCAGCCCAGCAGGCTCATGCCTGTCAGCCTAGTTACTCAAGAGGCTGAGATCTGAGGATCAAGGTTCAAAGCCAGCCTGGGCAGGAATGTCCGTGAGACTCTGATCTCCAATGAACCACTAGAAAACCGGAAGTTGGGCTGTAGCTCAAGTGGTAGAGCACTAGCCTTGAGCTCAAGAGCTCAGGGACAGCACCTAGGCCTAGTTCAAGCCCCACAACAGACCTGGCTCCCACCACAGCATTGCACATCACCTTCACCACACTGTGTTGATACTCTTATCCTAGGCACCTTGAGTTGCTACCAAAGCAACTTCAGCTGCCTCACCCCCACCCTTTGTCTAGGCTTTTTCCCATACTACAGGCTCAGATTTGGGCACTGGAGATTCCAAGTCTCATAAGCAGTGCCTTGAGAGACTTGGAGGAAAATGGGAAATGTTAATTACAGCAGTCAGTCTGTTTATTCTGCTCTCTCAGGGGACTGGAGTCCACCCACTTTGTTACATCGGATGGTTAAATCCCAGGTTGAGGGGCTATTTAAACCAGAGGAGCAACACTATTCAAAGTGTTTTTCTTTTTTCTTTTTAATTAAAATGAGGCTTAAAATTAGCATGCGGCCCAGCTGGGTAGGTGGCGTGGCAGGGTGCTTCCTGGGAAGACATAGTCTTTTTTCTTTTTCCTCTGATACCTTTGCAGAAGTGACATTGAGCCTGTCCTACAGTCACAGACTTGGAAGCCCCCCAGCCACAAACCCACACCAACACACACACACACACACACACACACACACACACACACACACACACACACACTGTTCCACAAAGTGAAGCCTTGGAGAAAGAAGTGAGAATAAATGAATTTGCACGCTGGATTGAGCAGGATGAAGTCACTGCCTTGTGATACCTCGCAGAGCAAACGTGACCCGTGAGACTCCATCGGGCTGAGATTTCACTTGCTCAGTGATCATCAGGTTTATTTTGCTCAATCTGGCTGGTTTGGAAACTTCTCTAGGAATCTATCTGATTCTGGTAAGAGTGGTGAACCAGGTGTGGTAGTGCAGTCCTGTAATTCTAGCCCTCTGGAGGTTAAAGCGGTTGGGAGTTCAAGATCAGCCTGAGGTGACATAGTGAGACTGTCCCTGAAGCCCAGGATTGGGAGGTGGCTCAGTGACAGAGCGCAGGCTGAGTGTTTGTGGGGTCCTGGATTCTGTTCTCACATGGGAAAAGGGAGGCTTGGGGGTTTTCTTTTGGGCTTTGTTTGTAGGTAGAAGGCATCTTTCCTTGAATCTTTAGATGAGCCAACTAGGAAGCAAAAACAACACATATAAAACATGCAGACTAGAATTGGTTCTCATCTGGTTCTGTGGGTATCTCAGTCATCCAGGGCCAAGTGATCAGACCCTGAGGAACTCGGCAGAAACACCTGACGGGGCTCGGAAGGCAGCAAAGGGGTCCCAGTGTCAGGAGCAGGAGACACTCTTTCCTTAAATGTTGATTATCAGCACACCTTAACAGTTGACGGGGCTCACTGCGATATCTCCCTCTCCAGGAGCCATTCACATCTACACATGCTCCCCCCCTTCTGTGCAACTCCATTAGATCAATTCTTGGGTGGGTTTTATTATGCCATTTTCATACACTTATATCGCATTATGAATAACCCTCTCATTTCTCCCTCTTTCCACCCACAGTTATGTTCCCTCCCCCCCCATGTTAGCAGGTACTAGGACTTGAACTCAGAGCCTTGTGCTCTTGTTTAGCTTTTCACTCAAAGCTACCACGTAAGCCACAACGCCACTCCTGGATTCTTGGCTGGTTAATTAGAAATAGGAGTTTCACGGAATTTTCTGTCATGTCTGGCTTTGAACCTCGACCTTCAGATCTCAGCCTCCCAAGTAGCTAGGATAACAGGCTTGAGCTCCCAGGGCCCGGCACTAGCTTTTTCATGTATAATCTTCTGTCCCAGGAGGGGCTGCTTCCTCCAAGGGCTATCTTGCAGGCTGTGTGTTCCAAGCCCATTTCCTTCACGATAACCAGTTAGCTGTAAATACTAGACAGCAGTTACCTGGCTCTGCTGAGTAATTCCTGGGCCAGAGCACCGGAATTCATTACTCACTGTGTCTTAGTCATGTGGATGTGGTACGATGTTCTTTGAACAAGCCCTGTCCTCCCATAATGCATGCCTCCCGGCTTGTTCCCAGAACCAGGCATGCCTCATATGCCAAAAGTCTCTTCTGAGGAGAAGTCATTCCCTTCAGTTCTTCTCGGATACAAACTCCAGTTAGAAACATCTGACTAGGTATTACCGTCTGTCCCTGTTACCTCTGGGTCTGGCTCACACCAGGGTACAGCCAGCACTGGCCTTGATCATCGTACTCAGATTTCTCCTGTGCTGCGGAGAAATGTATCCCTGGATCTCAGTCTTCTTCCTTGTAAAGTTGTTATGAGTCACTGTTTGGATACCAGTGTTAGAGCTCTTCAGTGAATGAACTGAACACAGGAAACTCTACCGATCTACCTAAAATCTGCACAACAGAAGGTTCAGATGGCCACATAGCTGACTCAATCTCCCACGAACACTCTCTTCCAGAAGCACACTCCTGAGAAAAACACACTTCTTTTGAATTGGCTGAGGAATAAATAAAAGAACATGAGAGATATGTACAATTAGAAAGGAGATAAAACAAGAGGCATGTTTATGTAAGACTATGACATAACAGTTCTTCAAAATAAATTGTAAAACTTTAAATAAATTGTGAAAACTATTCTCACTAGGAAAATGTAAATGGATAAGATGAGTCAGGCCCCAGAAATCAAAGCAGCACAGAAGAAATCGAAGTAAAACATTTTACATTTAACATGCCCGGTGTGGTGACACATGCTTGTAATTGGCAGAAGATGCCAATTTCATGGTCAGTTTGGGCCTCTTCTACCCCCTTCCCCCAAACAAAACAGAATTACATCTGAAGAATGTGTCAGGCCTATGTATAAAAGCAAATACTTTTGCCTATTGAAGGAACAGGCTAGTCAAATATAAACCATCCCATTGGAAAAGATAAAATGCTTTCCAATTTAATTTATGAAATTAGCAGTGAAACTTGTGAAGATACAGAATAAAAAATGTAAACAGAAACCTTCATGCCAAATGCAACGATGAGCAGAGATGAAGAATAAAACATAGTGAGTCTTGGAAGTGGCGCTGTAGCTCAAGTGGTAGAGCGCTCGCCTTGAGATGAAGAGCTGAGGGACAGTGCCCAGGTCCAGAGTTCAAGCCCCACGACCGACAAAAAAAAAAACAAAAAAACATAGTGAGTCTAAAATAAATATATAAGCCGGGTGCTGGTGGCTCATGCCTGTAATCCTAGCTACTCAGGAGGCTGAGATCTGAGGATCGAGGTTCAAAGCCAGCATGGGCAAAAAAGACCATGAGACTCCTATCTCCAATAAACCACCAGAAAACCGGAAGTGGCGCTGTAGCTCAAGTGGTAGAGTGCTCACCCTGAGCTGAAGAGCTGAGGGACAGCTCCCAGGCCCAGAGTTCAAGCCCCACGACCGACAAAAAATAAAAAAAAAAAAAAATAAAATAAATATATAGCATAAAATGAAATACCACAAGCTCACCAAGCACACAAGGCACAAACAAACCAGGATGACTACATCAGTCTTACCCTAAAATACAGTAACAGGATATCCTATACTAGTTGAATAATAGAGAATTTACTGCCAGAATTTATCTTCTTAATATGTGGGAGTCTGAGGTAAGGAGGATCGTAGTCCAAGACCAGTCTGGGCAGAAAAGTCATGAGACTCCATCTCAGTGGAAGGAACTGTTTTCCTAGCTACAGGAGAGATCAGGACGGTCTTGGGCCAGGTACAGGTCTTAAGCAGGAAGTGAGGATTTATATCAAGATAACCAGAGGAAGGAAGGGCTGGAGGCTCATCTCAGAGGTTGATTGATCGCCTAGCAAGTTGAAGGCCTTGAGTTCAAGCTCTACTATTGCGCCCCTCCTCCAGGTGATAATTTATGTTATCGGATCATTAAAGAAAACCAAATGATGGTCTGGTGTGTTTGCAAAAGGCATTTTCTGTGTTGTATCTGAATGTCTTGCCTGGGCCCATGTAGTAGAGTCCTGGTCCTCTCTCTGCGTGATGGAACTTCTAGGAGGTGGGACCCAGTGGGTGGTTCGGAGGGTGTGCCTTCAGTGAGTAAAAGTTTTTGTTTCCTGGCTGTCCTGAGAAGAGCAACTGCTTCACCATGCATTGACTCGCTGCTATGATGTTCTTCCTCTCCACAGGCCCCCAAACCACGAGGTCAACAGACCACGCAAGGGCTGAAACTCCAGAAATCATCAGCCAAAACCAAACCTTTCTTCTTTAGAAGCTGATGGTCTGGGGGTATTTGTTACAGTAAGGAAACGCTGACAAGCACAGCTTTGAGAAAAATGAGCATGCATTGTATTCTTTCGTGAATGAAGACCAGATTGTCCTTGTTTGCTGATGATATAACTCAAATATGTTTTAATGAATCAGGATTGTTTCGCTTCCTCTGTGCGGTGGCTTGCGTGCCCCCTCTGAGACTCAGCCGGTGTTCTGTGGGCATTGTAGCAGTAGCAAAAGGTGATCGGGTCCCCAAATCTCTGCCCTCCAGAGTGCACTGACGCCCTGGTTTCCCCACTGCCCTGCTGCCATTTGATAACATAGCTTGGATTCCCTGGCCAGAGGTTGGACATCATATGCTTGGACATCCAGCCTCCTGAACTCTGAGGAGCACATTTCTCTCCTGTGTAAAGGCCTCAGTCTCGGGTATTGTGTTCTACGGCTGTGGAACACACACTTAAAGCAACCTTCTAGATTCTTCTCTCGTGTGGAAGTACACACATGTGTGTAGATCTGCGCTCACAGCCACGCTATTTCTGCAGATTCTGCCCTCTTCACTCAAATGATTCATCTCTAACTATCTTATCAAATTGGTTATGAAAGCATTTCAATAGATGGAAATGCTTGTTTGTCTTTTGCCCGCCAGCAGGCGAGTGGAGGGAGTTTTTGCCGTGGGCTGTAAGCTGCCATTTTCAATCCAGCCCTGGCCTCCATAGAAGGTGATCAGTCAGGACCGCAACCTTCACCTCTGGGCCTTGTGGTTAGGCGCTGTTGTGGTCTCTGTTAGCATCGCCCTTTCTGCACAAACCACACAGGTCTGGCTGCCAGCGAGCATGTGGCTGGCACCGAGACCTGGTGGATGGCCCTGGGTCTCCTGTGTGGGCTCCCAGCGGGCACCTGGCCCTCGGCGATGCCGTTCACCGTTCCACAGTCCCCACACCTGCAGGAAGAGGAAGCCCCACACCTGACAGAACATGCCAGGGGAGTGGGAGGGGGCGGGGGGGGAGTTCTGAGCTGGGCTACAGAGCAAACTGGCATTCATTGTGAAGATAGCAGAATGGAAAATTAACTGCACAGATACTTGTGAGAGCAGGAGGACGCTAATTATAATTGCTGTTCAATTAACCAGGGGTGGATTCATCAGACAGTGTGGGATTGGTTTCAGACCCGTTGCTCCATGTCGCTGGCAGAGCTCAGGCTTTTTCTTGAGGCCTCCTTCTTTTATACAGCCCCTTTCTTCCTGCTGTTTCTCTCTCTCTCTCTCTCTCTCTCTCTCTCTCTCTCTCTCTCTCTCTCTCTCTCTCTCTCTCTCTCTCTCTCTCTCACACACACACACACACACACACACACACACGCACACAGCCTATTTACTCTCCTGACTGAACCTCCCTCCTACTGATAATGAGCATGCTTTGTGTTAGTCTAGAGAAAATGGGCCTGGTCTTTCTTAGGATTAAAGATGACCACACATGAAGAATATTCTTGTTCCATGGACAACACCACCATTAGAGTATAAGTTAGAGAGAGGGCCAAACCTCAAAACAGATTTATAAACTTCAAGAAATCAGTCCATGATGATTTGTGTCTGCTTTTTTCTAATAGCAATAACTTACTAAATAATACTGAAAGTATCTTACAAAACTGTAAAAGAATAACAACTTAACACATCAAGAAGGGAATGTAGCTTTGGAAAAGAAAACTGAAAAAGAATCTTAAACAAAAACAAAAAACCCACACACAAAAGCAGATCCAATATTGTACCTGATAGCATGCTCCTGCCACCTACTGTTGGAAGTATGAATTGCAGCTATCCCATAGCTGAATGGTTCTGAATATTACCTGTTATTTTATTTTTTTCATTTAATTTTAATTATTTTGTTTGCTTGATTTTATTTTTTGAAGTCAAGGATATAATAATTACTAGAGGATTGGCAGGAAGGTAGGAAAGGGCAGTTGGATTCAATCATGAACACTGAAGGTGTTGTTGAAATATCACACATAACCCCAGTAATTTGTACATTTAATACACACCCATCAAAGCAAGCAATTGTTCCCTATCCTGCAGACACCATGAGTTTTATGTTTACACCATGAGTTTTACTATTTCCAGTTACGCAGGTCTTACTTTGTTCAAAGGATTACAGTGTTAAAGAGGACTCTTCTAGGTCAGTGGTATTTTCTTTTTATTTTTAAAAATTATTTGATTAATCAGTTTGTGTGTATGTGCTGATCCTGGGGCTTGAACCAGGGCCTGGATGCTGAGCTTTTGTGTTCAAGGCTAGTAGCTTTACCACTTAAGCCACAGCTCCTCTTCCAGCTTGTTTTGGTGGTTAATTGGAGCTAAGAGTCTCATGGATTTTTCTGCCTGGACTGGCTCTGTATTGTGATCCTCAGATCTGAGCCTCTTGACTAGCTGTGATTACAGATGTGAGGCACCCGCACCTGGGTTGTAGTTTTATCTTTATCTGGGCCATTGACCTTTCGGTCCATTCTTTCACCTGTACTTTAGTTCTCTAGTTGTAGCTCACTAGTAACTCTTGAAATCAGGTCATCTCCTAAAATTTTATCTTTTATTTTTATTTTTTGAAAGTGATGTTTGTATTCTAGCTCCATGAGAATTTCCATTTCTAATCTATTAGAAATTTCAAATTAGAAATTTTAGGTACTGAATTATCAATTTCAACAAAAATGCCTGTAAGAGATTGGGATTACATTGATCCTGTAAATCAGCTGAGGGAGAACTGAGCATACTGCGTTTTCCAGTCCTTAGACAGATTGGCCTTTTCCCCTATTATTTATTATTATTGGCATCAATTCCTTTTACAAGGGGGCGTGACTTCTTCGTGATATGCATGCCTTCAGTGAACCTTGGTTGGTCACTTTTCCATCATTCTCCCTCCCCCCTTCCAAGCCCATGTCCATCCCTTGTTCCATCTCCCACAGCTATGGGAAGTTCTTTGACTACATCCATTCCCCTCCCACTAGTCTACCCCAGGCAGGATATCCTTCAACTTCCTAATATTCATTTTGGCTAAATTGCATATTAATTCTTCAAAGGGCCTTCACTTCAGCAATATTCTATTATTCTCAATGGCTAAGTCTTGTACATACTTTGTTAAATTCAACATGCCTAGTTTGGGGGTAGCTTTCTATGCCATTTTATAGTATATTAATACATACATAGTCTTTCAAAAATAGATGTTGCTTGTCTTATTTTTTAAAAATTCATCTCACTATCTCTAGCCATTTAATTTTGTAGTATTTCTCAGAAGTGTCCATCTGTGTGAAAGTCCTTTCCACATGTAGCCTGACAAACACTAGTTTGGTAAAACCCAAAAGTTCTGGTAAGGGGAAGTCCTTCCGCTCTTACAAAAAGGGCCAGGACAATTCAAGCTCCATCCGTTTGGGGAAGTGAGCTGTAAGCTGCCGGTAGCAAGCCTGCTCCCATCCTCTGGCCACACCTAGCTGCAAGGGAGGCTGGGAAATGTAACTCTAGAGGGCTGCCACGGACGGGGACTATGAAGTTGGTGGAGAAACAGTGGAGAAATGAGCATCTGTGATTTTTCCAGATATCCAGATGTCGAGGCACCTCTTTTTCCCAATGCACAGTTTCATCACCTGAATCCATCTGATTGAACTGCCAGGATTTTGAGTTGACGAGCATCTCCAGTGACAGCAGAGGGCTTCTTCACAGGGTCTGATGCCCTATCAAACAAAATAACAACAACAACAAAAATCATCCACTTACTTAGGAAGTATTTAGTCGATTAGGACCAGAACAATGTGAAGAAAAAAAAAATACTTATCTGAAAAAAAAAAAAAAAAAACAGAGCACAGTGAACACACAGTCATCAGTGGTCCACAGGAGCAATAAAATCTAGAAGTGTAGGGATGAGTGCACTGCTTGCTTTAGATGGGTCTCTGGTTCTACTCTCTGGGGTGAGGGGAAACACCCTGCCCATCACTTTTTTGGGGCTCCAGTTTTTCAATGAAGTGGACACTAGAGAGTCTGCTCGCTTGGAATCGGTGTGGTGTTTGCCACCTGCATTCCCTCCCTACAGGACACATGGCCTCTTCCCTGAAGAGGGCAATCACCCGGTGAGAACTTCAAGTCTAGCGTGTTGGGTTGATGTCAGAGGCTGCAGACTAGGCTGGGAAGAGCACCTACCATTTTCTCTCCCCTCCACTGCCCACATTCCATGTGTCTGTGTCTGGCTGTCAGGGCAGGACACGTAGACCCATGGCATCTATGGGTTTGATTTGTTTCGTTAGCTCAGACAGATGGAGTCATGTGATCTTTGTCCTTTTGTGACCCAGGTCCACTCATCTACTACCTTCTGGTTCCATTCATGTTGTACCTAATGGCAAGATACTTTCTTCTTCTTTTTTTCTTCTATTACATAGCACACTTTGTTCATGTATTACCTTGGATGGACAGGTGGATTGTGCCCTATTCAGGGTATTGTGAACAACCTTGTGTGAATGACCAGTGCGTGTATGTCTGAGATCCTACTCCAGCAGGATTGCTGATGATCTGGTAACTGTGCTTCAGCATCTTGTTCTGACACACTCAGACCATTTTGCTTCCTTGTAAACCGCCCTCAATGATAGAAGAGATGACATTGACCAAGACGCATTGTGCTCAGGACCTCACTTCTGGAACCGAAACCTGTACAACTACTTCATTAAAGTAATATTTATTTATTTACTTATTTATTGCCAGTCCTGGTGCTTGAACTCTGGGCCTGGGCACTGCCCCTGGGCTCCTTTTGCTAGAACTCTTGAACCACTTGAACCACAGCGTTGCTTCCAGCTTTTTCTGTGAGTATTTGGAGGTAAGAGTCTCTTGGTCTTTCCTGCCCGGGGTTGGCTTCAAACTGCAACCCTCAGATCTCAGCCTCCTGTGTAGCTAGGATGACAGATGTGAGCCATGGGTACTGGGGTAAAATAATATAATTTTTAAAGCCTTCCCTCTCTACTTTGTTGCTCTATGCTTCAAGAACACAGCGCACTCTAGTAGAGCATTTCAGCCTTCTCTCTATGTCCCTGACTGCTGTTCCTGCTGTCAGCCTCACTTCCACCCAAGTGCTATTATTTAGGATTTTTGTTGCTATAGAGACTGTTGTGTTTTGGATGCTAAGGGTCTGGACAAAACACTCAAGTGTTGAAGGCTTGGCCTGCTGGTGGTGCTTTGGAGTGAAGACTGCATCCCTAGGTGCTGGTCCCGTCAGCGGACTCCTCCATCAATGAGCTCCTATTGGATGGTCTGTGAGGAGGTGGGGCTGGCGGGGTCCTGGGGACCCACCTTTGCAGAGCAGATCTCTTGCTTTCCTGTGTCTCTCTCTGCTCCCTGGCTGTCCCCGGGTGAGCAGCCTCCTCCCCACACTACAGTGGCCGTCATGCTCTGCCTTGCCAGAGCCCCACGGCAATACAGCCAGCTGGCTATGGGCTGAGGCCTTGGAAGACATGTCTCCTCCCAAACCTCCTTTTTATGCTGTTTTCCTGGGAATTTTGTCACAGCCATGGAAAAGTGACCAACACAGGAAGACAGTCTCCCTATAAAACAAATAAAGCAAACACAAAAACACAAATGTTTAAAATGATGATTTTCTTTTATCCTGGGCGTGCAGGGTCGAGAAGGGACTAGGAAGGAAAAATGATATATAAGGAATATAAAATACATATGATTGCGTGGTGAGATCACAAGGCTGAATCTTTTCTTCATTTGAAATGTCTTTTCACAAAACTTAAGAGATGAAGGAAAGAACCAACAACTTTCTTTCTGAAGATTGAAGGTTAAATTTGGCTATTTTTCCTGTTTGTGTTTCTGTAGGTAAGAAAAAAGATCAAATAAGAACAGTTTGCCTTCACTGTGTGCTTGCTAAGTGTTTTGTTACACTTGAATGGACAACTTCAGTACTTACAGAGACCCTGTCATGTAGGCACTGTTATTAGCTCTATTTTATAGAAAAGTATACAGAAGCACAGAGAGCTCAAGTTATTGCCACAAGCACGCACAGCCAGTAACAATCAGGACACACAGAGTCATTACTGTGCAAAGTGCTTCGTCCGTGCTAATACTGGTTAGCTCTCTCACCTGAGCTCTATAGGTACAAGGTAACTGGTCCCTGATTAAGGACGAGTAAACTGAGGCTCAGGAAGGCCTAGCGACTTGCTCACCTTTACAGAGTTGGTGGGTGAGGAGGCTGAGATTTGAGTCAGGGCCCAGCTGATGCTCCTGAACTCGGAACGCTTCTCATGCATCAAGGCAAGGCCCGGAAGGCAGCTCAGCGGTGGAGTGCTTGCCTTGCCTGTGTGAGGCCCAGCGTGGCAAGGCAGGGAATGTGCACAGCAGGAGCCTGAATTGTACGGCTGACCCATTTGTCCTGGCCTGTGAGCACCCTGGCAAAGGTAACCAACCCAGCCAGGGAGGGACAGCCTGGTGGCTTCTGTTGTGAATGAGTCTGGGAGGGACGCTGGGCCTGCAGGGGTTGAATTGCAGCAACTGGAACGTGAAGACAGACCCTTCCACTCCAGGATGCTCATTCACACAGCAGAGCCTGGGTTTGCTGGGCTCTTCGGAGAAACTCCATCATTACAAAAGGCGTATGGCAGCTGGCCCAGGGCACACGGGGGTGGGGAGGGAATGCTGGGGTGGGGGGCTGAATGGGCTCAGGTTTCAGGTTTTGTTTACTCAGGTGCCTCGATTTGCCAGCACCCAGTACCGAGCAATCTGCAGAGTTGGAAATCACCCGGTTCTCGGTTCTCTCTTGACTGCCACGAAGGAAGGCTGTGGGAACCTGCAGCGTCTCTATTCCCTGCAGAAAGCACCTGCAGTTGATGGTAAGAATTTGAAAACTACAGAAAGCATTAGGGTCACAGCAGAAACACAAATCACCGGCGTCTAACATGATATATTACAGAGAAATTTCTGGCACCACAGTCTCCCTCTAAACAATGCTTCCACCCAGCGCCAACTAAATAATGGAACAGCATCTGGACTCTTTCTAAATCGAGGGTGGAATTATGTATTTCTCCCCCGACACAGAGGATACCAGAAAGCAACATTTCCTAAAATAAATGATGTAGGGTGAATGAAAGCAGGCTAGGAAAGTCTCTCTTGTGCTTGCTTTCTTCTATTTTTTCAAGATAGCTTTTTAGAAATTATTGAAGTAAAACATATACAGGAGAGTATTTCTGACTGCAGCAAGGTAAAGGTCTCAGGACCACCTAGTCCATGGCATTTTGCTCTGTGAATCCAGAAGACTCATGGAATTTTCTAGAACTCCATCTGTCCATCTGATCACCAGCCTCCACCTACCTTCCAAAGGTAAATGGTATCAAACTTATAGAAAAACTCTTTTCCTCATTGCTTTATAGTTTTTCCACTCAGTTGTGTAACTTCTAAATACTAAACTTCAGGATTTGTTTTTGTTTTGATTAAAATACATCTCTTTTAATTGAAAAGTCCCCCCTTTACTGTTGCATTTCATTTGTATTGGTTGAAGAACTGGGTTTCACTGGGGAAGTATACCTGAATCTGATCAAGCCAATAGATCCAAATCTCAACTTACAAATTAAGCTCAGGACAAGAAGACTTTAGTAAGTTTAAACTTAGTAAGTTTAAATATTTACCTTAATAGGTTAAAATACCCCTTTTTGCAGAAGTTGACAGGCTGATCCTAAAAGAAACCCGGGAATAGTCCAAACCCATCTTGAATAAAGGACTGAGTTGGAAAGACATTTCCGGATTTACCAATTTATCCCATCCACGTGCAGTGGCTTGTGCCTATCATCCTAGCACTTGAGAGGCTGAGGCCGGGGCTTGACGATTTCAAGGCTAGCCTGGACTCTGCAGTGAGACTGTGTCAAAAAAAAATTGAAAAGGAAAACTTGTACTCATAGTAGAGTAAATAAGACAATATGATTCTAGATGGTAGATAGAAACACCAATGGGAGAGGGTTAAGGTTCTGGAAACAAGTTCGTACACTCACGGTCAATTAGTTTTCCCTGGAGTGTCAAGATCCTGCAGTGGAGATTATAATCAGGGTTGCTAGGACAACGTAAGAGAAAAAAATCAGTCTCTCCCTCTCACTACGTACAAAGAGTAACTCGAAATGGATCACAAATTCAAATGCAAACGCCAAAACATAAAACTGTTGGAAGAAAATACCAAGAGTAAATACAAATACCATGTGGATAGGCCAGTGGTGTTTCAAATGTGGCACAAGCGATGGTCTATCATGGGACTTCATCCACATTAAAAACTTCTGCTGCATCAGAAGACACCACGGAGTAGGTGAGAATGCAGCCAATAGGATGGGAGGAAACTCGTACATGTCATCTATGGATAAAGGATTAGTCCATAGAGCATATAAAGAAGGTCTACAAAAACCAGCAGATAAAGGGCTTTGGGCTGCTTTTGACTGATATGTTTCCTTCTTGTTACTTAGTAACTGTTGTCTGGATACAACTGTGGATTGTTCCATGTTGAATACACTTGCTTTCCAGTACAGTCCTAAGCTTTATTCTAGTATGCAATTATGTTACATAGAAATAGTTTAATTCTTTGGGGTTTTGCTTTTAAGATTTATTAGGTGGGACTAGTGCCAGGTCTAAAGTAGAGCAAATTATTTTCCCTATAGAAGCAAGACTGTCAGAGTGTTCTGCTTACAATTCCATGAGTTATGCGTCTTCCTGACTGGGCCGGTACTTTTCCCAGCCCCGGATGAGCTCTGCATGCTGTTTTCTTTATTCTAGTCTGGCCATTCTTTCCTGAGGTAGCTTTCCCACATAGTCCAGGCTAGCCCATCCTCTATAGGTCCCTGGAGGTTTCTCTTGGTGCCCTGTTCATAAACTCCAGCCACCCTTCTCTCTCTAGACTCAGCCCTGCAGTCAAACTTTCAGAGTCTCTAAAATGCACAGGAGATTTCATTCCCTGAGCCGCAGCCTGGAAGTTCCTGCAAGGCCATGAACCAGTCAGCCCCAGACTCATCCTGTCTGTCTTCCATCTCTCTAGAGTCTCTCTTTGTTGCCTGATGTCCCATGTGGTAAAACTCTTGATTTATCTAGACATCTGGGGCTCATTTCTGTAATCCTAGCTATTCAAGAGGCTGAGATCTGATCTGGAAATTGCACTTTGGAGCCAGTTCAGGCAGAAAAATCTGAAAGACTCATCTCCTATGGCTCAAGTAGAATGCCAGACATGAGCAAGGTCAGGTGAGAGGATAAAACCCTGAATTCAAGCCCTACACACACACACACACACACACACACACACACACACACACACACACACACACACACACACACACACACACACACACACACACACACACACCCATAACCAACCAACATACCCAAAATGCATCATCCATTTGTTTGCATTTTGCAAACAATTAGAAGTTGTTTTGGTTGTCCTTTTATGCTATGTAATTCTTTATATACATAATTTTACGCTGGGCTCATGCCTGAGATCCTGTCCACTCAGGATGGTCCTTAGGTGATGCTAGTTGACTTGACTTTTTCAGCTCTAGGGCCGTGGAAAAGAGATACTCATTCCAGAATTTGAATTTGCATCCTTTCCTGGGGCTGGTGACGTGCAATGCAATCTTCATGGACATTGCTGGGCAGTGATGACAGCCCCGGTCAACTACAAAATCACCAGAGCAAACGGGCAGCTCCAGCATTTGCTGTGTGGCTAAGCTACCGTGTTCAACAGGGGAGGGGTGGTAAGTGCGTGTTTTCACTTCCCTGGGGCCAATGGTGCAGGTCTCCATCCCGAATCAGTCAAAGGGCATTAGCACAGGGAGTGTCAACATGTCACAAAAGCTCTTGCTGGCTGAAAATAACTTACTTCCTGCCGTGCTGGGCTATAAGGCTCCACCTCTATAAAAGGGTCATGTTTCAAGAACCTCCTTTTCCTCCCAGCATCCTCCCTGTCCAGGGTCTGGGGTGACAGGGCTGGGTTAGCTTGGGTGTAGAGTCCAGACTTGTGACACTCCCATGAGCGGGGACGTGGGGTTCCTCTTAGTGTCTCCCAGAGTCACTTGCTCCTTTGCCCTCTTGACCAGGAGACAGAATTCCCTTAGTGGCTTGGCCTTGGCCTGATGTTCTGCAGCCCAGCTCTCCTCAGCCTGAAACCTGAAACCCGGGCTGACTGTGGCAGGTGTGCCTGGCATGTCACTGGCTCACCGTTCCTGGTGGAGATAACCTTTCTCTTACTACATGTCCAGCAATCTTGCCCCCAGCAGCATCCCTTGCCCACCAGCAGAGGGGAATTCCATCAAGCACCAAGGTGACCTTGATTCTGCAGTGCATCTCGTTGGAATCTCTACACGGTTGTGGTGGCAAATGCCTACCCTGACGGCAGGAACTGGAACCGAGAGGAAATGAGGAGCAGAGCCTGAGCACTGTGATTTTCCTCAGGTTTTCCCATAGGAGCTCACCGCTCAGGCAGCAGGGAAGAAGTCATAGAGAGATTACAGAATATCAGGGGAAGACCAGCTCTATCAGATACTGAATACCCAACATCTCCTCTGGGCATACAGATATCCATCCCCTCAGAATAGCACCCACGTTTTTCATTGTTGCTTCACAAAAATAAACAAAAAGGAACACTCTGACTGAAGGGAAACAGTAGAAGTCTAGGTGATTGGAAAGAGAATTCTGGATGTAGGCAAATGAGCCTACACCCATGTAGTCACTATGGTCAGCTCCTTGCCGGCCATGTAACTGAGCTTTGGGTCAGGCTCCATCATCTAAAGCAATGGTAAGTTAGGCAGGAAATACATGAATATATTCCACCCAACATCTGTTAGCTTTTCCTAGAAAAAGACAGGGTGCTCTATTTAGTTGGCAGTGGCCCTACCTTTATATCCTGTATTATTTTTGTCGTGTTGACTGGAGGAGCCTGGATATGTTTAGCTGGGATGAAATCAGTCTAATGAGGTAAGACCTAAGAAGTTTTAATTAGTTTGGGTGAAAATGTAGATGTCTCATGCTGCTTTGTGTGGGTTTATCGCTGAGGGGAAGAATAACGCACGTTTTCTTCTCCCCCGAGTTTCCCGATTGTTAGTTCTCAGCTCTTTCCCACTTATCAGTTCAGTAAGAGGAAGGCAGATGCTTTCACCAGAAGGTGTTGTAAAACTCTCAAAATGAGGACTGCTGAAACTCCGTATAGTAGCGAGCAGGTCTCTGCGGTGGTGGAATGTTCTCCTTACGATGTCTTTGTTTCTGACATCCACCGAAGCCCATTTGTGCCTGACACACTGGATATGAATGAGACCCTGGGGCTTCTGTTTGATGGAACACATTGGGAGGTGAATAAATTACTTCTCTGAACTTGGCTATGTTTCTTACTGCAGAAGCAATCTGTAATGATTCTTAAAAGTTGTTTGGCCTTTGTGAGATGCTGCAAAGAGCTGACTTGAAGAAGTAGCCAAGCCAGAGATGGAAGGACAAAGGGTGAACAAATGCAGCAATGGTACTCACTGGACACTCTGTTGAAAAGGAGCTATACAACGTGTGGGGGTGTGGTGGGAGGGAAAAACTGGGAGCAGGCAAGGGCAGGGCTGACATTGTCCAAAAATACATGTATTCTCTACCTGACTTCTGAAACTGTAACCCCTCTGAACATCACCTGTATAATAACTTAATTTTTTTTTAAAAAAAGCACTAGCCGAGCAAATCAGAGATATGTCCCTTTCTTAATCACAAAGAGCGAGCTTCAGGGAGCATGTGTGTGTGAAAGATGGTTGAAGAATCTTCACGACCTTTAGGGAAGGTTGAGGAACAGAAGACAAAGGACAGCCGTGGGTTGTTTTGCCTTTAGAATCTGGATGTTCTGAATCCAATTTGTGCCCAGCCTTCTTACTCAGTGGCTCCCAGAATGCTTGATTCTCACTTGGTCCTGTGGCTTGGAATTTCACTTCCATTCCAACTCCCAGAGCCAGAGCAGGTAGGACAAGGAGGCTTCTCTGCTTAGTTAAGCAAAGAAAGAATTTCTGAGACAGTCTCAGATGGCACAGGAGAATGTTAAAAGGCAGGATGGCCATTATTACTCTCTGCGTGTCTTCCCTCCCAGGAGTTAGAGCAAGACCATGCAATCCAGTCACCAACAATGGAACCTCAATATATGGATGACTACATTGAGCATTCATGTGATGAGGGGTTTGGGCTGCATGAACTAAATGTCTTGAACACTCATGTCCTGGTATACTGTTGTCTGCCTCTAAT
>NW_027202493.1:40548232-40738232 GCF_024711535.1 Dipodomys merriami | reverse complement strand
CCATATTAGAAGACTAAAATGGCTCAGGGAAGTAAGTCACAGAGCCCCAGGTGGTGAGGGCAAGGCTGGACCTCTCCCTTGGGGTCCTGTAGCCTGATGTTGGCTGGACCCCTCCCTTGGGGTCATGTAGCCTGATGCTCCCTGTGGGCCTCTTTTCCTGGGTAGATGATGAAGAAGCTGTGTCTCTGGTCCTCCACACAACCCTTTCAGCCTTTGTGCTGTGCCCTGTGCTGTGCTGCCACTGGGCGTTGCTTTGCGTTTTGTTTCTCCCACCCTTCCTTTTCCTATGGCCTGCACACGTGGGCCCTGGCCGCCCTCCAGGGACACAGGCGCTGTCCGCTAGCTCTCTGACCCTGTCCCCCCTATCCAGCCATCTCAGCATTTTCTTTGCTGATTGAACTTGTTCTCTTTGCACATTCAGCACTGTCCTCTGAAATAATCAACCCGGTTTTCCTCCCCCAAAAAAGATAAGTAAAGGGAATCATTAAATAGGAAAACCAAACTAGAACAACAACAGCAACAAAAACCAGCCAGAAAGTAGTGCTCAGGGCTGGGGATGGAACTCAGTGGTAGAGCAAATGCACGCACAGTGGAGCTAGGTTCCAGCCCCAGCACTGCAAGAATAACACAAAAAAGTAGAGTGGGTGAGGGAGGGGCGGGGCTGGGTGGGTGGGGGAGGGGGATAGCCCTGCTGGTGGAATTGTTAGGCCACACCTCTGGATGGCAGGGAGGGGATCTCACCTGGCCAGCACTGTCTTCCTGGATCAAGTCCTCCACCTGGGGTCTGTTTTCTTTCTGAAGTGTAAAAATACAGAGGCAGCCCCTCTGGTGTGGGGGTCTCCTTTCAGCCAGCCTGGGAACAGTCACAGAGATGCCGTTCTGTTCCCCATCAGAAACAGAGCTCATAAGCAAGAAACGACTTCTAATTTTCCCCTCCTCCTCCTCCTCCCTCCTGCTTTATTATCTATGGACAAGTGATAACTGTATGTATTTTTTCTTTCCCTTGGTGGTACGGTGGATTGGTCTCAGGATCTTGTGTTTTGTTTTTGTTTTTCCTTCTAAGCAGGCACTCTACCACTTGAGCCACACCTCTAGCTTCTTCTTGAGTTCCTTATTTTCGAAGTAGTATCATGCTTTCTGCCTGCCCAGGTGATTCTCCGTGTTTTGCTTCCTCATCTGATGACAGGCGCCGTGGGCCACTGTGCGAAGCCAGTGATTGAGATGGAGTCTTGCAAACTTGCTTCCTGCTTCAGCAGCCCTCGAACCATGGTGCCCCTGGGGGTCTCCGCATCCTCAGTAGCTGCGGAGATACACTTGCACCGAATGACTTACCTCTGGAAGTTGCGCAGCCAACTGAAAAAAAATATCAAAATGATTATTATTAGTATTATTTTGCTAAAATATCAAAATGATTATTATTAGTAGTATTTTGCTAAAATATCAAAATGATTATTATTAGTAGTATTTTGCTTCAGAGTTCGAGATAGGAAATCTAACACGGCTAACATCTTTTGTAGCATACGAATTCCCTGTTTTCTTAAGCCAATTTTCAGGAGAAAATAAAGAAAACCTGAGAACTGTTGTGACCCATGGTGGCCAGAAGCTCCATTCACTATCTGTTCACTGGAATTCTACTGCAGACCCAACACAGTGTTTGTTAGCAAGCGGACTGAGGCTAGATTCCCAGCTAGGTCTCATATGCACATGCTTTATCCTTGGCTCTGACTCTGCATCCATACACAATGTCTTCAGCAGGAGACCCGTCCCCTCACCAGGAGATCAACACCTCCTGCCACCTCGTGTGTTTCTGGCTACCACGGCTTTTAGAGATCCAGAAAATAGGGTCCTTTAAAAAAATCACATGGAATCATTAGCAAAGAATGCTAATGCAGTATGAAGTGGTTATCGATTTGCTAGCTCTAATCATCCAATGGGTTAGTTGTAGTTCACTGCATGACAGATTTCTAATCATCTCTCTGGCTCCCAATTCTGAAGCTATGGGAACAATGAAGTGCTTTGTGGAGCAAAGAGTCTGGGAGAGTCAGGTGAGGGAGAAGATGGAGTTTACCCTGCCCTGCGGGGGTAGGGGGGGAAGGATGGAAGGTGTTCCTTCCCGCCCCCACCCCTCCTCACAGCTGTTCTTGGTGATAGGTCTCATTAGTCATCCGGATCATTCCCCAGCTTTGCAGAATGACTTGTGGTGTCAAGAAACAGGTTTGCCACATCAGAACAGAAAACAAGGCCGACACCTACCATGGAGATAAACAAGGCCTTTTTCTGAACAGGTAGTGGGCCAGTGATTGACTGCTGCAGGGTCTGGCATTTTCTACGGGAAAGAAGCTCAGTGTGGGCGATGACTACCCCATAGAGGCAAAAACACCCCCAAATAAACAAAACCCCCAAACACTCACACAGCCCTCTTTGCAATCCCCCATGCCTTCCTGCTCCGGCTGGAGTGACCCCATGAGACTTGGTGATCCTGAGTGTTAGCCGTGTTGATGCCCTTCTCTCCGGGCCGGCTCTAGGTGTCACTGTAAGCTCAGACATGAGGCTCCTTGGTCTCCAGCCCCGCTGCTTTCCTTTCAGCTGAGTCACAGAGCGTGATCTTCACCTCCTTCCAGAGTTCCCTGCAGGACCAGCTGCAGAAAATTAAACCTTTCATTACTGAGATAAGGAGAGTTTAATGGAAATGTGGTCTGTCTGCTATGGTCTTGACCTTTGCTGCGAAGGCCCAGGGGCATTGCCCTTCCCGTGGAAGGGAAGCTGTAGCAGAGCAGGGCTTGGTTGTGCAGACCCAAGTTAAAAAAAAAATTCTCTGAGGCAAAAAAATGAAAACGGTTCTTGTCATCAAAGGTGATGTGGCATCTTCAGGTAACCTGGAATTCTGCGTCCCTGTGGGAGGGATAGGTGACGAAGAAGCTGGGTGAGGAAGGGTTCTGAGACCGCTGACTTCCGAGTTCTTTGCCACGATTGTGTTTCTCGGAACTGTCCAGGAGCAAGCTGTTTTCCAGGCCAGAGGGCACTAGGAGATAGATGGGGAGAGAAAGGGAGGTGACGTGGAGAGGAAAGGGACCGGTATAAACACTCTGAAAATGAGGCACACAAGTTCCGTCCTTCCCATTCATGCTTGGTGCTCGTTTAAATTACTTGTACTTTTGGTTTTTTTTCCAGTCCTGGGGGTTGAACTCTGGGCCTGGGTGCTGTCTCTGAGCTCTTCAGCTCCAGGCAAGCGCTCTACCACTTGAGCCACAGCGCCACTTCTGGTTTTCTGGTGGTTAATTGGAGATCAGAGTCTCACAGACTTTCCTGCCTGGGCTGGCTTTGAACCACGATCCTCAGATTGCAGCCTCCTGAGTAGCTAGGATGACAGGCGTGAGCCACCGGTGCCTGGCTACTTGTACTTTTTGTAGGTAATAGTTGGCCTGAGAAGAGTTACCATAGACTGAAAAAAAAAAAGAAAAGAATTAAAAACAATTCTCTACTGAGGTGCTTTGAGAATTAGCATTGCAAATGTGTTCAAAAGTACTCTGCAAATGAAAGCTTCTTGGGAACCATTTTCAATATAGTTGTCTATCACTTTAGTCTATGGAACTGGGAACATTCTCCTGAGACGGAGTTCACAGGTTCCACTAGACTGCAGATAAGCTCCCCTCCCCCAAACCATTAAAGACAGCAACAAAAAGCAGGTGTAAGAATCACATCATAACTGGACTTCCCTTCACGGCAGTCTGGGGGTTCAAGGTGTCCCTTGGGTGTCTTCTGGGACTCCCCCTGGGGGATTCTTTCCAGGGCCTCTGGGGAGGGAGGCCTCTCCCTTGGCTCCTTTCCAACATTAGGACCTGCTAGGCTTGAAGTTCAGTTCCCTTCGGTTGGTGGGCACCCCAGCGCGTGGACATTCCTATTCAGAGCAGCAGCAACATAGACTTGGGGACCCCACACCTCTCTGGAGGCTGGAGTCTGTATGGTTCCACGGAGCCCGCCGTGGGCCTGAGGTGGAGACGGCTGATGGAGCTGCACTGTGGATGGGCGGGGCGGAGCGCACAGAGGGGCGGCCTTGCCCAGGACTGGGGTGCAGGTCCTCCCACGCCTCCCCAGGGTCCCGTGAAGGAGGAATCCAGGACTCCGGGGTGGGGATGGGAAAACATTTGGCCCCGATCCCTCTTCCACACCCCGCCCCAGCGAGGGTGGCTGGGGGGGGGTGAGTGTGGGGTGATCTTCAGCTGTCTGCAACCACTGCAGAATTGGCAGGTGCTTTCTCTCCCATCAGCAAGAAAGTCCCTTCCTTATCCATCACAACCTTCAGATACCCTGATTCACACCCTGCAAACTGCGTCACCCTGGCCACAGTGACCAATCGATGGAGCTGCTGCCTGTGAAGATGAAGTTCAAGTCAGTGGAAGCCGACCGCCCTTCCACCCTCCTACCTGCAGACAGAGGGGAAGGTCAAGGCCACTGCACATCCAGGGGGTGGGGCCTAGCTGTCCTTCAGCCTTCTCCAATTGCATCTTTCTCCTTGTGAGCTCCAGGTCTGCTTGGATCGGGATGCAGCCGGCTGTGCTTGTGAATGAGGGCTGTGGGGAGAGGTAGAATCTCACTTCATGCCCAGGTAGGCCGGGGGGGGGCATGATCCTCTTATTTCCTGTGTCCCCCCCCCCCGAGTGACAGGCATGCATCACTGTGCCCAGACACGGATCCAGATGGAGTCGTGAGAGGTTCTTCTTAGTGTTTTTATTTTGGCCTGGGCTGGCCTGGAACCTCAGTCCCCCCATCTCCACCTCCAGGAAGAGGGGCCAGATACCTTCTAACTTCCTGCACGGCACCAGCTCTCCTAGGGAGGCTGACTGCGGTACAACTGTCCAGAGCCCAGAAGCAGCGCACAGCACCTGCCACCTACCTCACCTTACCTCTCCTTCAGATCCGATCCGGCTCATCAGCTGTTACCCGGCTGAGTCTTCCAAGCTCTCTTCTGTATAAGCAAAGGTGATACTCCCATATCGGGATATTAATATCCCTTATTGGGATAGTATTTCATATTGAGTATAAAGGTAAAGATGTAGCTGAAATGACTTCTCCAGCTCAGAACAGGGGAGCCTCGATGTCTCCCCACAACTGAGAGGAGGGTAGAGAAGGTCAGCAAAGATCACACCAACACAAACCAAAAGAAACCCCCAGACACAACAAGACAACGTTATATCCAGATAACCGACATAAACCGTGAGGTTCTCACTTAAGGTCTTTGTTACTTGTGGAGAAATAACTCGGTTGAACTTAGTATGAATGCGTTGTGTGTCATGTCCATTCCAAAACTCCTTGCTGCCCTCGTGACATCATACCCAATCAGGTGTATGACAGCCTGAGTGGTCTCTCCGTTAAAACAGAGCAGTGTTACAGCAAGCTGCCCAGCTCCCAGGGTGCCTGCTGAGGCTTGAAGGTCGATTCACTCATGTGTGTTCCTCTCAGGGGTCCTCCAGTGTTTTCTTTGCCATCCAGTTCAGAAGGATGTGGGACATTTTCCTGATTTGTTCAGCCTCCAGAATCCATCCAGACCCATGGTGGTCAGACAGCTCAAGCTCTGGTTAAGGCAAAGATAAAAGCCAATTTGAATGTTCCCAATGGCAAAAGGAGCCAGTACACATTTCCACAGCCTACCTGGGAAAAACACTAAAAATACCACCTGGGCAGGTGAGTGTGGTGAGGAAGGAATGAACACCTCCCACAGCAGGAAGGGGTTTCCCCCAGGACTTGGCCTGGCTTTGTGCTTTGCAGTGCGTGATTTGACCATTAGATGGCAGGAGGCCTCCACAGAGGAAATACAGGATGTTTGGATGACTCTTTTCTTTTTGGGCCAGTCCTGGGGCTTGAACTCAGGGCCTGGGCACTGTCCCTTAGCTTCTTTTTGCTGAAGGCTAGTGCTCTACCACCTGAACCACAGCACCATTTCTGGACTTTTCTGTTTATGTGGTGCTGAGGAATCGAACCCAGGACTCCATGCATGTGAGGCAAGCACTCTATCACTGAGCTACCTTCCCAGCCCCTGTTTGGACGAATCTTGTACACATGTGTCAATCAATCAAGTTGCCTCTTTGTTTTAGCCCGCCTTCCTTCCTTCCTTCCTTCCTTCCTTCCTCCCTCCCTCCCTCCCTCCCTCCCTCCCTTCCTTCCTACCTTCCTTCTTCCCTCCCTTCCTCCCTCCCTCACTCCTTCCCTCCCTTCCTTCCTTCCTACCTTCCTTCTTCCCTCCCTCTCTCCCTCACTCCTTGCCTCCCTCCCTTCCTTCTTGGTATTGAGGCTTGAACTCTGGGCCCAATGCTTGATAAGCAAGTCTCTACCTCTTTAGTCATACCCTCTAGTCCTTTTGCTTTTAGTTCATTTTTCAGATAGCAACTCCTACTTTTGTCCAGGCAGATGTCTGACCAGCCTGGTGTCTACCTCCACCTCCTGAGCAGCTGGGACCATAGGTACATACTACCATGCCTGACTTGTTGTTGAGATAGAGTCATACTAGCTTTTGCCTGGAGAAGCATCAAACATCAATCCTCCACTATCCAGATTCCCAAGTTGCAGGGATTATAGGTAGATGTCGGCATGTCTGATTATTCTGTCTCCTGTTCTGAGGGCATTGTCACTGGCTGTCCTAGAGTAATACGCCAATAAAGCTAAAGTCTGTGGGATTCTCAACTGTCTCTCTTGTGCCTAATGCTTTTGTGTCTCTCCTAAAGCAAAATGTGGAAGGGCAATCTCTGTTAGAGCATCCCAGAAGAGGCAGGGACATTAAGCACTCTTGTGAGGTAGTCTGACAAGCTAAGTTATGAGCCAACAGGAAGAGAGAAGTATCAGTATCTTTGCTTGCTTTTGGGGCCATTGCTGGAAGATGTAAGATGCAGGAAGGTCATATGGAGCAGACTGCCCAGGGCTACAGCAGCACCCCACTATTTTATTATTTATTTATTTATTATTATTCATTTGCCAGTCGTGGGGCCTGAACTCTAGGCCTAGGCGGTCCCTCAGCTCTTCAGCTCAAGGTTACTACTCTACCACTTGAGCCACTTCTGGCTTTTTCTGCTTATGTGGTACTGAGGAATTGAACCCAGGGCCTCCTGTGTGCAAGGCAAACACTCTACCCCTGACTCACCTTCCCAGCTCATGCCCTACTATTTTAAATGGCATAATTGCATTTCTTATCTTTGTTAGTAGGATTGGAAGGTGTGGGAAGATGGAGAGGTGAAGAGAGACACTTAATTGGAGCTGTATTCTGTGTAACTTTATGCAACAGTGAGCTCTCAAAAAAAGAAGACGAAGAAGAAGAAGAAGATCTCATATAAAAGCTCGAGTGCTGGTGCTGGTGGCTCACACTAGCCACTCAGGAGGCTGAGAGCTGAAGATCTCTATTTGAAGCCAGCCCAGGCAGGAAAGTCGGTGAGACTCTTATCTCCAATTAACCACCAGAAAACTGGAAGTGGTGCTGTGGCTCAAAGTGGTAGAGCACTTGCCTTGAACAAAAAAGCTCAAGGACAGTGCCCAGGCCCTGAGTTCAAGCCCCATGATCAACAGAGAGAGAGAGAGAGAGAGAGAGAGAGAGAGAGAGAGAGAGAGAGAGAGAGAGAGAGAGAGAGAGAGAGAGAGAGAGAGAGAGAGAGAGAGAGAGAGAGAGAGAGAGAGAGAGAGAAAGAGAGAAAGAGAGAAAGAGAGATACAAGAAAAGAAATGAAAAGGTCCAGGAGCATTCATGGAGAGAGGATGCCAGAAAACCTCACTGAACACTCAAATTGTGTTATGATTATAGCTAAGCAATTCAGTATTGGCTGTAAAAAAAAAAAAAAACCTGCTTCCAGAAGCTTCCTGTGTTTTCTGATCTCTCTGAGTCATGTTGCCTACCCAATTACATTCAGGGCATAAGCTTATCAACATTCTGTAAACATGAAATACTTTCTCCAGAAGCATCTTTAAGGAAATTTTAATTTATCTTATATTCTCCGTACGTCATTGTATAGAGATGCTTCAATTTGACATGTCACTTTGTGAGTACAGTGCTTTTGATCAGTGTCATCTTTGACCCTGGCTTTAAAAATTTACTCGTCTCCCATTATGCACTCACATTGCCTCTGACGAATTATCTAGCCCCCAGAGCTTTGTCTGAGGAGGGTCAGGCGGTGCCCCTTCCCCACATATTAAATTTGCAGTCATCTGGAGTTTTCTCTTAACTACCGCTCAGCAGCTGAGGCTGCTGAAGGGCTGGCTGGAAGACCCGGCGCTGGGATCCGGGGAGGCCCTGGCCCAACTGGCCGGCTCTGCAGCACACCCAGCACTGCAGTGCAGTCTGCCGCAGGTTGGCAGGCCCGCCCTGTTAAAGTTACAGTCCTGAATGTCCTCCTGCTAGCGGCACCAGGAAATCTCAGGGAACACCCAAACAGCAGGGTACTGCCCAGGCCCCAGGAAATGTGGCATGGATAAGTGACATTTCTTCTTAGCGTTCTTACAGCTGGTTGAATGCTGAACTCAGCCATGTTTCTGGGTGAGATGCTTTCTGTATTTTCAGTTACATATTCAGGGCCATAGTAAGCCTCCAGGAAACTTCTGGAAAGAACTGTGCAGCCACTGGTGCCACTGCATTGCAGCGGAGTTGTGTGGAAGAGGACAAGAAGATCTTGTGTGTGTGTGTGTGTGTGTGTGTGTGTGTGTGTGTGTGCACAAGCACATATACTAGGGCTTGAACTCAGGGCCTGGCCATTGTCCTTGAGCTTTTCTGCTTAAAGCTAGCACTCTACCACTTTAAGCCACAGCTCCACTTCTGCTGTTCGGGTGGTTAATTGGAGATAAGAGTCTCAGGGACTTCCCTGTTCTGGTAATCCTCTGATCTTAGCCTCCAGAGTAACAAGGATAATGGGTATAAACCACTGTGCACAGCTTCGATTTTAATATTATTCCATTCATGTGTTGATTAATTCGTCCTTTATTCATTCATTTACGCAATGTCTTAGAGCACTTACCGAAGGCCAAGCATTCTGTTGGCCTCGCATCAGCATTGTGAACATAGCCTTTACCTTAACTTTCTCAATGTTCCTCTGTATTTCATGAGCATTAATGGAGATTTTCCGCTCCTGCCCGATAGGACACATAGCAAATAATAGGAATCACATATGGCAGAAGTGGGTATTAGTTGAGAGATGACTTCCTCCCCAGTGTGTGCTAGAAAGCAGCATAGCTGTTGCCTTTTGGGAGTTTATGACTTTGCTGGGGTCATATGATTTTCACATATAGGATGAATAAAGAGCTATACATGTCATCTTATGTTTTATATGCATACTTGAATATAGGTGTAAGAATAGAAAATGCATGCTACCAAGTAGGAGGAACAACTGTACAGTATACCCCTCCCCCCAAACAGGTGTTCAGAAGGTAAGAGATTAAAGAAACAAAGTTTGGCTGGCATCACACCTGGCATCACACCTGGAATTTTAGCTACGCAGAAGGCTGAGATTTAAGGTGTGTTTTATAGTATAAAGGGGACACTCAGAAGGTAAGAGATAAAAGAAACAAAGTTTGGCCAGCTAGCCTAGGTTAGAAAGTCTGTGAGACTCTTATTTCCAATTAACCACCAAAAAGCTGGAAGCAGAGCTGTGGCTCAGGTGGTAGAGCACTAGCCTTGTATATAAATGCTAAGGTACACCACGCTACCCAGGCTGTATTCAGGGCCAAGTACCAGCCTACACACAAAAACATTTGGATAAAATCAGTTGCCAAGGCTTTATAAACTCTCTCATGATGGGAGAAGGAGGAGAATTTGGAATAGATTTGAACCAGGAGATGAGGGACAAGGACAAGGTGCCGGAGCGGGCAGGGTAAGGGAAATCCAGGGCAGTGAAAAGCCTGGCTGGGCTGGAGGCAAGATTCCATAATGGCGGGAGGTCACAGAGGACCCTGAGGAGTGGAATGAGGATTTCTACATTTCCTTCTTTGTGTCCATAAGCCAAGACAGTGACATAATAAAAATGTTGCTTTTAAGATGATTAGTCTGGCACAGGTTCTATAAAGAAGAAAAGAAACACAGTCAGTAGGAAATTACTGTAGCGGTCAGGACATGAGGTACACAAGTTCTAACGTATAACGGTGCTGTGACCACCTACTATGTTGTCAGAAGTACATTAGGGGCTATTTGTTTTTAATGGAGTCCTCTTGTTAGACTACTCTGTCGCAGGCATGCATATGAGCAGGGATCTCATAAAACAAGAAGGGTATCATTATTTTGAGGATCAGAAGGTCAGTATGCAGACTGAGCTAGGAAAGGCAACATGGCAGCTATTTGTAGAAAGGAACTGGATTTCAAAGGTATTTTCAGCCAAATACCAATGTCTTAGGCAACTGGATAGAAAGCAGATCTTTTGTGGGACTGGGGATATAGTGCTGGGCATAGGCCAGACCCCAGGTTGGAACCTTAGTGCTACATAAAACAAAATAAAATATAAAGTAAGTGGGCATACAATAAAGACCTTTTGCTCTGAAGCATCTTTGAGAAGAAATCCTGTAAATAAGCATTTGACTATTAGAAACTGTGGAAGTAACACATTGGAAGTGGACATTTAAAGAAAAGGTCGTGAGTAGGAAGCTGGTGGCTCACGCCTGTCATCCTAGCTTCTCAGGAGGCTCAGATCTGAGGATCAAGGTTCAAAGCCAGCTTGTGCAGGAAAGCCCCTGAGACTCTTACCACCATTGAACTACTAAAAATGTGGAAAGTGGAGCTGTGGCTCAAGTGGTAGAGTGCTAGCCTTGAGCAAACAAGCTCAGGGATGGTGCCCAGGCCCTGAGATCAAGCCTTAAGATTGGCACCAAAAATTTTTAAAAAATAATAATAAATAAAATAGTGAGGGACAGATAAAAAAATCTAAATTGTGTTTGAATAATAGTCCATAGAATGCAGGTTTAAACATTTTAAGGAAATTTAAAGAGCAATTTTCTATTGTGACAATAGAAAATTTCTATTGTCACAATAGAAAATTGTTCCTAAAAAAAAGATTCCAGTCAAGTGCTTGTGGCTCACACCTGTAATCGTAGTTACTCAGGAGGCTGAGATCTGAGGATTGAGGTTCAAAGCCAGTCTGGGCAAGAAAGTCCATGAGACTCTTATCTCCAATTAACCACCAGAAAACTGGAAGTGGAGAGTGGTAGATTGCTATCCTTGAGCAAAAGAGCTCAGAGATAGTGCCCAGATCCTGAGTTTAAGCCCCATGACCAACAAAAAATTAAAAAGAAAAAGAAACTGTGGGGACGTAAAGTGATATGAAAGTTCAGGGAAGCCAGCTCTGGTGGTGCTCCTACAAGCCCAGGAGGACGAGATCTGAGGATTGCAGTTTGAGGTCAACCAGGGCAGAAAAGTTTGTGAGATTTTAATCTTTGATTCACCACTAAAAAGCCAAAAGTAGAGCTGTAACTCAAAGTGGTAGAACTCCAGCCTTGAGAGAAAGTCAAGTACAAAGCCATAAATTCAAGCGCCAGTACCAACACACACACACACACACACACACACACACACACACACACACACACACACACACACACACACACGAGTCCAGGAAAAGATTATAGCACGCTGACTTGCTTTTTTTCTCCTAAAGCCAATTTAAGCATAAATACACATTTACCACTTAAGGTCTCCAATTGTGGACCAGTAATAGGGTTTGAAGTTTTACTTTATGATATAAAATATGAATAACCTTCAAAACTTGCCTCTTCAGAATTTAAATGTGCCAGCACTTAAATACACTCTTTGGAATTTAAATAAATTCTTATTTTAGGTTCCAAACACTTGAAATAGAAAGATGGATGCTGGCAGAGCCATTGAAATGTTCTCCTGTCTCTCCAGAATATTGGATTTTGTGTGGAATGAACCCGATCAATCAGTGAGGAACTAATTCACAGTGTCCCTCAAGTCAATAAAAGCCAGGGCTATGAGAAGGCTTAGACTCATATAAAGATCCTCTGTCTCATCACCCACCCCCATTAATTGATTTGTCAAATATGTATTTATTGAATCTTTGCTGTTATGTTTAAGGGCAATAAAACATATGAGGTTTGCTCTAATCTTCCAGCATTAGTAATTGCAGATTGGGCCCTTAACGGCCAGTGTGTCTCAAGTACTGAGGGAGGGGCTCTGAGGTTTAGGCCCCACCCCACCCATTTACCATCTTGGAATTGATTTGATTAACTTGGATTTGATCACCTTGATGGAAGTTGGAAGTTACTGAGGATAGGCACATAACACTAATTCATATGATTCTGTGTCTTAAAATGTCAGCACCGTGTACTTGGCCTGCCTCCTGCCACTTGGTGGACAGGTGGCTATACAGCCATGCAGGACTCTTCTCACAGTTCCTTCGATGGACTCAGCCTGCAAGGGGCGTTCATTCCAGAGGTCCAGCTTTGCTCCTCCCCTGCCTCAGCCCAGGGTTGGGAGTTTCTGACTGGACCCAACTGAGCTATTGGCTCTGCTGAGTTCCATGGGGTCTTCCCCTATGTGAATGATGGGATTTTGTCAGCTCAGCTGACAAATGACCAGAGTAGGAGGAGCTTGGAGTTGCCATCTGACACTGAAGCAGCCGGGAAGCGGGACTCCATGCTCATGCGCAAGGTGTCAGGGGAGATGGGGGCTGGCTTGACCCTGAAGACTCCTCCCATTTGACACTGGTATTCTGTGGCTATTTCTCAGAGATGGAGTTTGTTCCACCCATGAGCCGAGCTATATCTGGCTAGGGGAAGCCCTTGCCTGACCATTTTGTATCCCAAATATTTATCTGTCAGAAAAATTTGATGATTAAAATGGAGGTGAAGCCGGGCACCACTGGCTCACACCTATAATCCTAGCTCAGGAGGCTGAGATCTGAGGATCACGGTTTGAAGCCTGCCAAGGCAGGAAAGCCCACGAGACTCTTATCTTCAATTAACTACCAAAAAGCCAGAAGTGGAGCTGTGGCTCAAGTGGCAGAATGCTAGCCTTGAGCAAATTAAACAGCTCAGGAACAGTGCCTGGGCCTGAGTTCAAGCCACAGGACCAGCACACACACACACACACACACACACACACACACACACACACACACACACACACACACACACACACACACACACACACACACACACACACACACACACACAGAGTAAAGGTGATATTGGAAGTTGGCTTTTATTCCATCCCAGTATTTATGGAAAATAAAACTGCGTTTCAGAGAAGTTTAAATAATGAACTGACAGGAGTCTGCGAGCAGCGTCTCATCCATGATTCTGCCCATGCTCTGCACCACGGTGTGTTTTCGTGCTTCCAATGAAATGCTAGCCTATTTGCCTGTGATTTAACATCTAGGAATTGCACCAGAGCCACCTTAATTTAAAGGAAAGATAGAAAGCAATGCGGTTACAAATTGGAATGTATAATTAGTACAATGCATTCTAAGTAGTTAGGAGGCAGAGCTTCAGAAAGCGAGACAGACATAAGGAAAGTGAATCATCTCTGTTTCTTAAGCATCTGCTCTGGTTCCGATATCTTGGGGATGGTTTACATGGGCGTTCTCGGTGAGCCTCAGCATGCATGCTCTGAGTCAGGGAATGTCACTCTGCTTTCCAATGGTGAGCAAAAGGTGCTTCTGTGGTGCATGATTTGCTCAGTATCTCATGGCTGCTGAGGGAGAGGTGAAGTTCAAACTTTGGGCTATCTGGTGACCTGTGTTCATTATAAACAAGATATTGTTGCCCTAAAATACCTATGTATGTACCGTATTCTCAATTCAGCAGAGACCCACTGGCTATCCAGTGGCCATTGATTAGGTAGTAGAAAATATAAGCATGAAGCCGGGCACTGTGGCTCATGCCTGTAATCCTAGCCATTCAGGAGGCTAAGATCTGAGGATCCTGGGTCAATCATGGTTTCCAGGCAGGAAAGTCCATGAGATTCTTATCTCCAATGAACCACCAGAAAACTGGAAGTGAAATTGTAGCTCAAAATGGTAGAGCGCTATCCTTGAGCAAAAAGAGCTCAGGGACAGTGCCAGGCCCTGAGTTCAAGCTCTATGACCAACAAAAAAAGAAAAGAAAAAAGAACAAGAAAATACAAGTACACACCTGCTTTCAAGGAGGGTAGAAGATGGAGAGACAGGTTGTCAGCACATAAATATTCATTTCTCCAAGGACCCAAGAATGAATGAGTGCGAGAAATATCATACGCGAGAAACTCTATTAGAAAACTGGAGACCGAAGTTGTGTCAGAGCTGTAAGATTCTGTCACTACAAAGGCTACTAAAGCTCATGCAGTCTAACCTTTTATATGAGAGACGAGAAAAGGAAGCTACAATGTGAAATACGCAGTCCAGGGTCACAGCCTGCCCTCACTGGGTGGACTGAACTCTGCTGACTAACTCACTGCGCTAAGATGCGGGTTTTGTGCTGCCTGCACCAGGCTGAGATCCTATGCTGCATGCAATCACCACACAACTATGGTTCTGTCTATAGTGCTGGGCGGAATCTCTTCTCTCACTGTGGGGAGTGTGTGCATTTGTCGACAGCACTGTTGGCCTTCAGTCACAGGAGGAGCTGCTCTTGGAGGAGATGAGTCAATCTCAGGCCGGAGCTTGTGATACACAGAGCTCATTGATTCCTATCATGATTTTTCTTGCTATCTCTGAATACATGTACATGTGTGTGCACGTGCACACACACACACACACACACACACACACACACACACTCACACATCACATCTGTATTGAGTCCAGCTGGGCTGGAAGTTGGGGTTTTGGGAAATAAGACTACTGTAGCAGCAGCGATGAGAATGCTCGAGCAAACAGCTGACTCATTCAAGAAATGGATAGCTCTTTCCGCTCTTGCCCTTCCCTTTCCCTCCTCTCTATGGTCCCTCCTGCTTTATTACTTCTCAGAGGCCCTGATTATGACTCTGTGATTGGATGGGGCCAGGGCTAGCATTTAACACCATCACAAGCTCTGCTCTCTTTCTGTTTCCACATTCTGATGTCATGAACATGCAACATAACAGTGTGATGATGAATTTTACTAAGAATCCACACTAAATACATTCTCCAAGGAAACTACTTAAGTGATCTCCTTCTCCGTTTATCATATATTGTGTCCTAGGCTGGAAGGCCTCGGGACAGTTTACTGACATAGGCAGACAGTAAAGCTGAGAAAGAGGCAACGTGGGCAGCCTCCTGAGTAGCTAGGGTTACAGGCGAGAGCCACTGGTACCCGGCTGCCCTTCCTTCTTTTAGATCATCCAGTCCTCCATTTACTGGTCTTATCTGGGTCCTCCCCTCCTGCCTTCTCTTTGGCTCCTGAGGCTTCATTTAGAGGGACACTGCTGGGACATGCTCTAAGCTTCTAGGTGAGGTAGAGTTATGACCAGGGGTGTCTGCTTCTCTCCCCTGTGTGTGCTCTGCCATGAACACGCGTGCATTCAGTTCATGGGCATCTGCCTCCCAGAGCCAGGTGTGGAAGGCAGCTGCTGGAAGCCGTGCGTCATTGTGGTGGTCCCTGGGTATTTCCTCATGAAATGTGCTCAGGGTCGTCCGTGAAGCCACCCCAGTCACCCCAAGAGGACACTCAGTGCTGCCTGCAGCCCAAGTTTCCAGGAGAAAACTTAACAGGCAAGCTGAGGGATGTGTGTTTCAGAAGGATGGCAGTAATTGATTTGTTCACCTCCATTAGCCTAATTCTGCCCGGAGCTATGGATCGCGGGAGCATGGTACACCATCACTGGACATGTTTCACTTACCTTCACAGCAGATGGTCACAAAGAAACACAGGAGTTCCTCAGTGATCTCAGGATCCGAGGCCGGGGACCCAGGCAGGGTGGTGTGTTTAAAGCTGAACCACACATTGCAAGAGGGTTCAACCTGTGAGGGTTGCAGTTACCCCCATCCGGAACAGACCTGCACCTGCCTGTGTAAGAACACCAGGAAGGAAGTCTTTAGAGAGAGCTCCCTCCACCAAGACTTCTAGAATTTTCCTGACAGTTCTGGAGAGGCTGGTAAACCCTTCAGGCACTGCTCCTTTTCCCGCTCCTTTCCTTATTCCTTGACAAGGGATTAATCTAATAACTCACCTCCTGTTAGGCCTCCATATTGTTAATCAGGCATGGGAGGTGACCAATGATCTTTAACATAGTCATTAAATCATACGTATTCAAGCCAGGCGCCGGTGGCTCACGCCTGTCATCCTAGCTACTCAGGAGGCTGAGATCTGAGGATCACGGTTCAAGGCCAGCCCAGGCAGCAAAGTCCATGACGCTTATCTCCAATAAATGACTAGAAAACTGGAAGTGGTGCTGTAGCTCAAGTGGTAGAACGCTTGCCTTGAGCTGAAGAGCACAGAGACAGCGCCCAGGCCCAGAGTCCGAGCCCCATGACTGACAAAAAAAAAATCATACATATTCAAAAGGCTCTACAGAACATCTGGGGATTTGCTTTTCTTTTTTTGGTTGTTAGAGAGAGTTGATAAAATTAATACCAGCATAATAAATTAAACCCATGCTGCTTACTTAGAGAGAAGGCTCTTCTCCACAGTGCTTTTTAAAAGACAAGAAATCTGGCTAGACCAGGGAGGGGGTGTAGAATTAATTGTTAAAAATAACATCTTTGCTGGAGATTAGAGTCTCCTCCTGAGAGCAGAGACACTGGCTGCATTTGTCACTGATGAACTTTCTATGTTGTTCTGTAGCTCCACTGGCTAGAGAAATGGCCATGGCTGACATGTTTGAAGCTTCATTTTGTCAAGAAACTCAGGAGTAATGCAATGGCTTCTATTCACTTGGCTTTGTGGTGCTTAGATGCAGCCCTGCATTGTGACGGCCAGGTCTCCTTTGTCAAGTCTGGTTTGTGAAGCGGGAGTGTAGGGATTGTGACGTAAACTCTTCAGAGCCCACAGCCCAAGGCTGGATGTAGATGCACGTTGTGCAATCTCGTAGCGTGTGAACTTGAAGCCTTTCAGCCACGTTCATAGCCCTGGGGCTAGTGTATGTGTATGTGTGTGTGTGTGTGTGAGTTGGTATGGAAATTTGAATCCAGAGCCCAGGCACTATCCCTCAGTTTTTTTCATTCAAGGCTAGCACTCTACCACTCGATCTACAGTCCACTTCCAGCTTTTTGGTCATTAATTGGAGACAAGAGTCTCATGGTCTTTCCTGCCTGGGCTGGCGTAACAGTGATCCTCAAATCTCAGCCTCCTGAGTAGTGAGGATTACAGGCATGAGCCACTGGTGCAGGGCAGTTGCCATAAGGGTTGAAGGAAAGGAGAGACAGGAATCCGTGTGTGAACAGCCAGCCTTGCCTCCAGGTCCTTACCATCTCCCGAGAACAAGACGTTAGGTGATGCGCCTTACTAACTAACCGGTCCTGTGATCTATCCCCTGCTCCAAGCCTCAGTCAATTCCTCTTAACACACTGAAATGTCAAAGTGGGATGTCTGCTCTGGGAGACTGGAGAGGGAATGCTAATGGCTTGCTAGGAGCTATGCAGCAGGCAGGGTGAGGCTGTCTGGGGAAAAAGTCAGAGAGCTTGGCTGGGAAGCATGGCTTTTCTTCAGCCTGTACTTCAGAGAAGGCCTGGTTTGGGAGTAAACCATCTGCGCTCCCAAGCGCTTTGTTGCTAAATGTAGCAGCTCATTCCATTCCCCAGGTCGCTGTTTACAGTGGATTTTTAAATGTTGGGGAGAGATGGTGAACTATCAGGACAGTATCAGTCATCTTCCATACACAATGCCTGTGTGCTCTGAGTGCACTGTGCCCAGATGAGTCCCAATCTACCTGGGTGACATAACTTTGAAATGCACCCCTCTCCCAGGTCCCCCTGAGACACAGCCTGGAAGGATTGAGGGCAGTCCAGGGGGGGAAATTAATGAGACCCTGATTTCCTGCCCTTCTCCATCACCACAAGCAGGCTGAACAGGGTGGGTAATGTTTATAATCCCAGCTAGGCTGGAGGCACAGGTGGAAGGGAGACGTAGGTCAGAGGATCGCCATCCAAGGCTGGCCCCAAGCAAAAGGTTGGCAGAGACCTTAGAGGAATCATCCTCCTATCTGAATAACAGAGATGGGGAAACTGAGGCTACAGCAGTCCAGCTGTCCCAAATGCCGCAGCCCCCCAGCTATCTGCACAAGATTGCAGTACTGGGACTTGAACTCAGGACCTGAGTGCTGTCCCTTAGGTTTTTTTTTACTCCAGGCTGGTGCTCTATCACTTGAGTCGTACCTCCATGTTTCACTTTCTGGTGGTTAACTGGAGATAAAGAGTCTCATGGACTTTTCCTACCTGAGCTAGCTTTAAACCATGATCCTCAGATCTCAGCCTCCTGAGTAGCTAGGATTACAGGCGTGAGCCACTGGTAGAAAGGATGCATCTGTAAGACTTAAGCAGCTACACAGAGTGGGTGTGATAGGCTCACAGGAATAAAAAGGCTTCCACATAGCTGTGCTAGGTAGAAGTGACCTTTCACCTCTTACGGTGCTGTTGTGCATTTTCCAAGCTTGGGTAATGTACACATCATAGTAGGTCATGATAAAAAAAAGAAATCACAAGTCATCTGAGGCCTCCTTCCCCTCCCTGGGCGGTGTCACACCCCATGTCCAGAGGTGGGGCTATCAGCGTGTCCAGTCTCCTCAGGCTGTGGTCTGCGTCTTGTTCGCCTGCTAGGAGCAAAGCAGCTCTTCCAGAACCCCTCCCCCGCAGAGCCTCTTCAGGGACTCCATTGTCCTATGACCCCAGTCTCCTATTAGGCTAAGGTGGAATTTCTGCCTCCCCTACCTTCAGCTGGACAGAATCCCCACCCCCACATGAAAACTTTCTGAAAACACCAGGTTCCCAGGATAATGTTCTCAAGTACAAATAAGTTGGAACCCAGCCATCCAGAATCATTCGTTTCTCCTGAAGGCTTCTGGGCATTTTGGGCCCCCACTGAGGACCACCCTCAGTCGGTCCCATTGATGACACTCAATCCTAGAAGTCAGAAGGGATTGCCCAAGCAGCAATGCCACTTGGAAGGCGGGTGCCACCCCTGGGGAGAGGCCACTCCTGGGACGTCTGGCTCTGGTGCGGCACAGGGGCGCCATTGGGTTTCTTTCAGGGCTGTATCAGGTGGAATGACAGCTATTTCAGGTCTCTCCGCTGGCCTGGGGTCTGCACATGGTCACTGGAAATAGCAGAAGTAGGCGGGCCAATGCTGGGGGTTTGAAAGTAGATACCTCAAGAAAGGATCGATTGCTTTTCTTTCTCTCCTCCACTATGCTGATGCTCTTTATTCTCAGCAGAGCTGTGCAGGGAGAAACAGCTGATTCATTGGCTTTTTCTCCTCACTGTTGCTGGGGTGAGAATATTAATTATTTACATGAAGACATCAAGATCAGCAGCGGTGTTTAAATGTGTGGCTTCCCTGGCCTGAATGGCTTTGGTGACATGGAATTAAACTAAAAGGTTCATCAGCGACGGCGGTGTGCTTTCAGTGTGGTCCAAACTAGCAGTCATGTCCTAGCTTGAAGGTCAAACGAACACTTCCCAGGGCCTCCAGTATAAGGAGATACTGCTACAGCCTTCCAGGGACCAGTGCTTCAAAGGAAATGGAAATTCCACACTGGTTTGGAATAAAAGGCCTATGTGGGCATAGGAACCTGCCCCCCACATGGTAACTGCTGGGCATCCCTGCGGTCTAGAAAGGGCAGATGTTTCAGTCAGTTAAGATTTAGGCCAATTGAACAGTTGACCATAGGAATTCTTGATGGAGTTGTCTTGTGATCTTTGGTATCATCTGAGATTAAGATAGATGTTTTTATGGCTGAGTGCATCTATAATCTCAGCTTCTTGGGAGGTAGAGCTAAAAGGATTATGGTTTGAAACCAGCTTGGGCAAAAATGTTAGTGAGACCCTATCTTTTGTTGTTGCTGGTCATGGGGCCTGAACTCTGGGCTTAGGTGCTGTCCCTTAACTCTTCAGCTTAAGGCTAGCGCTGAACCACTTCAGCCATAGTGCCACTTCCAGCTTTTTCTGCTTATGTGGTGCTGAGGAATTGAACCCAGGGCCTCATGCATGCAAGGCAAGCACTCTCCCACTGAGCCACTTCCCCAGCCCATGAGACCTTATCTTAAAGAATGAACTGGGCATGGTGGTTTACATCTGTATTCCCAGACACCCAAGAGGTATAAGTAGGAATAGTGGAGTCCAAAGCCAGCCCAAGTAAAAACAAGAGACCCTATCCGAGAAAGAAAGAAACGAACATGGGAGGCTGAGGAGTATAGCTCTAGTTGTAGAGTCTTGCCTAGAAATTGTGAGGCCTTGAGTTCCAGTGGTAGAGAGAGGCATGGCTTAAGTGTTAGCATACCGGCTACGAGTAAGCAAGCAAGCAGAGGAGCTCAGGGCCCTGGATTCAAGTCCCAACGTTGCAAGAAAGCAAGCAAGAAAAAGCACCATTCATCCTTGAAAAGACTCAAGATCTTTGTTACCCGCACATGCTCAGACCAGCAGAGCGGGTAGGTGGGACGAGGCTTTAGTGAAACTCTGCGGCCACGCTGTGTGGGGTGATGCCAAGTGCTGGGCTGTGGTCATCACTGCCACATTATGAGCAGCAGAGAAAGGAAGTGCCCGGGGCGGGGAGGGCGGGCTCCCTCGGGGGTCACTGCTCTGATTGGGCTGCCTTCCTGGGGTTTGGTCTCCAGAGGCCCCCATGCTTATTTGTCGGGGCTGTCTGGCTATTCTGGGGTGGACGCAGCAATCCTCACTTTGTGTAATCCTGCGTGTTGGCTTCCATCGTTCTCCAGAATCTGCATGCTGCACTGTCATCGCCACTGGGGGGCCCAGTTTGCTGTCCATGAAGGTTCAGTGCCCCCCTCCTGTCCTCTTCCTGACACCACCCTTCACCTCAGGGCTCTATGCCTGGCACTCTGTGGGAGCAGTGCTTTTGGGGACACGAGGCTGCTCCTAAGTCACATGCTCTATTCTTAGCAGTTGATGAGTTTGGACCCCAGGCTGGACACCGGATGTGTGTCCTTTCCCACCTCCCTCCCGTGCTTCTGGCCCCTGCCAGGTCTGTGAAAGTCTATCCTCCTTTGTCTCTCCCTCTTCTCACCGCTGCTTCCTCTCACCTGACCTTCTGCTCTTTTTCATTGGCTGAGGACGATCATCCCATCCCCATGGTTCAACTGGCATCACTACTCATTGACCTGAAGAGACAGAAGTGTTTCCAACATGTGCACACATTCACTTCTGCCCCCGTGAATCTCGTGTGTCTTTATCTCCTAGTTCTTTATCTCCAAGAGACTATAGGGTTGTTCAGCTTGGCCTGGCAGATTCTTGCTAGCATTCTTCATGGAGCGCAGCATAACCTTGGCACAGAATATGTGATCAATAAATCCTTCACTGATTGACAGTTCCTCAAGTAATGAGATCCACTTACTGATGGAATAAATTACTAGGTGAATAAATCAAAAGGCTGGCTCGAGGGTTGATTGATTCTGTATTACATCATTGCAAAACTGGGCCTAGTTCTGTGACTTCTAATTTGAGAGGTGAGGGACACCAATATTTTATTCTCGTCTTTCTCCAAACAGTTCCTGGAACAGACTTCCATAAAATACACTACCAGGATAAAATCAGATCTGCAGCCAGCTCCAGGCGCCATTACAGGGAGGAAAAACTTCTGTATCTGAACTCCAGTGACAGAGTGAGTGACTGCCCAATGCAGTATGGATGCTTGCTTCGAAACATCCAAGATAGGACATAAATCTCAATGGAAAGGTAAATTAAACCCTGGCTCTCTTCCTGGAAGTGACACATTAAAACACCAGATCATTTTTCTCTTTAAATTAACAGAAGAATAATATTTCAAAAACCAGAACAAGCAGTGCTCCCAGCCTAGATCCCACTTAGTACAAAATGGTTGTTAAGGATCAAGTGAACAATAGGAAAGCCCCTCAAATTCCGGGTCTGCAGGTGTGAACCACCACACTCAGCTCGATATGCTACAAATCTGTGATCTAAGACTCATGTGGAATACATGCATCTCCAAGGCTCTTACCCAGTCTGAGTTCTTTATCTCCCGAGAGCCTACTGGTTGTTCCATTTGTCCTAACAGATTCTTGTACCTTTCTTACCTGCTTTCTTTCCTGTCTATCCATTTCTCTAAAGTCTTCTCACTTGGAAGCATGCATCCTTATTATTATCCTCAGGTCAGGAGACAGTTGATGAAGTTGAAAGAATTTAGATTTTTAAAATAAAAAGAGAATAAATGTCTCACGTCTTCTGGATCCAAAGTTGATGGTTACGTGTCATGCCCCACGCTAATCGAAGGCCAAGAGTTATCTGAGAGACAGGTGTTTGGGTCGAGGCTGGTTGCTAACACCAGCAGGAAGAAAGGTGTAGACTGATATTGGAGCTGGTGTAAGATTCGAGTTGGGGAGATGCAGATAACTCTTTCCATGGAAAGCTGCAGAAAATGAGAAACAGGTTCTGCAATGCAGCAGGCTCCCTGCCTAGACGCTGGAGCAGATGTCAAGTAGCTCAAGCGCACACAGCAGAGTCGCTGAACTGTTCCTGGTGTCCCTGGAGCGGTCCACCCACAGACTCATGGCCCACCACTCGCTGCTGTTCCAGGGAGGCCAGCTGCGGCCTCTCCTCTCCTTTTCCCCATAAAACACAGGGACATGTGGTCTTAGAGCTTCATTGGTCTGATGGAAGCTTCTGAGAGGAAGTCCCGCCCAGGTTGGCCTTCCTCCAACCCTGCTCACTGCTGGATTGTGGCCTTCTCTCTGCTCCTGAGAACCAGCCACACAGCACACCTTCCTTACGGAAGCCCTTCCCGGCCCATGGCATGACTTCTAGTACCTGTGTCTGCTCCATTTCCATTCTCTACAAACTATGGTTTTCCAGGACCCACATTATTTTTTATTTATTTTATTTTATTTTTTAAAATTTTGTTTTAAATATTGTTTTATTGGTAGTACTGGTGTCTGAATGCAGAGCCTGCCAGTTGCTAGGTGAGAATCTACCAAGTTAGCCATGTCCCCAGTCCTTTTTGTTTTAGTTGTTTTCCCAGATGGGGTTTTACACTTTTTACCTGCGGCTAGATTTGAACCAAAGTTCTCCTACTTCTGCTTCCTGCAGAGCTGGAAATAGAAACATGCAACACCATGCCTGGTCTTTTCTATGAGATAGTCTTGCTATTTTTGGGGGTGGGGTGGGGAGAGGGATTTTCAGTGGTCTTGAACTATCTCCATTTCCCAACTATTTGTGAGTACAAGCACAAGCTTGTACTGTACCTGAGGTCTAGGGCTCTTCATAGTCTACTTCTTTCCTTTTTCTTTATGTGTGTGTGTGTGTGTGTGTGTGTGTGTGTGGAGCTTGAACTCCAGGCCTCATACTCTTGAGGGGTTTTGCTCTCATGGCTCCTGCTCTATCATTTAAGCCACTCCCTCACTTCTGGCTTTTTTTTCTCTCAAGTTTGTCTGCTTGGCTAACAGGGAACAATCATCCTCACATCTCAGGCTCCTGGGTAGCTAGGATTATAAGGTGTGAACCACCAGTGTCCAGATTATAGTCTCTTTCTCTCTCTCTGTTTTCACTTCTATTTTCTTCTTTCAAATTACATGACAAGATCCTCTGTGAACATGCTATCCACTTCACCTTAAATATCTTCTTCAATAAATGATCCCTAAGCGATACAGAAATGTCAAGGTTACCTCCCAGAGAATGCAGAAGTCTGGAAGCCAAATAAGTGAAAGCAAATATTTTTCTTTTTTTTTTCCTGCAGCCCATTTAGCTCAGAACGAGGAGCTACTGGACAGGCTTTATTTGTGCAGGCTGTCTTGCATGCATGATAAATGGCTTTCCAAATATTGAAAGTGCAGTGATGGAGATGCTCATCAATAATGCATTCCCTGTGGAGAACATCAGGGTCCACAATGTAGGATAATGGCTCTGGGGTCCCCCAGTTCCAGCAAATGCCTGTGACCAGGAAACCATCAGCAGTCCCATGGGGTGTGTCTCCTAGCACTTATCTGAGCAGTAGGAACAGTGGCTCCATGCACCAGACCTGGAAAGGGAAGTGGCGCCAAGTCCCTGGTGATCATACTGAAAATAAAGTCCCAGGAGTGTGACTGGAGGATTGAAGCAGGAGTATTTATAACATGTAGCTCTAAAGAATCACAGCGAGCATACATAGGGTGGTGTTCCACGTGCCTCAAGCACATTCTGGAGCTCTAAGAGTAGTGACACTTAATTCAGGGCTGCCAGGGAAAGGATGGTTACCACTGGCAGCTGCTCAGTGAGCTCTACCCATCTTTGGTTGCAGGATACCTCGGTATCAGTGTCCTTGGCTCTTCACACCAACCTTAGAAACCTTGTAGGTATGCTCAGAGCCAATCCAAGGATATGCATCCTTTTTGTTTTAAATTTATACAGGAACTTCAGGGTATCAGTAAAATCAACCCTGCTATCTCAAGGCTGTTCACGCTGAATTCCCATGAAGGACGGATAAATGTATAGTAACACGTTATAGACCATGTTAGGCTGCTTTCTGTTGCTGTCGCCAAGTACCTCAGCTATGTACGTCCTGTAAGGGGGCGGGGGAGAATGAGTACTTTGGCTTGTGGTTGCTGAGGTTTCAGCCATGGAGGCTGGCTGTATCAAGTGGGCCCAGGTGAGGCATGGCAGCTAGCAGGGACTGAGCACCTGGTGCATGGAAGCTACTCTCACCACTGCCATTCCATTGGGAATCAAGGAGAATTTCTGGACTCAAACGTACAGCTTAAACTTAAAGGACCAAACTTACAGCTTATGGGTATGAGGAAGGAGAAGAGGGGCTAGCATAGGGCAAAGGAGGTAGACGTGCCAGAGTATCGGCAGAAAGCATCCCGACTCCCATAAAGACAAGCCAGCTGATCAGGTGAAAGAGGGGATAGTAGGAGAAAAACAAAGGAGGGGGTAACAATGTTCGACAAGAAATGTACTCATTACCTTACTCATGAAACTGTAACCCCTCTGTACAGCATCTTTACAATAAAATAAAATAAAAGAGGTCTTTAGTACACTCAACAGACCAGAAAAGAACCTCTCTACTATCTATTACTACTACCAGCAATGGATTTATCAGTGGATGGACTCTGATTGAAGTCATAGTCATGATTGTACTATTGGGAAACTTTGGGAGGTAGAGTCTCAGTGAAGAAAACAGGCTGCAGGGCTGTGCTTTGGGGAGGCTGTATGTAGGCCTACACCTTCCTCTGTCTCGCTTTCTCGCTTTACTTCCTGGACCCCAGGATGTTAGCAGCATGGCCTGCATCCCGTCCTCTCTATCAGGACACGTTGCTTCACCACAGTCCCAGAAACAATGGAGTCGGCCAGCCATGCACTGAAACCTCCTTCTACTCAGTTAACCATCAGAATGGTGAGAAAGCTAAGTCACAGATCTGATCTGTGGAAACACAATCACAAGATAATCAAATGACAAGCCTGGAGCTGGGAGGAAGTATCAGAGTTTAGCATATATAAATGATTCTTACAAAAGGCAGTAAGTCCAACTTCCAACGTCAAAAGACTAAACAACAACAATGACCAAGAAGGCTAAAAACAAACAAACAAACCCTTAAAGGTATCTAAAGGATTAAGAAGTATGTGGAGAAGCAAGCGAAGCGTGAATCACCAAGCACTGCTTGGCATTAGTCCAGTGTCATGGAAACCAAAGCAAGTGACTTCTCATGGCTCAGGGAGAACAGGCTGACAGTACAGGAGCTGGTTAAAGTGAAGAGCAGTCACCAGACTGACGCTGTCCAGCGAGAGTGCTCGTTAGTACAGCCACCTTGCAGAAGTGCCGGCTTCTTTTTAAAATTGAACACATCTGTCCATACTTACCCATCACACAGAAATCCCACAGTACCCATTGATTCAAGAGAAAATGTAGACGTCAACCAAATGGCTTCCTCAGAGCATGCAGACACTAATGCCCTTCTTCAGGAAAATACTGTGGCCTATTTCTCTACATAGAATTCTACTCAGTAATGAAAAAGGCACACATATACATATGGACTGTATATGTTTGTATTTATATATAAACATCTATGGACTATATACGTACGGATGGATGGATATTGATAAATGAATGAATCTCAAAAACAAGTGAGGGGAGTCAGATGCAAAACATCACACACATTGTACAACTCCATTCCCAATATAACAGGATGAAGAATGGTCAGAATAAACCTATGCTGAAATCAGAAGGAAGGTGGTGGCCTTGGTGAGAAAAAAACAAGAAGACGTGAGAAGGGACCAAGCCAATAGAAATGTGGGTGAGAATAATGACCATGCATGTGCCACACAATACACTTAAGTCTTGTGAATTTTACAGTGTGAATGTTGTTTATCCATAGCACCAGCGACGGCCACCGAGAATTGATGCACAGAATGACTCAACAGGAAGAGTGGCTGAGCAAGGCTTTCTGGAGTGGGCAGAAAGGGAGTGGAGCTCTGGAAGGTGACTAGTGCTCACAAGGGAAGGGATCAGGGCTGTGGTGGGTGGCTTCACCTAGATCCACTGATGGCAGGAGCTTCTAGTATTTCAGAGCTCAGTATTTCCTATGAGCATGATGACTCAGCAGAGTCTCAGAGCTGCTAGAGTAGAAAGATCTCTCTCTCTCTCTCTCTCTCTCTCTCTCTCTCTCTCTCTCTCTCTCTCTCTCTCTCTCTCTCTCTCTCTCTCTTTCTCCTCTGCAGATCATTTAAAGATGGAAATTGATAAACCTTCAGGTCAAGCAAAATAACAGGCACCGGCAACAGCTGTGTTCAATACTCACAAAGTCATGAGCTCATTTTACTTTTTTTTTTTTTTTCTTATGTGGTGCTGGGGAATCGAACCCAGGGCCTCAGGCATGCAAGGCAAGCGCTTTACCACTGAGCCACCTTCCCAGCCCATGAGCTCATTTTAGAAGCATCGTTCTACCCGGTTGTATAATCCAAAGTAATGATTGGGAAAACTGTAAATTACTCCTAAAATTTTTGGAAAGAGGTAAAATATAAATTATCAATGGATTAGAAATATAAATTAAACATACATCTTGGACTTCATTGGTCTTGTTTCATTGGTTGGTTGATTGATTTTTGGTGGCATTGTGGTTTGAACTCAGATCTTCACACTTGCTGATCAGCCATACTACTGCCCATTATGATTATTATTACTGTTATTACTATGATGATGATTATTGGCATTCTTGTGGTTTGTTTTTATTTTTTGGGTCTGGTCGTGGGGCCCCCCATTCTTGTGGTTTAAATTCAGGATATCATGCTTGCAAGGCTGGCACTTTACTACCTGAGCCATGTCTCCAGTCTAGCTTTTTGCTGGTTATTTTGGAGACAGAGTCCAGTAAACCTTTCTCAATGTGGTCTCAGATTGCAGTATTCTCAGTCTCAGCTTCTTGAGTAGCTAGGATGAGAAGTATGAGCCATTGGTGCTCAGCACTGGATATATATGAGATAGGATCTCACTTCCTGTTCTGATGCAGGTATGGATTGTGGCCTGCATGTTTTAGACATGGTAGTAGCAATGATCTCAGATCCAGATTTTGTATTTAGTGAAGCTGATGGGCTGGAACCTGTGATTAGGAAAAGCAGACTGGCTGGCTTCATATATCATAGACTGGACGTGTAATGGGCTTTGACATAGAGCACTCTCTGCTCAATTAAAGTTTCAAAAGGAAAGGAATGAATCAATGAAGCAGCTCCATGAAGGCCAGTTGAGGAGGTGAGAGGGGCTGCAGGGAGGCTCAGGACAGGGCTTGAAGTCACTCTGGATCCCTGACTTCATGGAATAACTATCGCCTCCGAGCACTCACCAACCTTACCGGCTCCCTGAGAAGGAATCTGACTGCCCCAAAATGGAGTCAGTACTTGGTTGCAAAGGGAATTAGATTCAGTTAGCGTGTCAGCCACAATGTATAGCTAGCGGTTTTGTGGGGCCCTGGGAAGATGTCATCTCTCTATTTATAAACATATTAATTACTTTCCGTGGCCCTTAATGTAGAATTCAAATCCTTCACATTCCTCAAGCCCCTTTCCCTGCCCCCGTGCTTTGGTTCCATACGCTGCACATTAATTCCTGTCTCAGGCCTTAGCACATCTTTCCCCTTCTACAGAACTCTCCCATTTTTGTGCTCACATACTTTATATGCTTTCATTGGGCAGCCATAAGTAGTTATTTTATTATAGACTCCTGTAGCACGCAACGCTTCTGTCTCACAAAAGAATTTGAGATTAGAATAAGTTAAATGCACATACACTTTTTCCCCTTGGTGTCCATCTTCCATACTAGACTTTGCTCAGGAGGAACCTCCTTTACCTGTTTCCAGGGCAGCTGTGTTGGCTGGAGGACCCCTCTTGACTTTCTCACTCTGTCCCTCTCTGATAGTGGTTGGCGAAAGCGGGGAAAGGAATGGCATGGTGGCTAAATTCTCAGAGCCCTTCTCTTGTTGATTTGCTGGCAGGAACAGCCTCCTGGACTTTTTGTTCCCTGGGGAAAAAATGCATGTTCCTAAGGGAAGAAAGGGAGTAAAAGGGGGAAAGAGGGAGGAAGAGACGGGGGAGGAAGAAAGGAAGGGAGGAATGAGAAGGACAGAAGTAGGGAAGAAGGAAGGAAGGAACTAGGAAGAAAGAGAAAAGAGGATGGAAGCAAGAGGGAAGACAGGAAGTATGGAAGGAAAGAAGGAAGGAAGAAAGAGAAGGAGGAAAGAAGGAAGGAAGGGAAAAGGTAAGGAAAGAAAGAAGGAAGGAAGGATGGAAGGAAATGAGGAAGGAAGAACAAGAAGGAGGAAAGAAGGAAGGGGAAAAGATGAGGAAAAGAAGGAAAGAAGGAAGGAAGGAAGGAAGAAAGGAAGGAAGGTAGGCAAGCAGATGTCTACTTATCCAATAAATGACTGGGACTAGAAGAAACAAGGGGATTTATCAGTACTATCACCAACAATCATGATCTTTATTTCAGTGTTTGCTGTTTTATTCCTCATCTAGCTCAAAGCCTGAAGGAGGAAGTAAAAGACGCCAGCAGCCCTGTTCGATCATGAGCTTGTCTTATTCATCAAGAGTAAGCACCTAGCCCAGTTCCTGCAGACAGCGAGTGCTCCATAAATATTTATGAAGTGCATGAATTATTTAACCACTCTAGCTAGTTTCCTTAAATGTACAGTGGTGATAAAGCCTACCAATCTGACATTTTGTGGGTATCTAAGATACTACACGAGAGCTCTTGTGGCACAACCTGGCCTGTGGTTAAACGGCTAAATATGGGGGAGCTGTGACTCTGCAGGCACCAACTGAGAGTAAGTCCTGTTTAGAGCTATGGACTTCAGGGCGCCATCTTTGAAACCATGGGCTTTGTGTCTACCTGGTTTGTTCTGGAATCTCTGATCCTAGCCAGGATGAGCTTTTATGCTTGTTTGTTTTGCTGGTCCTGGGGTTCGGTCCTGGACACTGTCCCTGCACTTTTGTGCTCAAGGTTAGTACTCTACCACTTGAACCACAGCCCCACTTCTGACTTTTTGGTGGTTAATTAGAGATAAGAGAATCATGGCCTTTTCTACCTGGGTTGACTTTGAACTGCAATCCTGGGGCGTGTGTGTGTGTTTTTAACTTAATACTATGCAGATGAGAAAGATTATCTACACTATAAAAATAAAATATAAATGATCTAGCCAATGTGCACAGAAATAAGACTTACAGGAAATCACAAAAATATGCAAGAATAACTGATTACAATAGTTCCGTTGTTTCTTACTAATCTTTCTATAGAAAATTATGGAGAGAGCACTTCCCAGAGCCTTGTGAATGTATTTTCTGCAGTTGGTTTAAATTTATTCTTGCTTGGGAGCTGAGGGGTACAGTGCTTGTCCAGCAGTACCAGAAAAGGGAAAAGAAATAAGCCAGTCCTCATCAATCATATGTGATGGACATGTCCCGGGCTCCTGCCTGGCCCCAGTCACACTGGACCCTCCAAGAAGCCAGATGGATGCCAGCCTGTCCTGCAGTGGCCACCCCAGCCTATAACCTTCCTTCACCATTTCCTGCAGGAGACTTCCGGCTTTGGCTGTTCATTTCCTCCATACATGCACTCAGATAAGCTTGTGCCTCAGGAGGTATACCAGAAGGCAAGGGATGCATCCTTATGCGTCCTTCCAGCTATCATCTGGAAGGCTCCGTAAGCTCCTGCCATACTGACAGTTTTATTTCTTTAGGTGAATGGTGGAAGAAAGCCTGGTTTCCAGTGAAGATGAAGAAGAAGGCAAGACACTTCATCCCTGAGGTATCAACAGGAAGAAAGCATGAGAGAAACAAGCAGAAAGAGAGAGAGGAGGGGAGGGAGGAAGGAGAAAGGAAGGGAAGGAGGAAGGGAGGAGAAAGGAATAAGAAAAGAAAGAGAGAAGGAAAGAAGGAAGAAACAGGGAAGGAAGTAGTGACAGGGAAGGAAGGCAGGTAGTGAGGGGGAAGAAAAAAAGGAAGGAAAAAAAAAGGGAGGAGGGAGAGAAGAGGAAAGGAAGGGAGGGTGAAGAAGGAGAGAAAGGAGGAAAGGAAGAGAGGAAGGAAGAAAGAGAGGGAAGAAGGAAGAAAGCAAGGAAGAGGGAAGGAGGGAGGGGAAGAGATGGGAGGGAGGATGGGGAGGGGGAAGGGAGAGAGGAAGGAAGGGAGGAGAATGCGGCCATCTTCACCTCCATGTAGGCTCTGTGGCAAGCCCTGCCAGGAGTACGGTGAGGAGCAAGCGTTTCGCCATCAGTCTGGACCTGTTTTCTCCTAGTCAAGACAGCGTGATGCTTGTAAGGTGCCAGCTTGCTCCAACGTGGCTGCTTAGAAACCCTGCATCTGGAGAGCCTGAAGGATCCAGCCCTGCCCTTTGCCTACTGACCGGCCCCCCTGCAGCCCTTCCTCTGTGCTGAAGTCTTACCCTGAATAAACCAGTAAAAGGGAAAAGCATGCCTGGCTTCTTTAGGTTTCTGGTAGAGTAAATTACCCTAGCAATGAGGCTCATTTGCATAATCAGGGAGGGGGCCGGACCCTGCCTGTGCACCAGACAACCAGTAGCTAGCAAGCTGAGCCAGGAACCCGAATACATCCTGGACCCCTGGACCCCCTCTTCCCAGAAGCCCCTCTGCGCGAGCCTGATGAGTAACTGACCCAGACTCTCTTCTTACAGCCCTGGAGACTCCTTTATAATAGCAAAAATGGGAGGGAAGGTTTGACCCTTAGAGCATCACAGGATGCAGAGATGTGAGATGTTCGAGTAACTCTCAATCAATCACATAAAGATGGAGGGTGAGGGACCAGAGGGCAGGAAGTGACCTCCTCTAAGTCCTGTCACAGGGGTTGTCACCTGCTCCCCTCTCCCCAGCCCCAATCTGTGTCCCTGCTGTCCACCCCCAACCTACAAGCTGAGTCCTACCTAGAGGAGGGAGGGAAGACAGAGAGACCAGAGGCCACCAAGTCTTTGGAGCTTTTTTCTTTTTTCTTAGAAAGTCAAATTTTTACAGCTCTTTCTCTGTAAAGCAACCTGGATGATGAATGCAAAGAAAAAATACAAGCAGCCCTGTTGCAATTCCTGTGCAATCCCGGAAAGCAGATACTAAGGTGGTTCTCTAAATTCAGCTTCACAAAACTTCAAGGGAATTCTGCAGGGTTCACTGGCCACCGAAGGCCGGAAGGGAGGGTGCATTATTATTGTCTTTACTAGATACACGAGTGGGCTTTGCCCCTCAAACCTCCACCGAAACTCTCGCCAATGCAGCTTGCATTTTAAGGTTCTTTGAAAGAGAACAAGAATGACTGTGGTTTCTTCCTTGCCATCTTAAATCACGGCTGAAAATGCACAGTCACTGCCCAAAGGCTCAAGGGAAGAATTTTATGGCTTCCCCCCTTCTGCTCTTGGTGTCGTTTTGAATAAAAAAGACAAGAGCTGGAGAATTAACCCACCGGTGTCTGCTCCACAGCATCTCAGTCCTGATGAGACAATGACCAGGAGCTCCCAGCTGAGGGGCTCCTTCCAATCAATGACGCCCAGCGGGGGGTGTTAGCCAGAGGGCACCCCCTTCCAGGGCTTGAGCCCTGACAAGAGGTTGTCTGCTTTGGTCAGCTCGAAGCTGATGCTTCTTCCTTACCCATGTTCACCCACTTTCCTCCTTTCAGCCTCTGGTGCTTGGGCCTGGGTGTGGGAGCGTCAAAATGGGCCTCTAAGGCTGGGCCTCTGAGACTGGGCCTCTGACCTTGGTTTCAACTGCAGGTCGATATTTCATTTCAATGACATTCTTCTTTTATTCCATCGTCATTTTAAAGGTGATGAGCAGAGGGGTGACAGTTTCCTAAGCCAGGTAATGAGCACGTTTTTTTTTAGACAATGTCATCCTTTCCCTCACTCTCTCCCAGTTTTTCCCTCCCACCCCCAGTGAGCACCGCTGTCAGTTATGTTGTTGATGGTGTGGCTCCCAGTAACTCTCCTCATGGCTTCCTAGGCTGGACCACCTAACAGGTCACACTTCTGGAAGGACAGCAGCCTTCCATTGGCTGGACCGTGAAGGCATTTCTGGCATGGGAATGTGCCTGGGCGTAGGGTGGGGCTACATCCCGATCAGCATGGTTACTTGACAACCGTGAAGCTTCATTTGATACCTGGGATCTTCCAGCATCACAGCTTACCCCTGCCCACCTCAATGGGCAAATGAACATGTCCCTTAGATGAGGGTTGAGGCCTAGGTATAAGCAAAGTGACCACATTGGACTGGGCGCAGGGGTGGTGTGGGTCTCCTTCTGTGTCCTCATTTGCTTGAGAAGCCATGATGGATGAGAACCATCATCAATCAAGTGGCATCGTTTTGACCCAAAAGCACTGGAGAAAGACTGGATGCTGGAGGAACTTTGTGAGCCTAAAAGGAAGTATAAAAGGAAGAACGGGGCTGGGAAGGTGGCTCAGTGGTAGAGCGCTTGCCTTGCATGCATGAAGCCCTGGGTTCGATTCCTCAGCACTACATATGCAGAAAAAGCCGGAAGTGGTGCTGTGGCTCAAGCAGTAGAGTGCTAGCCTTGAGCTGAAGAGCTGAGGGACAGCGCCCAGGCCCAGAGTTCAAGCCCCATGACCGACCTCCCTCCCTCCCTCCCTCCCTCCCTTCCTTCCTTCCTTCCTTCCCTCCTTCCTTCCTTCCTTTCTTCCTTCCTCCCTTTCTCCTCCCTTTCTCCCTCATCTTCCCCCCTCTCTCCTTCTCTTTTTTCTTTTTCTTTTGTACTGGGGTTGAGCCCAAGGCCTTGCAATGCTAAACCACTGGACTGGTGCTTCCAATCCTTTTGCCTTTTATTAGTTTGTTTTCCTGATAGGATCTTAGACAGCAATCCTTCTACCTCAGCTCTCTAGTAGCTGAGATTACAGGTATAAACTACTAAACTTAGCTTTTTTTTCTTTCTTTTTTTCCCCAATAGAGTTCTACTGTGTTGCCCAGGCTGGTCTGTATCTCTGGAGTTCAAAGCGTCTTCCTGCCTCAGCTCCCCAGTGCTGGGACTGTGGCTGTACAGCACCGTGCTGGGTTGCTGTGAATGCTGTCGAATCCATTACTGTTCTCTCTGAGTGGCCCGCTGGGTTCCACGCTCCTCTCTTGGGAGGTGTCCTGTATTGCTTTTGTTCACCCTCTCTCCCCATCTGACAACAGCTGTCTCGCACACCAAACCTTCTCCTGGCAGTTAGCCAGAGGGTCCAGTGGTTCACCAAGAAAAGCCGCACCTGGAAATCTACACTGTCGGGGAGGGGAAGAGAGTGGACACCTTTCATGGTCACTGACGGTGCCGTGGACATTTAGTGGCTGTGGTCCGGGTGGTCTAGCAAGTGGACCTGCTTGAAGTGCCTGCAGCCTTGGGGTTACGCCGCGTTGCTCCTCCCCGAGGTGGATGGAGGTCTGGCAATATCAAAGACACACATTCCTTCACTGATCCTGACTGATGATATAAGTGCTCCCCTCCCCCCTCCATTTTTCTTCTGAGGATGGAGAGGCTTGGAATGAAGCCCCTCTGCTACTTGTAGACTTGCAGACATCTTACTTTTGTGAGAGCTCAGGCTCCCTTGTGAAGAGAAGAGACCTAGGAGAAGAGACTCAGAAAAGACACCCCTTCCTGACAGAAGGGAACACTGGCAGGCAAGGGAGATGGGGAGAAGGCATGAGGAAGAGTGGGGTCTGTGGGCTCTCACCGAGGGAAGGGCCCTGGACAGGGGGAGAAAGGCAAAGCTTTGTTGCTTCCCGGCTGGGCTCAGGTTCAAATCATGACACTCTCCCATCCAGGCAACTTATCCATCCTTCAATCCTTGATACCACTTTCCTTTAGCATCTAATTAATGTAGCACAGACTCATAACTCAGCGATGAAGAATAACATATGTCATTTCCTCAAGAGAATTAATCAAATATGCCAGGCAGGTCCCGTTACCAATTCTCAAGTACATAAGAAGCAGAGAGCTAGTTCTACCGCAGCCCTTGCCTTGAAACACTGCAGTGTCTCTTCTGCAGCTCTGGGCAGCAAAACCTAGCTTCCATTTTGCACCAAATACTCTCCAAGTTCTCTTTTAAAAACAAAAGGAAAACAGAAAGCCACAGGGACAGTTTGTACTGCCTTTGCTTGTCATCCAGCTATTCCTTTTGTCCTGGCCTTAAATAGTAGCCGGCAATAAAGCAAACCCCAGGAGCTCAGTATTCTTGAAGCTGTGTCACAGTGGAAGATTAAACTCCTGAAACATTGGGGTGTCTCAGTGTTACCCCTCAAATAGGAGGCTCTTGCTGCTGCTTTGATAGTGCATAGTGAAGAGGACTTCTGCAATGCTAAGAGAATTTAGTATAGCTCCAGACTTCCCATTTGAAGATTCTTTCTCCCAGAGAGAGAGATAGACAGAGAGACAGACAGACAGAGAGGCAGACAGGCAGGAACAGAAAAAGAGAGAAGGGAGGAGAAAGAGAGAAAGGTGAGGGTGATAAAAATACAATCTTAAAAATAAAAGCTGACTTGTTTCCTTTGGTTTTATTTAAGAAAATGTTATACCTATGCCATGCCCACACAAATACACACAAATAGCCTGGGCTGGTTTGAAAAGGAGTCCAGAACCTTCTATAAAATTCCTAGCAAAGCAAAACTATCCTAGAATCACAATGTAGTCTTTCTCTCTGAAGTGATGAGTCATTGAGACTTGGGCATTGTGATTCATTTCTGAGTGTAACCAGGAAACGGAGGCCGTATTAATTACTCCAGGCTCATTTTCGTCATAGAAGTCAGTTTCCAGCTCCAAAGCACACATCGAGTTTGAGCAGGGAAACCTGTAAATTAGTGGCTCTCTGCTTTGACTTCAAGAAGCTTGAGTCTCAGATGACAGATAGTATTCTTGAAGGCTGGAATGTAAAGGCAGTGTCTCATAATGCTTCTGGTCCCAGTGTCTCCACCCCTGCTGACCTGCAGCTCTCCTCCCAGCACTCAAATTACTGTCATTTGATTTACTCATAGATAATGAAGAAAAATTAACTGATATTGATTTTCACCCCCTACAGTACAGATTCTGACTTTCCAGGTCGGCAGAGATCTCTTTGCAGGTGGTGTGCCATATGGTGGAAGTTCATGTGCAAGTTCAAGCGGTTCCCAGACCACTGAAGTCTCGCTGTGTAGCCTGCTCATCCCTCTGCAGCTCCGTGACTGAATGCGCCTGTCTACCCTTTGTCTGCGCATGCTCAGATCCAGTCTCCTCCATGAAGTACACTCTGGGCTGAGCTGACTGTCTTAGAAAGGGAATTTTCTTTTGTTAGTTTGTTTTTGTTGGTTGTGGGGCTTCAACTCTGGTCTTGAGTGCTGTCCCTGCACTCTTCAGCTCAAGGAGAGAGCTCTACTGCATGAGTCACAGCACCACTTCGGTTTTCTAGTGGTTTATTGGAGATAAGAGTCTCACAGCCTTTCCTGCCCGGGGTTGGCTTTGAACCATGATCCTCAGATCTCAGCTTCCTGAGTAGCTAGGATGACAGGCATGAGCCACTGGCACCCGGCTGGGAATTTTCATTGTATTTACATTTGTCTTTCTAGTCTTCCTGACCGATTCTATGTTCCTTGTGAGCCATGTGTGTGTGTGTGTGTGTGTGTGTGTGTGTGTGTGTAAGCGAGAGAGCACACGCAGAAGATTCTCTTTCTACACAAGGATTAAAGAGGGACCCTGCTATTCTACCTTTCTGATAAATATAAAAATGTCCTCTCCACATTAGAGAGCAATGTGTCACCGAAGTGTTTTCCTGACTCTGGACAGAGACTTGTAAAACAAGGGAATTGTGGGAAGGACTGGAGGTGAAGCAGCAGAAGGACACCAAAGCTTTCCCAGGGATCCAGCCCTGGAGCCCCCTGGGAGCACAGTCTACACTGCCCGTCCCAGTGCCATTCTGGGGACACTGGCCGATGCTGCGAGGACCAGAGGTTGAGTGAAGGCACCGCAGTGTAGACCGCCAACACCCTTCTCTCATTTCCTGGCGCCCGCCCTCTTGCCTTCTCTAAAGGTCGGTGCCTGTTCCCACAGCAAATCCTTCCTGGTGTCTTACTAATTCAAGCGGTGCTAACAAAACATGGTTGAAACCTCTCCACGCTTTTGGGATTCGAAATCTGGGCACCTCTCTTCCCCCAGCACCCTGTCTAGTGAGCCCGAGTATGTTCCTCCCGTTCATTCACTGCCCAGTCCCCGCCATCGTCCTGTGGGGTCTCCCTACACACTTGGGGCAACCATCTCTACATGCCACCCTTCTTGCCCTTTCTGTTCCACTTAGCTGAACTCCATTTTCTGCCTGTTCACCTCAATGTTCAACTTTCAGGCTCTGCGCTCTGTCTGTCTGTCTGTCTGTCTGTCTGTCTCTCTCTCTGTCTGTCTCTCTGTCTCTCTCTCTCTTTCTTGTGTGTCTCCTAGGGAGGACTGGATGATTAGGGTGTGTTTACCTTGTATGTGTATCTTTCCCTGGGAATGACGCATTTAGGCTGCCTGTGGTCCATGGCTTGCAAACAGTTAACTCGTGTTATGGATTTAGCAGCTGGAGGGAGGCGGGTCTGGTAGCAGTTACTACTCTACCAGCATAGATCTCGCAGTTCTTTTTAAAGCCTAGTGGCCCTCTTGGCAGATAAATCCTTTCACAGTCTGTGGCTCACTTTCTTATTTCTCCCAGCTCAGTGTGTCATCTCTCTATGAAAGTGGCCAGGAATCTCTTAGGAATCTGAAGGCAATTTTCTCTTCCAAGGGACCTCTGCAGTTCACAGCCCATTTGCAATTGGAATCCTCTAATCCTCTCATACAGCAGCCTGCAGTGACCCAGGGAGCCCTTTCACACTCGGTAACCAGCTCCAACCATCGCTCCTTTAGTTTCCTGGGATGACTCAGGACTTTGTCCAAACATAGCTCTGAGCTTTTAGGATCGTTATATTGCAAGGACAGAAAAACCACGCTTTTAGTAATAGTGTACATTTCCTTCCAGAGAAGGTGGCATGTTTATGACAGAAATCAATTGCTAAACCAATCAATTCTCATCACTAAAAAAACACAGGAAAGATAGAAAGGTAACTTTCCTTTGTCAGGAGATCAGGATGTATTGGGTACTTTCATGCAGGTAGCTGTGTTAATTCATATTGTGGCCTTGGGGATATGTTATTATAAATCTGTGTTTTGAGTAAATGTAAAATCTGAGACTTAGGGGAAGTACATAATTTATGCCGTGAAGTCTTAGAAACTGACTGTAAGATTTCTGTCTGTGTTTTCAACTCCTCTGCTGCACCGATGCCCAACTACATCTCCCCTAAAAGTGTGGGTTCCATAATGCTGGAATTCTAAATAATTCCAAGTCATCTTGACTTCTTCAGCCTCCATGCCCACAGCTATAAAGAGCATTCTGATTGTACAAGGGCAGCGAGGGGAAGGTGGCCAGCTATAGTTGCTTGTAGGATTGCAGAAATAAACAAGTGCCTTGAAGATACAAGGTGGGGGGTGGTCTCTATTTAATTATCTGTGGCCCTGGCTGATGGGGGGGGAGGGTTCACAGGAGACTGCTCTCAAGTAAAACCTTCATGTATTATGGAACAACACTACCTAATCTCTGAAGAACAAAGATCAGGCAAAGCAACCACAGCTAATGGAATGGCTGTCCCCACTAAGATTCCAAAATAAATACTATGATCTGTTGGGGGAGAATGTGCACAAACGCATGGGAAAGATCTAAAGTCAACCGTCCAAGTTTAGGAAGAAAAGCAGAAACAATGCTGGTAGACAGAGAGAAGAGTTTTAAGTCTCTAGACAGGAGCTCTTAGGGGAAGGGGTTGCTAGGATGAATCATTATCTCCTGGAAGATCCTGGAAGACTCCACCAAGCAGATGGACGTGGAGAATGGGGAGAAGAGCTGGGGACGTTGGAAAGGCCTATCTCCCCCTCCCCCGCCCCGCCCCGCCCCGCCCCCCTCTCCGGGCATCTGCACCCCACCGCCAGCTTCCCGTCGGCTCGGCAGCAGCCGCTGCTGCCCTTTCCTCCAGGCCCTGTTCTTTGCTTTCTAAACCTGGATAGAGTGCGCGGGGCGCACAGGGCCCCGTGGGCCCCAGTGACTCTGTCCCCAAGTCCGGCTCCCGGGCAGCGGCGTCCCCAGCGTGGATGACGGCGCGTGTCACCATGCCCCATCCACCGCGGGCTCCTTCCTCCCACCCACCAGCGCCCAGAGAGAGACAGCAGGCGGCGTCCAGAGCCCGGCCTCAGTGTTCAGAGCCTGGGCGGGAGACCCGGGCGTCGGCCCGTGTGTGACTATTTCCCCAAGGCCATTGGTCCCCAACCCTGTCCCCCACCGCCCCCTGTAGCAAATCCGAGCCCCCTTTGCAGTCCTGATGGCCTTTGCCGGGCCGCGGAGGGTGCGCGTGTAATCCCTGGGCATGCGCCCCTGCGCGCCAGGCAGGGGGCGTTTTCTGGGGGCTCCTCTGCTGCCCCCCACGCGTCTCTCAGCGGGGGACTCTGTGTCTCCAGAGGGCGCTGCTAGCCGGGCCGGGGGGTTGGGGAGGAAGCGAGAGGGGGAATGATGGGGAGAGGAGAGCCTCGCTCCCCCACGCCTGCAGTTTTGGGGTGTCACCCTCGCCCCACAGTCTAGGTGGTCCTCCCTTCCTGTGGCGGGTCCCGCTGTTGCTCATGACTGCTGTGCAACCCAAAGTCTGGGCGGGTCCAAGGCGCGGGTCCAAGGCGCAGGTGAGCCCCACCCTGCCCCTGCGCGCTCCCCTCTTCTCCCCTCCCCTTCCTTCCCCTCTTCCCTACACCCCCCCCCCCCCCGCAAGTATTCTGGAGAGGTCGCTGCGATGTGGATCGAGCGGCAGCCGCAGCTTCCCCAGGGGGGCTGCGCAAGAGGAGAAGGAAGGCTGGGATGGTGAGCACAGGGCAGGGAGCCAAACACGGATCCACGGACCCGCACCCCTGGGCCAGCGAAGCGCACGGGCCAGAGCGCAAAACCAAGTCTCAGAGCGCAAACCAAGGGCGGCTCAGCAGCGGGGACGCTGTCCAGGGCCCAGGTGCTGAAGCGAGGAGTGCGTGTGCGCGTGTGTGTGCGCGCGTGTGCCTGTGTGTGCGCGCGCGCCCCGTACGCACACAGTTCTTTAAAATAGTAAATAATAAACAAATACACAAAGCACACGCTGTCCTGCTCCTCCCCGGATCTGAGAGGGGATCGGAGAAGTTTTCCCCAAAGAAAGAATGACGAGAGTCCTCCACAGCCAGCCCAGATCAAATGTATTTTAATTTTTTTATTGTAAAGATACTGTACCCCCCAGATCAACTTAAAAACAAAACAACAACCAGCGACCGCCCCCCCCTTGGAGTTATCCCACTTTCTGGAGGAATCTGTTGTATCGTTTACTTCTAGGTCTTGTCAAGACATTGCGATGTCTGTTAGTTTCCATTCATGCTCATAGCCACCAGCCCACAGATTCTTCAGAGTTGGTCTCTATTCCCCAGAGGGCCATTTGTAAGCTCTACGATCTGCTTTTTGTTACTTTCAATTCCGTGCCCGGTGGAGAAAGGGTCATTCATTCACTCACTCATTCTTGCACAACTCAAGCATTTCCCTTGGCTACCCACACCACACACCCCCCTTTAAGATAGAAGTTTAGCTTGTGCCATATTTTTTAATCTTGAACTTGACCTTCAGTGGTTTTGCCATTGTTTTCTTTCCCTTTTGCCTCGAATTGGTTAACTGCAGCTTCTCCCCTGCGTCCCCACACAAAGGCGGCCTGGTGACATTGCAGAACCGTAAACTAAATAGGCGTCGGTGACGCAGCAGAATGTCAGCGCTTCAAGACTTTTAATGAGACATAACTTCTGTCTCTGGCGAGGCCTGCGGATGAGATCATGTCTGTGGTGGAGATGAACTTGGCCTGAAACCTGTTAGTGGCCAGAGCCGCTGCACTCTGCTTGTGGACTCACCCTGTCACACACTGAGATGTGCAGATGGCTGCTTCCTCCTGCTGCAGCTCTGGTCAGGAACTTGCTGCCAGGGTCAGCACTGTCCAGTGCACAAATCTGACCCCACACAGCACGCACGGCCTGAGGGAGGGCAGGCATGGCAGCATGGGCAGACATGCAAATCACTTGCTGTCTCACGTGGTGAGGGTAGAGACACTGCAGGAAAGACTCCGGGCTGGACTGACTGCCTGCAGACAGGTCCTTGATAGGAAACTCAGCCAGTTCAGTGGCAGAGCCCGTGGCCTCATTCTCCCAGCTGCTTGGTTGTCACTCCTAGCTTGTTCGTGATTGTAACCAAGGATGCTCTTTCACACACACACACACACACACACACACACACACACACACACACACACACTCACCAATGACCTATGTATTGAGATCTCGGTGTGAATCCTTAGCATATTGCAGGTTAGCAAGCTCGTCCACCGGCAATGCCTCAAAGGACCGGACAGGAAGCGGGTGGTGCATTTGCTGCAGTGCAGTTTTGGGATGAGCTGGTGCACGGGATTAAACAATTCAACAATGAGAAATTGAAGGGATGTTGGGGAGGCAGGAAGGATGTGGAGACAGCATGTCACGTAAGTTGGAAGGTGACACAGGGCAATCCTGCCTGCTGTCTCTCTGCTGCTTGACCCTCACTGAGCAGTTTGTTTCTGCACCTTTAGCCGCTTTGTCTCCCTTCTTGTTACCTAGCCACATGGGGGAGGGCTGGGGGAGGGCAGGGAGTTGTGCACTCAGGAAAACGCTCTAAGCTCTCCATTTAAACTGTCTAAGTGTCTGACATTTTAATCCATCTGAAAGTTCTCTTCACAAACAAGGCTGCTGAGGAGAGCCCCTGCCAGAGTGTGGCTGCAGTCGAGGTAGAAAGGCATTGCTAAGATCAAGAGAGTCAGACGTGGGGACTTGGAGACTGGGATGGGCCACTCCAGCTATGAACAGAACATGGTGTCAGGGCTTCCAGCTCTATTTTTTGGTACCTTACATTTGCTAGTCAAGTGCTCTTCCAAGGGCTCTTTACAACCCTCCAGTTGTAAAGTTTAATGCTGATTGTTTTCCTGCAGCAATTTGCCTCATCTCTAAATTGTTCTTACATGGTTTCACTGAGTCCAAATTTTATGAGCAATAATGCTAAACTTCTGCCAACCTCCTGGCTTCATGGGATCAAAAGGTACCAGGAGAAGCATGGACGTAGCAAGAAATATGAGCATCCTGACCATGGACTCATTTTCCTTTCTTCTAAAATAATACACATAAAGACAGGGCACCCATAATTCATTGGGGTTTATCTTCAAATCATCACTCTTCCAGTTCCCTTGGGTCTTATAATGTTAGCCATCTGGCTAAAGGAATTTATTTGTCTGTCAAAGATGCTTTAAATCTTACCGTAATTCTGTGCTTTAGAATTCATAGGTTATATAACGGGAGGACAAAAGCATATAAAGCGCGTTTAATGTATGATATGGTCATTAAGGTTGCTCAGATTTGGTGTGGGCTAGAAATGTGGTTCATTATAAAGGCCACTTGATGGTTACCAGCAGTAAAAGTTCCCAGAAAGAATAAAATTATGCGGCACTAAGTACAGTACAAAAATACCTTTCTCTTTTCCTCTCTCTTTCCAGTTTTCGTAAAATGCCACTTTTAAGAAACAAAAGATTTTAAGTAGGGAGTTTAAATAGGGATCTTGGCTACCTAACCAGTAATTAGGAGAAAAAAAATAGAAGCCATTCAAGTAAGGTAGGAATAGAGTTTCTCTTTTCTATTAATTCTTACACACAATTTGCCAATTTGGTTGTAACACATTCTGAGAAATGATATATTTGACTCAGGAGAGTTTGAAGCAGATTTTTTGGAGTTCCTCAGCTCCAACCTGCCCTCTTCTCGCCTACTCTCCTCCTCTTCCCCAGCCATGCTTTCCTAAGGACAGACATCTACCACTCACACCTCAAACGAAGGCTGCACTAATATGTGGATTCCACCAGGGCAGTGGCATTCTAGGATGGATGTAAGTACAAAATGATCAGACTTGCCTCTAGGATAAAAAGTATTCTGAGTTATGAGAAGAAATGGAGATGATATTTGGAAATTCCTTCTGGAGTAGGTTGAAATAGTTCTCCAGAGGAGCAGATCATGGGATGCAGATCAACGTATGGAGGTTGGTTTTGCCTGATGGCACGCACCAATAATTCAAAATTTAGGATGCTCCAAGATCAGCATCCTTATGATTTGGGAACAGGTGGAAAAAAATCTACACAATGCAACTAACTCCTTTTCATGCAAAAAAGTTATTGAAGATGCTATATAAAATTACTTTCTGGCGATGAGTACAAGGAACATAGGAAATGCAAATGAGTTTTATATTTAGGCTCGGGTGCCATCCCCAAGATACATCATTATGTATATGCACATATTCCCAAAGCTGAAACATTTGTGATCCTTTTTTGGAGGGGGAGGGGTCTGTTGTGGGCTTGAATTCAGGGCCTGGGCGCTGTCCCTGAACTCTTTTGCTCAAGGCTAATACTCTACCACTTTGAGCCACAGCACCACTACTGGTTTTCTGATGTTAATTCGAGATGAGTCTCATGGACTTTCCTGCCTCGGCTGGCTCCGAACTGCGATCCTCAGATCTCAGCCTCCTGAGTAGCTAGGATTACAGGCATGAGCCACTGCATCCAGCCAGTGTAGCACACTTGGTGGAAGAGACACTCAGAGCACTGATGGCTCTTCTTGCAGGATGCGTAGCTATAGTTGTGTGAATGTAGCCGTGGACACGGGCATCAGGCTGGGACAGAAGATTCTCTGTGTGCACAGGGCTGCCACAAGTGAGTTCTCAGTCATCTGAACCCTTACTCTTTTCTGTGAGAAGTGAACTCAGATCTAGAAGTGGGACACCGAGTCTTCCTGTTCATATTCTGACTTCTGCCTAGCCAACATATGACCTATTCTCCCCAACTTGTGGGCTAGTTACCACCTATAAATCAGACCACCAAGAAGAGCCTCAGACATGGCTCCAAACAGATTGGAGCTCTACAGGTTGGACTTTACACTTCTGTATCTGTTATGACTTTTACTCTTCCACCCTTAAATGTAAATTTATAGAACATTACATTAAAAAAAATGGGATAAAATGTTACATGCAATATGGTCCCGATTTAGATAGCATTTCACATAAACATGTACACATGCATGGACAAATCTGAATGAGGTTATGTAAGGCATTAAATATTCCTTGGCCCATTTATTAAGGCTGCTTAATATTCTTTCAGACAGATGAATCAGCATGTGTTTAAGTTACCTCATCTTGTTGGATAGAGTTTTATTAGTATAAATAATAAGGCAATTAATACACCCATACATAAATGGCTGTCCTGCTGTGCACTGTTTCCTTAATGTATGCCTGAACCTTCTTGTGTCAGAGCACAGGGCCAGTCTGTAAGCTCAGAGTCTCTCTAAGCTGAATCCCACCATTGTTGAGAGCAATCATATTTACATTTCTGTTGTAGGATAGCCAATGTACACATTGTGGCTTTAACTTCTGGTGTCTGATTATAGTCAGCTAAACAATTGTGAACCTGTTCTTTTCTCCTTTTTCCCAGAGACTTGACATTTATGGTCTTTCTCCTTTTTTTTCCCTCTCTTGAATTTCTAGCTAATGTATTGATTTCTAATCAGATATTTCTAGTATAATTGTAGCAATAATTGATTTTTTAAGTGGGCAAGCATTTTCCTTTTGAAATTTATATTATTTTTATAGGAAGCATTCACACTTGATAGACTGGCTATATCTGCATATTTGCTGTAGTACTTATTAAGAGAAATTCTTTACCTTACACACAACACACAACACAACCCCCCCCACTGCCTGAATCCACTATGTTCTTTCTATACCTTTCCTTTGTTGCAAGTTGCTACAAGTTATTTCTCAAATTAGTTAGGATCAGTTTCCCCATGCTGAAGAAAGCCTTTAGAAAGGTCTGTAGCATGGTAGAAACATTTGCATGTGATGGCGTGTGTGTGTGTGTGTGTGTGTGTGTGTGTGTGTGTGTGTGTGTGTACACGCATTTGGATGTGCACATGCAGACATGGCCCAGCTTCCTCCCTGTTGGTAACTTGGAGCAATCAGCACGTATATTAGCTGTATAAAGACCATCAAAGGCCAATTTAATATGATGCAGGATCCAACTTACCACCTCTTGTCTCAACAACCTCCCTACTTTCCCCCCAGTCTCCCACTCACGACGAGAGTTCAGGAGAATTCACACAACAGTTTCCTTTAGGTATTGACATTCATGTGAAACAGAAACCCGCTTCTCACTCCACATTATTTCTGTGTGAGAGAGAGAGGGAGAGAAAGAGACAGAGGAAGAGAGAGAGGGGGGGAGAGGAGAGGGAGGAAGGTGTTTCTGGGTCTCTGGTTGGCTTGGTGTCTCAGTGGGGAGGGGGTGTCATGTATTCTGGATCTTTATCACTGGGTTTTCTAGAAGATGGATGAAGTCTCTATTTAGGGGGCTTCTCTAGGGAGTATTTCCTTTATCCGAAGTGTCTTCTGAGAGAAAGTTAATGGTAGTTTCAGCAGCACCACACACAGAGCTCTGCATATCTGCCCTGCCGTTTTTTCCTTCCACCCCACGTGCGTTGTGTAGGCTCTGCCTTTGAATATGGATTTGAAGAATGGCTTGTAACACCACTGAATGTCAGAAAATGCGGCAGAGCGCACGTGGTGGGAGGCCATCATACAAAACGCGTCTCTAGAAAAGATGCAGAAATCTTGGATTCTCTCCTTTACGGAGAACTGATCTTGATATTCTGAGTCTTGGAAAATGCTGTGTTTGGTGTGTCCCTCTCCCCCTCGCCTTCAGCCGCAGTGTTGTGGGTGGATGGGAACAGCAGGGGCTCGGATATAATTACCTTATCAATAATTAACGAGGTACTACTATTATTACTTTAAAAGATCCCATTTTGGAATGAGTCTCCTGATAGTTGCTGGAGCTTAATTTAGCCAAATAACTGCTCTGCATTAACTAATGTAACCCATTATTTTTAGTCTCAAAAGATATTTCCAGATGTAACGAGACAAGCGTGATCTATCACTCTTTCTAGGGGCTACAGTTTTTGCATGCCAAAGATGTATCTGGGCTTATGGCAAATTAGCTTAGTATGACATTATGTAGCTATCCATAGAAGAATCCCTGTAATTCAGTTTAATACAAATATCTATTTCTTGAGTTGAAATTCTAAATAAATCTATTGTAACTATTTTTTATATGAAGTGAAAATATTGAAGATAGATAGATAGATATTCGGACAAACAGATAAAGACAGATTCAGGTATAGAAATGTCTCTGATTATGATGTACATATACTTAAAGCCAACCTACTAAAATGAACTATGATTATTCTTGAATGAAGGGAGACTAAAATTGTCACACTTGGGCTGGAAGGTGGCTCAGTGGTAGAGTGCTTGCCTTGTATGCATGAGGCCCTGGGTTCAATTCCTCAGCATCACATAAGCAGAAAAAGCCAAAAGTGGTGCTGTGGCTCAAATGGTAGAGTGCTCGCCGTGAGCTGAAGAGCTGAGGGACAGCGCCCAGGCCCAGAGTTCAGCCCCCATGACTGACCAAAAAAAAAAAATTGTCACACTTCTTTTTTTCTGCGTGTCTATTTCTACGTGTCTCTGACACTGCAGACGTAAACGTACATCCATGCACACACACACACACACACACACACACACACACACACACACACACACACACACACACACACACACAAATGAGGAATGGGGTCATCTCCACGGTCCATGGGGAGATTTCCATTCGGTGATCTTGTCTCTAACAGATCATCAAGAACGCAATGCCGGGAGCTTCATGGTCTCCATCCCGGCCTCTGATACCCAAGCAATTAGAGAACATCTGGCGTTCCGTCATGAGCAGCTGCTCGGGAAGACCCGGGACGCAGAGCAGGAGCCAACAGACCCAGCAGGCAGCTAATGCTGAGATTCCTTGGGATTCAAGAAGCCACACGGAGGCTTTTGCACAGTCTCAGAGGTATCTTCAGCGTTGTTTTTTGCACACAGCAGAGAACTGGGCTGAAAACCCCCCCCCCCAGTCTTTTCTTCCAAGTGGTCCTGGGACTCAAAGGCCGAAACCTGAGAAGTAGCTCCCACCACCACTAAGGTGACTCCCAGTCCCTGGCTTTGGGTTAACATTCTGCGTGACCCTCACGTGGCACTCGCTGTGAGCACTTGTGTGGGTCAACAGCACCCAGGACCAGGCCCACGTCCGCTGATTGTGGTCCTGAGACTGCCTGGAATTTCCCCGCGGTTTCCCAGCTGTACCTCATCCCTAGGCCTTGCCTCCAGCCGGAAAGCCAGGCTGGTTCTTCTTACAGAATCTGAGTAAGTGCTCGCACTCTCAGGCTGTTTTGTCTGCCCTACCATTGTCTGGGAAGCGTTCTCAGCATCGGAGGTCTGCTTAGAGCTGGATTTGCTGAGCTTTTCCCAGCGCACAGCCCTGTGTGGTCCTAAGCACTGATGCCTGGGCCCTGTGAGCCCCTGGCCCTGTTAGTGTCAAGCCCAGAGCACTGCTTCTTTCCTCTTACAAAAGCCTGTTTTTTCCTTCATCCAGCAGCCCCAGGGCCTCCTTTCCTACCTCCCCCACCCGTGACCAACAAGAAAAAGGTTCTGTTTGCTTTTCTTGTAGAACAGATAATAACGCTGAACAGCCAAAGGTATGAGCACTGCGTTTTCTGCAAGTACCTTGGCCACGGCCACAAGATGTCCGTGGCCTCTCCAGGATTGTGTGTGTCTATCATGACCTTCAAGGTCTTAGAAAAAAAAACAAGAAGAGAGAACAGTTCAAGAGGGAGCTGTCTTCTAAGTCACACACAGTTATGTGTCCTGACTGAAGTGCTCAGCTTCGAGTATTTTCTAAAAAGAGAGCACATCATGATACTATTATGTTGACATCCGTACATCCGGCCTTTCACACTGGGCTTAAAACAATGGTCCTAAGAGCTGAACTCGGGCTACAATGGAGGCACCGAGTCCACATCGACGGGAATAAAAGAGAACAGCCCGAGTTCAGAGCCGGTTTAGCATTGAGCCACGGACCTCGTTATCATATACTGATGATAGAGGAGAAGTGAGTCTAATACTGTGTTTGTCCTTTTGAAAGAGAAGGGACTGTAGATAGGAATGTGGGGGAGTAGGCACTCAATCTATAAGATAATCAGGATAAAAGTGTGTTCCAGCCAGGTGCTGGTGGTTCACACCTGTAATCCTAGCTACTCAGGAGGCTGAGATCTGAGGATCACGGTTTGAAGCCGGCTGAGGAAAGAAAGTCTGTGAGACTCTTCTGTCCAATTAGCCACCAGAAAACCAGAAGCAGGGCTGTGGCTCAAAGTAGTAGAGCACTGGCCTTGGGCACAAAAGCTCAGGGACAGCGCCTAGTCCCTAAGTGTCTCTTGGTATTGTACAGATGCTAAACTATTCATCATGATTCCTAAGTAGCCAGGCTGATAGAGAAGACAAGCCTGCAAGGGCCTGCCAGCCCTGCCTCAGACCTGAATTCATTGTGAAGAAAGGAAAGACAGCCTTCTCACGCTGGGCCCCTTCTTGGCTCTCACCCAAAGCCCTAGTTCACTAGCACTGGAGTGGCGGCTTCTCATCACCCAATGAACCAAGCCATGCTGGCCACAGCCAGTTTCTCCCACAGATCTCCAGGTCAGCTCTTACTGCCTAAGTGGATACGGGATAGAGGTGGGAATTAACTCATCAAGGATACAGGAAGCAGCCAAGGTATGCCCTGTCTTAATCAATTAATGGCCTGGACAACAATGCTGGGCAAGAAATGGACTCATGACGTCGCTCATGTAACTGTAACCCCTCTGTACAGTATTTTCACAATAAGAAACTTAATTAAAAAAATGAATGTCCTCGAACCTCTGCATGTTGTTCTCTAAATGGTGTTTTGCTCATTGATTCAATTTTGTTCCATTGCCAGCGAGGCTCGGGCTTTGTGGGGGAATTTAGAGGTAAAAAAGAACATGTAGAAAAATCTAGAAATCGCGTCTCCATGGAACACTCAAGTAGCAGAGAATGCCGCAGGGAAAGCGGCAGCACTGGGACCTCACCGGGCAGGAGGGGGGGGGAGAGAACACTGCGGCCCAGCTGCCGGAGGAGGCCGTGGGGGACACACCGCTCTGAGCAGGCGTGGAGGTGTTGGCGGGCCTGGTCTCCACCCCCAGGCTCCTGACAGCCCAGAGACCCCAGCTCAAAAATAAAATGGGAAAGGGGCTGGGGTTCAAGGGGGTAGAATGCTTTCCTAACAAGCCTGAGAACCTGGACGTTCAATCCCAGCTTCTCTGTCTGTCTCTCTCTTTTCTCTGTCTGTCTGTCTGCCTGTCTGTCTCACACACATACATCACTTAAAGCATTGTCAATCCTGCTTTATGGTAGGAGCCTTCATAAAAAATTTAAAAAAGGAAATCAAGCTGTATCTTCCACATGGACTAAAAGACATTTTTCTAAAATTGGTATAGAAACATTCACCCTGTAAAGCCAGATAGATCAGCACTGGCTTTTTATCATCTCTGAGGTAGGACTAAGGATCCCCCTGTTTCTTTCCCCCAAAGAGCTCCTCTCTTTGACAGTCAGATACCCGGAATTCTACCGCTAACACTTTTGTCTACGGGGTAGATACTGCAGGCCTGTGCTGGGGCTGGTCGGTCAGCTGTGGTCAGCATTTGTGGGCCGGAATCTATCCTGCAGTGTACTCATTTCACCACTAGATGGGGGTCTTGTTTTGCTCACATGGAAACAAGTTTTTGTCTTTCAGAAACCCACGTTCTAGGTGCTTTTAAAGGGTAAGAACATCTTTTTAAAAATCAATAGATTACCCGATTAGTTCTTAATAAATGGCATATACAACCAAATAGAGAAGTGTTTAAAAATTAATCTGGATGTATGGAGTTCCAGCTCCTCTGGAGGTTGAGGCAAGAGATCCCTTGGGCCAGGAATCTTTGGCCAGCCTCCCTGAAATCCTGTCTAAGTAAGTAATAAGTAAGTAAGTAATCCCCAGAATAAAACCCAACAGATTCAAGGCAGGCATTTCTGTTTAGTGCTTCATAGTGGTGTTTTCAGACTCATTTAGAGTCCTGCATAGATTACTTAGATACCATGGCAAGTTTAACCAGTCCTGGGCCTCTGATTCCACAATTGCCCCTTGTCTCACACATTCGCTTAGAAGCTAAAATCCTCCAACTCATCAGTGTGGGGTTTGCAGTTAGCTAATGGCGCTTACTTTGATTAGACTCCTCTCAGTTGATTAAATGAGACAGCTTTTTGAAAATATTTTTCTGCTTGTTTTCAGCATCCAATTTCAACTAAAATATAAACCAACCATCTACTAGATCTGTCCCTTGATTCTTGAATGGCCTGATTATTTTGTCCAACAGGGGAATTCCTGAGCTTTTATACGTAGCTAGCTCTGGGGAAATTTAGCGAGCTGTGAGGAGGCTGGTGGATGTTAGCAGTCCAGTTTGGAAGAAGAGGGAATCAATGAATCAGACATCTGAGGTCAATTTCAGAGCGTGATAGCTTGGAAACTAGGGCTGATCTCAGTAATAAAGAATGTAAGCAAGAGTAAACGTCTCTCTGCAAAAGAATCTACATGCAATGTCATTCCTACTGAAATTGAAGGCTCCGAACTTAAAGCAAACCACCAGAGAAATTGCCAAGTATGAATTCTCTGCTGAAAACACATTTGGCAAAGCGTTCACATACATTCTCCTAGTGCACTGTCGCAGCGTAGCTGTGACACAGCTGTCCTTGAGTCTTCTTATAGACTAGACGATTAAAACTTAGCAGAATCCCATCCGTAAGACTCGGGTTGGCTGTGTGTAGGCGTTTTGATTTGGACCTCAAGGTGCTTTCTCCCATCACAATGGGCTGCACTGGAGTTCTCAAAGGGCACACGGAGCAGCTGAGGACGCAGAGCCACGGAAGTGGTGGCTAGAGCGCTGGCCAGTCAGGTTGGGCCACGCTAGCTTTAGATTTCAGCAATTTCAAGGCTGTGTGAAACCATAGCCACTAAATGACAGAAAATAATTTTTTTTTTTTGGGTCCGGTCGTGGGGCCTGAACTCTGGGCCTGGGCGCTGTCCCTCAGCTCTTCAGCTCAAGGCTAGCGCTCTACCACTTGAGCCACAGCGCCACTTCCGGCTTTTTTTTTTTTGCTTATGTGGTGCTGAGGAATCGAACCCAGGGCCTTGAGCATGCAAGGCAAGCGCTCTACCACTGAGCCACCTTCCCAGCCCCCAGAAAATAATTTTAAGATGTTCTAAACAGGGAGACAAGGAGAGACAGAAAGCTTGACCTCTGTCAACGAAAGAACAAGCAAAGAAGGTCAAGCAGAAAGAAAAATAAGATGGTAGAAATAATCCCTAGTATATTACGAATTACTAAAAATAAAAGACAGACAGCATTCTCCAATCCCAATGTAAATAAACTAGAACTTAATGACTAGAAATGTCAGTGCAAAAACCTGATGTTTAGACATTTAAAGTTACATTTATAAATAACTTTGGCTCAGAGAACATGCAGAATGTATTTAATTGACTGACAATAAAAATGCTACAGGAGTTATTGAATTGTGCAGCTACTTAAAAGGACATTTAGATGATATCCTTAGGGAAGGAGTCCCACCGTGTAACTCCTTTGAGCAAATAACCAACTTTTACCAAAATGAATAGCAGGAAGCTGAAATGGGTTCAGGGTGGGGGAGGAGAGGGAACATTCAGGAATGGAGGCAGGACCATCATTACATCCCCTGTACGTTATGGGAAAATTGAACTATATTAACTTGAGGGTAGGGATGGGAGGGGGAAGGATGGAGGGGAATGAAGGAGGAGATGACATCTATCAAGATGTGTTGTACTCATAACCTGACCTTTGGAATTGAAAGCCCTTTGTATACCACTCAATGAAAACAAGTAACTGTATTTTAAAAGGAAACATATAGTTGCAATTTCGTACATTCAAAAAAAATTGGAATAGTGACAGATGGAATTTCACTTCAATAAGTTATAGAAAATAACAATAACAAAGTAAAACTGATCTCTCCAAAGAAGAAATAAATAAAAGCCAGAGATCAATGAAATAGAAAGTCCAAGAAAAAAATTTTTTTACAAAAAGATCACAGTCCAATGGCAAGATGAAAATAATAAACTTCTGCAGGATTCATCCAGAAAAAGAGTAGAAGGCACATGTGTTCAAGTCACTGAGCACTTAAGTTAGCAAATCAAGTCAAAGCTAAAATGAAGGCCAGGCATTAGTGGCTCACACCTGTAATCCCAGATCCTCCCGAGGCTGAGATCTAAGGCTCTGCACTGGGAGGGAGGAGGGAGAAGGAAGAAAGGCCAGACATGAGTCAAGATACACGGCGTTCATAAACGGACTTATGAAATGATGATGTCGTTGCATGACCACTTAAAGATAATAACAAGTACAGTTAAAAACATTTCAGAAGACTATTGGAAATCTATGTGACTCTTCATTTGCTTTTAAATTCCTATCTAAAAATTGTCATCATCATAAAGCTTAAATAGTGGCATGGATGCAATTTTCAGTATTTTCAGTGTAGACATTTTAGAATGAAATCATGAGATGTTTATATCAGAAGGAGCCAAAATAATGAGCCAACTCATTACCTACCATCATCCAGCTGAAAGATACCAACACTTCCTCCAATCTTTATTAATTCGATCATTTTCTCCTTGAACTTCTGCGTCCATTTTAGTTTATTACATTACTTCATATCCTAACATACATTTTATGTTTGTAATTTTTAATATTCAATTGATATGTTCTATAATATTTGATTGATGTTCTTTTCTATAATGAATTATGTATAACAATCCAAACCAGTTTCTGTTTTTGTTTTGTTTTGTCAGTCATAGGGCTTGAACTCTGGGCCTGAGTGCTGTCCCTCAGCAATTCAGCTCAAGGCCAGCACTCTACCACTTGAGCCGCAGTGCCACTCCTGGTTTTCTAAGTGGTTTAATGGAGATAAGAGTCTCATGGAGTTTTCCTGCCCGGGCTGGCTTTGAACCGTGATCCTCAGATCTCAGCCTCTTAAGTAGCTAGGATTACAGGCATGAGCCACTAGCGCCCGGCACCAGTTTATTTCTGTAAACACAGTTTCTACATTGAATTATGATCACAAGTACTATTGGACACACACTTGATCAAAACATAGATATCTTATACATTTTGATGAACAAATATTTAAATAATGATCTTGTCTTTTTAAAAATTTATTTATTTATTTTCTAATTGTGAAAATACCGTACAGAGGGGTTACAATTACATGAGCAAGGTAATGAGTACATTTCTTATCTAGCATTGTTGCCTCCTCCTTTGTTTCCCCTTCCCATCCCTTCCCATCTCCCCTCACCCTAAATACAGATCTTTTATTGGCAATGACTCTCCTCACTAAGCCATAAACTCATGAACAAATACTACTTTTTGCTAGAATGACTGATAAAACCATTTCTTTCTTCCTTCCAAAATACACACACACAGGGCTGGGAGAAATGATGTAAAAGTTTTGAGGAATCTCATTGAATCAACGTATCAGCATATGAGTATACACATAATTTATATTTACATATATAAGAATGAAAGCTTTTCTGTTAAGTTCTTAGCAATTTCAACCAGTATTTGAAATCCTAAATTTTGTCTAAAAGCACATATCAAATTATTATAAAAAGCACTTTCTGTGATCAGAGAGCCTGTAAGGGAATTCTAAAGATTCATGGGTGGTCCACAGTTCAAATCCCAGCCTCAGGAAGCTGAGGCAGGAGGGTCCTGAGTTCAAGACCAGCCTGGGCTAGATAGTGAGTTCAATATTACTCTTGTTTATATAATGAGAACCTGTCTAAAAAAACTACAAAGATATCCTTAGCATGACCCATGCCTGGGACCCCCTAGGAATCCTCTGGTCTCCCCAGGAGGAGGTTTGGCCCAGTTTTGGGTCAACCGCAGTACATCAGTGACAGCGTTAGACCTAAGATGAGCGCCTCAACTCAATCCTATTACCATGTCTACTGCTGACATTATTATTATTTAAACTAGACAGACTTCCAAAGCTATCGACAGAGTGATATCACATCCACACAAGACAGCTGTCAGGAAAAGATGGCACTGTCATTAGCAGACTTGGGTGATTGGAGCAGCAGCCTCCACTCAGCCTCCAAGGATGTGTTTCCATGGTGACGCCTACAGATTTTCTGCTAGTCCTTTCCCTAACAGCCCGCTGCCTAGACCCCCAGCGTCTACGGTACCCCAGACATGGATTCAAATGCATTCAAATGCTAGGTTCCTTTCCTTCAAGGGCAATCAGCCATACACAAATTTCAGGAAGAGAGAAAAGAATCAGAGACTTAAAGGAGAGAAAGGGAGAGATAGATAGAGGGCGTGGGGGTTAGGCAGCTTCAATTCCTCATGCTGGACCCCAGATGAGAAAGTAAATGAATCTATACGCAGTCTCTGTTTCAACCCTTAATCCCGAAGTCAGAGTCAGAATAAGAGAAGCATCTGCTTTGCCTCCCCCACCAACTTCTTTTATAATCCATTTAGGAAAATTGGAAGTCAGAGGTGGGGAAATGAGTTTTATTATATTCACTGGGGAACTCTTGGAACAGATGACATATTGATGGTTGGCCAGCTGTGTATGGCAGACTCAGCTGTGTTTGGTAGGGAGGACAGGCTTACAGCAAATTAGTAAATACACATACCCCCTCCCCAAGACGTCCATTCATATCTGTTTCTTTCTTCCCTCAACGATCCCACCCTGTGGGTTCTTGTCCACAGTGTCTTTGACTCACGTCTGAATTAAAGCATGAGCAAGTCCATCTTTGGGATACTGCTGTGTGACCAAGCTCTCATTTGAGATCCTTGTACAATGTTCCTTGAGTGTGGCTTCTTTGTGTCTTTCACCCTTTTAGCAGTTTTGAATCAGAGTTGACTAAACACAGAGAGGTGGTGTGGGGTGAAGGGCAGCCCAGGAGTAGGATGATTCCTCCCTCCAACGCAGCCCGGAATGTTCAACGCAGCCCGGAATGCTCAACGCAGTCCAGCTGAGCTTCTGCCTCCCATTCCATCCCTACAGCTTTTGCTCCATCCATCCCTACAGACTTTGCTCCATCCATCCCTACAGCCTTTGCTCCATCCATCCCTACAGCCTTTGCTCTATTCCATCCCTACAGCCTTTGCTCACATTCCATCCCCTGCTGCATTCTTAGCAACTGAGTGCTGGCCCCAGGGAAGTCATCTTTCCAAACGTCACTGGGGGAAACAAAACTGGGAGACAATTCTAATTTTGGCTAACTTTTAAAGCAAGTATTAATCAGTGTAATGGGCAGGACCTTTGTTGGCATGACAGAAGAAAAACCACTTTGTAAATTGCAATGGCCAAGGCTGATTCTAAAGCGTATCTGTTATGCTAATGGGATTTGGTACTGCAGTTTATTAAGTTTGTAGGGTAAAAGCAAGGCTGAAAGGGGTAGAGAATCTTTTTGAGTGTATGTTTCTCTTCTAGATAATACAACAATAAATGTGATTGTTAGAAAAATGACATTGAGCCTGTATCTGAAGAGAGATTCTTTTGTGTACTTTGGTCCTTGTAAATAAGTTCAGTGATGTATGTCTATTTCTGAAGGTTACTCATAAAAAAAAGTGCTGTCTTACTTGCTTTCTGCCTGTGACGCTTTGCCTAAACAACTATGACATGAGTTATTTTTCTTTTGAGGGATTTGTATATTTTCAAGTTTGATTACTGCAGCATTTTTTGCATTGGTATACCCACTTAAACATTGCAAGAAAGGAAGAATGAGGTATTTAATTTGTATACTGTATTCCCAACCTGTCTTGTCATAGTGGAAGGTGTGACAATGTAGCCAGACCTGGACCCAGCTCTGTGCCCTGGACCAGTATTCCTAAACTCTCTGAACTTCATTCTTTTAAAATTGCAGAATGACAATTATTCTTACCTCATCCGGGTTCTATGAGGATTAAACGACCTAATGGGGCTGAGCTGCAGAAGGTCTCTGCTAAACCTTAATCACCTCATCTTCTCAGATGAGGCTATTTTAAATATGCAACTCATCAGGATTTTGTGATGACTGAATGAAACTGTCCGAGAGAATGATTGTGTCCAGTGCTTGGCCAATATTATTGAACATATGTTTGTTTAGCAAATGCAAATTCTCCTTTCTCTTGTCTTCTTAGGTTATGAGATATGACTTCGTATCATATCCCAGCAATCCTTAGCTTGACTGCCTGGTATGTGGGTTGTTCCACCATTTTGCATTTCCTTTGTCCATTACCCTTCCATTTAATCAGTTGCCCAGCAACTTCCTGAACTATATGTAAGAACTGAGAAAGACTTCAAAGATGCCTGTCGATGCACGAAATTTCTTTGGCCAAAATTCAAATGGGTAAAGACTCTCTGAAATGAAGTCATAGGTTATTCTCCCAATTTAAATACATCCTGGACATCCTGGTTAAGCTTGCCAGGGACGCGGAGGCCTTTGCTGTAGGCATGGTGAACTCAGATCTACAGGGAATATTTAATTTCCATCCCAGCTACTTGCCTGCCTCATTCATTCTCTGACCAGCTCCTTCAGTCCCGGGATATTTATTACTCCCTTTTCTTTTCTTACCTTAGGTTCCTTGCTCAAGGAGATCAAACCCGCACCCCGCTCCACACTGTGTCTCTGTCTTTCTCCTCTCTCTGAAACCATTATCAGCCTCACACTCAGTCTTTGATACCTGGCGTCGGAATGTCAGCATTGGCCCTACTCCAATCTCTCATGGCTCCAATAATGATTGGAGGGAAGGGGAGGGAGTTCTGTCTGGAGCAGTCATGCATTAGGTGTCTTTAGAAGGTGAAAGGCTTCCCTGTTTCTGGAATTTTACCATGCAGAGGTCTGCCAAAGGACAGGCTGGAACATACATGTACAAAGCAGAAGGTTTCGTGGGAAGATGCCAGCGAATCAAATATAACAGGAAACCCAGGCTATAGCCCTGGCTTCGTTGCTCGAAGGAGGCAGGGTTGAAGGTTCGCCCCTTAACCTTCCCAGCTCGCTCAGATCCTTTTTATTTGGTGGAGCTCAGGGAAAGTGCTGAGTCAGCTCTTCCCTCTGGACTACTGCAGGAAGAATGGAGGGAAGACAAAGCGAAACACCAAAGCTTGTTTTTGAGCACCAGGCCTCTCTATCTCCCCAGAGATCTCTGCTCTTCTAGAAGTTATTGTGGGTTCACTGGGAGGAATATAAACCACACAGGGGAGCAGGCCAAGGTGATGAGCAAGTAGAAGACTTAAAACATCTTAATCACTTTCTGGTCCAAGCAGTTGAAAAAAAAAATCTCTCATAGAAAGTACATTTCTAATAGTGTTCAAGTAAAAAAAAAATAGCATATTCATTCATGAGCAACTTCGACCTAAAGCTGGGAGATATTTTTTAGAATAAAAGACAAAGTATTTATGTTAAAGACCAAGGAAAATGCCTATGTTATTACCCTAGGTTTTTAAACAAAGTCACAGTATAAATAGCTCTCAGTGTTTTTTTTTCTTTTTTCAGTATTTAGCTGAATTCAATCTGAGGTAGCCATGTAAGATTGCTAGAAAGTTAATACAATATGAGCATAAACGATCAGATATACAATACTCATCCTTAGGGTAAGAAAACTCCCACTTCTTAAGTGAGCAGATGCTTGAATGCAACACCTGCAGAGCATCTGGCACAGGTACTGGTTGCAGATGTGTGGATTTCAGTCCACGGCCAAAACATAGCAACTATTGTTTGTGCCATCCTTTTCTTTCTTTTCTTAGCTCCTCGGATTTTTGCCTTCTAACTTTTGCATAGTTCTTTTGAAATACCATGTGTGTCTGTCTCTAAAGTAATGTGTGAGGTATTTACATATTATATATGTATATACATAATTATATAACATATACACGTCTTAGGTTTCTTTCTTCCATTGTAAAAGGTACATTCAATGAAATGAATGAGTCCTGGCATGCCATCTTCACCCTGACAAACGCACATACCTACAGAGTCAACACTTCTCAAGGTTCACCCTCCCACACCCCCCCCAGAAACTTCCCTTGTCATTCCCCAACCCTCTCAATAACAATTACTGCTCTAAATTTCTCCCCCTCCCACTATAGGTCACTTTTCCATCCTGGAATTTCTTATCAACAGAATAACTCAGCATGTATTCTGCATCTAAGCTTTCTCTCATTCAGTAGCAGCATACTGTATTTCAGATTTATCCATGTTGTGTGTAGCTGGCTTCATATTATGCTCAGGTGTTTTCCAAGCCCTTTGGAGACTGGGGTTGTGCTCTTAGATTTCTGCATCTTTAGGCTACACAATAGAATTCCCCACCCTGTAAGTGTTCCGGGGGACGTTTGGTGGCTTCGTGGGTGAGCACACACACGAGTTATTTAATCAACTGGTAAGTCATCTGAGACACAAGCAAGCTTCCCTTTTCTGTCCAGACACGCACGATGTTCAACTTACCTAGCACTAGTGTTGCACATTCTGGTTTCAGAAGCCGGCCGGCTTCCTGGTAGAAATCCAGGGATCCGCCCATTCGCAGTTACTCAGCATTTGCTGTAGCCTGCAGCCTGCAATTCACAGCAGCAGCAGCAGTAGCAGGGAGGTACTGGGGAGGAGGTTAGCTCCTGCCTGGACAGGCTCCAGCATGGCTGCAAAGGTGCCAGCCTCAGGCTTTGTCTGTTCCACACAGAAATGCAAACAGTAAGCCTCGGGTCCTCCTATTGATTTCTGAAGCCATCAAAAAAAAAAAAAAAAAGTAACCCAAAAAATCTGGGTACTGCATGGAGTATCTGGGGGCTGCTTAAGACCCAAAGTGCAGAAGCAGCATGCATTTCCTTGCAGACAGGAAAGTACAGCTAGACACAGAGCTAGAGTTGTTGGCTCTAACCAATACTGCTGTGACCTGTGAGATGATTGTCCCCAGTGGACCACCCTCTTTCTTATCTCAGACTGGTGACTGTGATTGAGGGCCAGGCCCGGCCGAGCAGGCCCCTAGGGAGGAAGTACATTACCTTTGCTAGTTCTGTGGAACAAGCATTTAGGGGTCTGAGCCCATCGCCATCATTTCTGCTTGGAGAGCAGAAAGCTGCTGTCATTTTAATAGCGGGCGCGTGCTGGGAATATAAACGCGCTTCTAATGGATTCAAGAGACACTCCGCTTTGTGCTGCGTCCCAGATCTTCTGTAGCCGCATAGCACTTCACGACACATCACTTTCAAAATGTGAGGCTGTAAGAGTTGCACGTATTTCATATTCAAACAGGGAGTTTCCTTGCAAGTGTATTTCCTAAACCTTGGAAGAGGGTCATGTGGGCTTCCTGTGGTGGTTGCGCGACACAGACCAAGAAATAGGAGGGGAAGATATTCATGGAGTCAGCAAGACACACATTCCCTTTGCTTTTATAGTCATGTGTCTTTTGGAAGAATCTAGAGATTTATGGAAGGCGTGATTAAACTTCAGTAAGTGGGATGTTGGGTGCTATTATTTATTTATTAATATGAGTCCTTACAGCAAACTTTTCAGGTCACTTTTTCAAAGAAAATGCATTTCCCAAGTAAAAAAAGGGAGATACCTTAATTAGAAAAAAAAAAAACAACATTAGAAGAGGTACTGGGGTTCTTTTAGCTGATTAATTCCTGAAGAGGTGCTTGTTAAAGTAATGGTGTGAACTTGGACTGCACAGTTCCCTCACTAAAAACCAAACCGGTGGTTTCGTGTTTTACTAAGGGCATCTGTTTTATTTATTTATTTGTATATTTATGATTTGCTGACTGATTCTGACACACGGTCTTGCCGTGTAGCCCAGGCTGGCTTGGAATTCCTGATTCTCCTTCCTCTACTTCCCAGGACTGGGATTATAGAAGTGTATCACCATACCTGGCTCCATCTATTTTATTTTACATTGGGATTAGTATGTTGATCATACTGCTTTCTTCTCCCATCTCCCCTTCCCATTGACCAGTATCTGTCCAAATACAACCCATTCAATGACAGTTTGCTCAGGTATGGATCAGTGGTTCATACAGATCATCTCAGAGAAGAGAGGCTCTCTCTCTCCCTCCCCCGTGCCTCTCTCTCTCTTTCTCTCTCTCTCTCTCTCACACACACTCACATACACACTAGATTCTGCGGACTGCAGCATGCAATAATCGAACCCCACAGGGACAGGAGGGCCGGCAGATATCCGGAGTAGGGCACCATTCAGTCTGGAAGCAGACACTGCTTCTTAGACCTGAGATGGCTGTGTGCTGGCAAGTGATCTAACCTCTTGGGCCTCAGCTGTTTCTCTGAATCACCACTTTGCAGGGAGTTTGCCCTTATTAGATAATAGACAGCCGGTGCCAGCCGCACGGCGGTACCCACAAGGGTTTATTTCCTGCATCCCTCCTGGCATTGGCAGGTGGATGCCAACTTTGGGGATATGGAGGCAGCTTCTTGATGATGACCTGCCTGCTGCTAGAATCTAGGACAATGCCCCAAACCACTGCCTGGGCCCTGCCTGACCCTCTCCTCCCACCCTGGCCCTTACGTACTTCAGCCCCACACCTCACCAAAGGATCTTAGGATAATGAACTGAAAAGCTGCCAGTCACCAAGCCCGGTCAGTTCAAAGCCCTCACACCATAGTCACTGGTGAAGAAGAATATTCTCAGTGAGTGGTTTTACATTGTGACCTTTATAGTAATATTTTCACATAGCGCATTTAGAGGAGGTGACATGTGTTCAGGAGTTAGCAGAGGCATAGGAACTCTATTAGTGAGTTTCATCCCGAGATTCCTGTACTGACTTTGTGCTTCATTTTGAGCGGCCAGGCCTGTGGTTTGCTGAAAGCCCTTAAGCAGTGTCATGTTTGTGGAGGATATTCTTAAAGGGGAAGGTGTGTGTGTGTGTGCGCGCGCGCGAGCATACACATATACACACAAGACAGTACTTACTCTAACGACAGACTGTCACTGCTGCAGAAAACACTGAGTCAGTCAGTGCCAGTTTTGGAGAGGGGAAGGGAAAAATCAAGCTTAAAGTTACATACTTTACCTTTGTAGAGATGGGCAGAGAAAAATGCTATGTGGGCTTTCAAAGCAAAAGGCCAGGAGGAGGACGGAGCCAGGAGGATGACTGGGCAGAATGTTTAAAAAGCAGCAGGCTCCAAGCAGAAGAACGCACAATGGAGGGCGGCTCCAGTCCATACCCAGGCTGGGTTCACCAGGCTGCAGTGGAGAATCCAGTGGCCATGCCAGGAGTTATTGTCTAAGAGCAGAGGTGGACATAAAGCTTACCAGCCTCCCCCGCCCCCACTGCCCTTGGCACGGGTAGGCGGGAGCCCTCCACCCTCCCACTCCTAGCCTCTTACCCTCACCACACCCGCCTGCCTCCTCCTTTGGGGCTATTCTAAGGACCGCACAGGTGGGCCAGTGCTGCTCCTCCAGCCCTCAGCAACAGCCCGTGCCCCACTGGGCTTCTAGGCAGCACCTGCAGTCCAAGCCCTCCGCCAGGAGAAGCTCAGGAGGAAAAATGCGGATAGACTTAAGATTTCTGAGGGTGACCTGCAAAGTCCTAGGGAAGACAGCTAGCAGAAGGGAAGTGAGATAGAGCCGTTTACATGGGGCTGGATTACACACACACACACACACACACACACACACACACACACACACACACACACACACACACACACCCCTTATATGGGTAATCAGATGCAGGAAAATATATGCCAGCATCTCTCTGGCCTCTCTCTTCACAGAAGCAGATCCTACTGCTGAGTCACTAATGAAGGAGGTCAGGACTATCTATGCAGGTGACCAGAAGCCATCAGAATAAAGAATTTCCCTGACTGCTAGGGCAGGAGCCTGCCAGCCGGCTTGAAGTCCTAGAAGGGTGTGAGCACCCACCCAGTTCCCCACCAACACCTGTGTTCCCCAGCGTGCATGATTACATTATTCCGTTTAGAAATACCAGGAAAGCTCCAGCTCCAGCCCTGAGCAGGGAGAGGAATGCAGAGTCGAGGGCTTGCGGTTTGTGATTGTGTGTCCCACAGGCCCTCCAGGCTTCGGCTCCACCCCACCCTCTTCCCAGAGTCTATCCATCGATCCAGCCAGGTAGGGCGAAGCGGGTCCAGGGTTTCTATTTGCAAAGTTACAGGTATCTTCTTAGCGCAATTGAAAAAAGAAAGAAAGAAAAAGAAATCAGTAAGCTTCACGCCAATGCTAGGTTACATAAACAAACCGAACACGAAACGAAAATCCTTCGGGATCTTCTGAAAGCCTCTGAACGCCTCCGTGAACCCCGAGGCGACCCGGCGCCTCGCGCGGCGTGGCCTGGGAGCTTCTAAAGCAGGCCCTGGAGTCCCGAGCGCATCTGGCATTATGATTGCGGTTATTATTAGCAATAATAGGTTAGCAATCCCAAATTCTATTCGCGGAGCGCGCAGCCTCGGGGTCGTGTTCTTTCTCGGGGAGACCTCGCCCTGCGCTCCCCGCCGGCCGCGGCCCCGCTTCCCGAAATCCTCAGGTTGGGGCGTCCCACAGGTGGAGGGGGGACGAGGAGGGAGGCCTTGCTCCCCTCTCTCCTCGCCCCTTCCAGGCGGGAACGTGGCCTCGAACGGGCGTCAGCCTCGGCCGAGCGCGCAGCGGCCTCACCAGCCGCTCTCCCGAGTCGCTTCCACGCGCGTTCCCGGCTCACCGCCACGTCCCCGCGCGAAAGCAGCCCAGGCTTCACCCCCACCGCACCCCTCCCCACCCCCAGATGGGAACATCTGGACACAGTGGCCGGCGGGCCCAGAGGCTGAAAAGGGACACGGAAGGCGCTGCGCTTGCCCGGCAGTGTGATGGGGCGAATAGCCCGGGTGTGGGGACGGGGCGCGTGCCACTAATAAAAAGGAAAAAAGGGGGAGAAAGGAACCCACAGAAGCGCAGAACTTTGCGCCACCAAACACCGCCTCGGTGCCACATCGACTCCATGATCGATGGTTATGTGATCTCAAACGTCTCACGGCACCGTTAATACCAAGAAGGTGGATGGTCGAGGCTGGGGCGGGGGTGGGGGTGGGTAAGAAGGGGGGTGCGCTGGGAGGGGGGCGCGTGGCCCTAAATCGGTGGGGAGTGAGACCCTGTGGCCTTGTGGGCACTGAAAATGTCCAAGTGACCCGGGGACGGGGGTGGGGTAGAGACAGCAGGGCGGGGGCCGGGCGAGGGGACAGGGAAAGGAAACGCTGGGGTGGGTGGAGACGGGGGTCGCGGAGGGAGCGGGGGGGGGGTGGCCCGGGAGAGGCGCGGCGGGGAGCGGGGCCGCAGCTCCCCCGCCAGCTCCCGGGCCGGCCCCCCGCTCCCCGCTCCCCTCCCCGCCCGGCTTCCTGGCGCAGAACCCGCCCCGGGGCTGCGGCAGCGCCCCGCCCCCGCTGGCCCGCGCGCCGGGACGCGCGCAGGCTGCGTCAGGAGCCGCCTGGCGTATAAATAGGGGCGGCCGGGCCGGCGCCGAGCTGCACACAGCCATCCATCCTCCCCGCGCCCTCTCTTCCCCTCCCTGCCTTCTCTCTCTTTCTCTCTCTCTCTCTCTCTCTCTCTAGGCCTCCATCCCGGCCGGGGGCGGGCCGGGGGGCGCACGGCCGCCGCCACCATGAGTTCCTTCAGCTATGAGCCGTATTACTCGACCTCGTACAAGCGGCGCTACGTGGAGACGCCCCGGGTCCACATCTCCAGCGTGCGCAGCGGCTACAGCACGGCGCGCTCCGCTTACTCCAGCTACTCGGCGCCCGTGTCCTCCTCGCTGTCCGTGCGCCGCAGCTACTCCTCCAGCTCCGGGTCGCTGCTGCCCAGCCTGGAGAACCTCGACCTGAGTCAGGTGGCGGCCATCAGCAACGACCTCAAGTCCATCCGCACGCAGGAGAAGGCGCAGCTGCAGGACCTCAACGACCGCTTCGCCAGCTTCATCGAGCGCGTGCACGAGCTGGAGCAGCAGAATAAGGTGCTGGAGGCCGAGCTGCTGGTGCTGCGCCAGAAGCACTCGGAGCCGTCCCGCTTCCGGGCGCTGTACGAGCAGGAGATCCGCGACCTGCGCCTGGCGGCCGAGGACGCCACGACCGAGAAGCAGGCGCTGCAGGGCGAGCGCGAGGGGCTGGAGGAGACGCTGCGCACGCTGCAGGCGCGCTACGAGGAGGAGGTGCTGAGCCGCGAGGACGCCGAGGGCCGCCTGATGGAGGCGCGCAAGGGCGCCGACGAGGCCGCGCTGGCGCGCGCCGAGCTGGAGAAGCGCATCGACAGCCTGATGGACGAGATCGCCTTCCTGAAGAAGGTGCACGAGGAGGAGATCGCCGAGCTGCAGGCCCAGATCCAGTACGCGCAGATCTCCGTGGAGATGGACGTGTCCTCCAAGCCCGACCTCTCCGCCGCGCTCAAGGACATCCGCGCGCAGTACGAGAAGCTGGCCGCCAAGAACATGCAGAACGCCGAGGAGTGGTTCAAGAGCCGCTTCACCGTGCTCACCGAGAGCGCCGCCAAGAACACCGACGCCGTGCGCGCCGCCAAGGACGAGGTGTCCGAGAGCCGCCGCCTGCTCAAGGCCAAGACCCTGGAGATCGAGGCCTGCCGGGGCATGAACGAGGCGCTGGAGAAGCAGCTCCAGGAGCTGGAGGACAAGCAGAACGCCGACATCAGCGCCATGCAGGTATCCGGCCTTCGGGAGCCGGCAGACAAGCGGGGTGGGGTCGAAGTGGTGTCCCCCCCCTCCTAAAGCGCGGGCAGGTGGTAGAGGTGGGGCCTGGCTCCTTGGAGACCGCGAGGGCGGGGCGGGGCGGCGCCTCCGCAGTCTGGAAAGCTGCGGTGTGCTGCAGTTAGTTGTCCTGTTCCGCAGGAGCAACCCCAGAAGTGGGGAGGGAGGGAGGGGGAGTTGGGCGTTGCCCTCTGTCTGCAGTGACCTCCTCTCTCTCTACCGACCAGCCCCCCCCACCAGCCACTATCTCCACCTATTGGATTCAACGGGTCCATAAACTGACTTCTCAACCAGCTCGCTTTATTCAGAGCTCCTTTTAACCAAGCATTTCCACCTTATAGCAGAGACCCGGGAACACAGTCAAGACTGTTTAAGGCCCTTAGCTGGTGATGGTTGATCACAGGAAACCACTGATTATTTTTTTTGGAGGAGTAGAAATAGAGCTATGCAGAAAGCCTTTTGGAGAAAAGCCATTTTAGAAAAAAAAAAAAAGATGGAGCTACTTCTTTCTGTGCACAATGCATACATGTTCTCCAATGCAACCTGGCTAACTAGCTTGTGTTTGAAGCAGTTTTCCTATAAAATAGCCATTTTTATGATCCTTAGGTTGAAGGGATTTCCAGTTTTTCAAGTCTTAACTTTTTTCCTCCCACATTTCTTGAAGCTGGCATTTTAGGCAAGAAGGGTTTTCTTTCTTTAAGAATAAAGGGGAGAGGGTTTTTTTTTTAAGAGGTTGGCATTTTTGGTTTAACAGCCCTGCACAGCTATGAATGTACCACAGTACAATGAAAGCAGCAGGGATTTATGCCTAGATGTGTCTTAAATCTTTCCACAGGACACCATCAACAAATTGGAAAATGAGCTGAGGACCACAAAGAGTGAAATGGCAAGATACCTGAAAGAATATCAGGACCTCCTGAATGTGAAGATGGCCCTGGACATTGAGATCGCAGCTTACAGGTAAAGCCACAGGGCCAGAGGGCATGGCCTCGAAGCCTGAGAAAGAGCACCAGATCCCACTGAAAGTCACACTGAGTCAGAAGCCTCCAAGAATAATAATGAAGTGTTGGGTTTTTGGCTTCTTGCAAGAAAGTATTTAGACAAACACACAAGAAGTTATCTTGGCCATCATGAGTCCTAGTCTCAGCTTCCCTCTAAATTTGAAATTGAATAGGACTATTTAGGGTTTCTTTTTGTCTGTCTGGTTGATTTTTTTTGGGGGGGGTGTTGTTTTGGTAATTTGTTGGTGCTTGTTTTTTTCATCTCAATCACAAAATAACCAGCCATTTGTCTTCATAGTAGGAGCTCAGAGCAAGTCGAGGAAGTCACTTCTTGTGTTGATTTATTCATTTTCTTTTTACTTTCCTTCTTTTTTTTTTTTAAACCCCACTCTTTTCCTGTATCCCCAGGAAACTCTTGGAAGGTGAAGAGACCCGGCTCACCTTTACGAGCATGGGCAGCCTCTCCAGTAGCTACTCCCAGAGCTCCCAGCTCTTTGGCCGATCTACCTATGGTGGTCTGCAGACCAGCTCCTACCTGATGTCCGCCCGCTCCTTCCCCTCCTACTACACCAGCCATGTCCAGGAAGAGCAGATCGAGGTGGAGGAGACCATTGAGGCCACCAAAGCTGAGGAAGCCAAGGATGAGCCCCCCTCGGAAGGGGAAGCCGAGGAGGAGGAGAAGGAGAAGGAAGAAGCTGAGGAAGAGGAGGGAGGGGAAGAGGAAGAAGGTATCCTTAAAAACAAGCCCCTCCCATTCTGTGTGCGGGTTCAGATCAGTGCCAGTTGATCCCAGAAACCCAGGATAGGCCCTTGCTTATCTAGGGAAAATGTACTCACCTATGAAGTTGCAATCTCCACTAGAGCCTGTGTGTTGATTCCGCCATGCCTTTAGTCAGTGAGGTGATGGGTCAAAGTTTTACAGAATCTTCTTTGCAAATATTTTTAATTGATACACACTTGTAGCGAAGTTTCACTTTCAATCTGTTCATTTAGTACCATAGTTTGGCATCTTAAAAGAACACAAACAAAAGACACACATATAAAAATGTTGAGGTTAGGCCTTGAAGAGGAAGCGAAATATCCAGTGATCAATGAGATCACTTGAAAGTGGTACCATTGCCCTCGAGTCCGTGATGGGTGGAGAAGGATCTTGAGAAGCATTGTGCGGAACACGTGCTTTGACAAGTGGAGGGTCTGGCAGGCCTCCCGTACATGTGCTTTATTGTTTAAGGGCCTTTGTAGAAATGTCTGGCCTGCATTTCCCTGGGTTTGGGTTTTGTAAATTTTCTTTTTATATTAAAACAGCCAAGGAAGAATCTGAAGATGCAAAGGAGGAAGAAGAAGGAGGAGGTGATGGTGAGGAAGAAGACACCAAAGAATCCGAAGAGGATGAGAAGAAAGAGGAAGGTGCTGGAGAGGAGCAAGCAACAAAGAAGAAAGATTGAGCCCCACCCCCACCCCTACCCCCACTTTCCTTAACTATTCCCAGAATAATTCTCCCCAAATCAGGTCAACCTCATCACCAACCAGCCAGTTGAGTTGCAGATCCTATATGAATTACGAAGTCACTACATGTATAATTCTGAGATGATTAGGTTGGACATTCAGTGTTGTGCTATGAATTTTTCTCCTTATGCAGAGTATCTGTTAGCTTGCAGAGTGGCTTTCTGGCTGCCGCCAGCCTATGCATGGTTCACGCTTATGAGTTCAGGATCTTTGGCAATGAGAATCATTCAGATGTTTACAATTAAAGAAAAAAAAGCAAATGAATTCACTCATGTTAATGTTAAACTTCATGAAAAATTAATCCTTTGATCCTTTGGTGGTTAGAAACTAAAGACCTCGAGTTATGTGCAATAAATAGTAAATAAAGATACACTGAATGACATGGCTGGCTGTGTTTTTGACTTAATTAAAATACCTTAAAGATAGTACAGGTATAAAGCATATACAAGCAGATTGTTGACCTCGGAGCTTTTGTTCAATCCAGAGGTTAACAGCTACAGTACTTTTATTTTTAATTCCTCAATTGGAAATTCTGAGGGATATGAGGAAGTCTCTTCCCTCAAAAATCTTGCTGATGATAAACCATGAGTGAGAATACATAAAAATAACACCAAATTTGCTCCTTTATAAAGTTAGAAGATGGCTACCTAGGAGATAATTTCAAAATTAGGTGACAAATACATTCTTTGTGGCCAACTAGTATGGAATGTAATCATGCAATGTGAGCCAAATAGAAATCCACAGTTATTACAACTACATTTTCAATATCAAGGGTGGCAGTTGGACCTGAGCTCATGATTAAATCAAGAGGAATACTTTTCCTCAATGTTTAGGAGTGGTAGAGAAGGTAAGATTATCAAAGGTTATTTGTCCCTGGAAACATGTTGCCTACAATCCTGAACTCATGGTTCTTTGTGCTATTAGCTTAATCCTATTGCTTCAAATAAATATCATTTAATGCCACACATTTTGAAGCCTTTAAAAAATCACAAAGATGGATGATTATCAATCACATAAGAGGGAGAAAATGCATATGTGTTACATTGATATTGTCCTGCATGTCTTACCTGGAGAATACTTGGATTCTAATGATAGCTTAACTGGTTGAATATTGCATCAAATAAATACCCTGCCTGTCTGTGTCCACTGTGGCATTATGAAAACTCTGTATTTGATGTGAAATTGAGATGCAATTATTGACTATTGCGACTATGCTTCTGTTCTTACAAGAACTGTGCTTGCCAGCTAATTTTGTTCAATATCTGCTTTAGATGACCTTTAAAAGTCATGTATTGCACCTACCACCAAAGCGGCTGCCATTTTAAGTTATTTGAAGCCTTTACACTACTTACTTTTAGTGAATATGTGAGTGTACAAGTAAGTAAAATATTTCCTTGTCTACCATGATGTGGATATGTGTAAAAAGTAACCGTCCACGTGGAAATAGTTTGTTGGGGTGAGAAATTCTTGAGTGAAGTATAAACACCGTTCCATACTCTGTCCTGTGTGCCATAATAAAATACTGAAAAACCCAAACCCAATGAGTTAGAAGTCTTTTAAAAATTTCCCCTAATATGGTGCTCGGTACTTATTTCAGTACCACTTTCCTTCTGCTTCCCTTTTCCCAAAACATGCTCCTCCTCTAGTGCCCCTTTCCACATTGGTCTCACATCCCAGCCACCCATTCTGTATAGCAGATACCTCTTCTCTTACCTCCCTTTCCCCGTCCTCCACCCTCTAGTCTCAGCGACCACAGACCTACTGATTTTTACTGGCATTTGATCTTGAATCCATCCCCACTTCTCCACACTAGATGCCACCACCCTAATGACTCCCCCAAAGTCAACCCTTGCCTCCTTTCATCAAGATACTACAGTAGACTGATCATCAGAACATTTCAATCATTATCTCCCTGTTAAAACCCTCTGATTGCTCCCTGTTTCTATGAATACACACCCCACAATCTCAAAAAGTTGGCCCTCTACTTCTCTGCCCTCCTCCTCTACACCCCTTCTACCACCCCCCTCATTTCTAGTGTTGTAGCCACAGCGATCCCTTGTTTATCCAATGTAGGGCTTTGTTAAGTCCATCCTGTGCAGCTCTCTGCCTTTCTCTGCTTCTCTCAGTCTTGCTTGGCCATTCTTCCTGGTGATGCAGGCTTACATGGGCTTACATGTTAGACCTTTTGGGAAACCTTCCCTGACTTCTTCTGGAGTTGAATCCCTCGATTAAATATGCTCAGAACACTTGTAGACTTTTTCATACTTGCCATTGGCATATAGTTTGTGATTTTTTAGTAAAGACCTGCCCCCCCAACCCTGTGTTCTCATATCCCTGATATCCAACACAGTTCCTGCTATTGTTGAAGCGCATTGCATTTCTAGTGAATGCCTTGCTCGTCAATCAGCTCAAATTCCTTCAGGCTGACTAGAAAGCCAAGAGTGTTCAACAGTCAGTCTCCATTCAGTCCATGTCCTGCTGTGGAAAGGGCAGAGAAGCACAAAGCACATCTACCCCCAGATGGCACACCTGCCCCAGATGGCTGGGTTATTCTGTTCCACCTGGACCCTGGCCTCCATTTGCCTATTTACATACAGGTTCATCAGTGAATGTCTCAGATTCCATCTCCACTCAGGACTCAAAATTTCCTGCAACACTTTTGTCATTGCTTTTCTTCTGAAGCTCAAGTTTCTCTTTTATTGTTTCATATTTGCTTTTTTTCCCTCTCTTTTAAGACAAGGTTTTGCTCTGTAGTCTAGGCTGGACTAGAGCTTGAGATTCTCTGCCTCTGCCTCCAAGTGCTGAGATTGTACAGGAGAGTACCACCATGCCTGGCTTCAAGAATATATCTTAATCTCTCTGCTTAATCTCATACTTTGGAAAGTCAGGAACCAGGCCTTAGAAACAGAGATAAATTGAAATTCAACTTGAAGGATCAGATGCTGGTTCTAGGATAGTTATTCTTCTATCTGCTCATAGTTTCAGAAATGTTACAGGACGTGTAAGGTGGTCTCATTTCCATCTTGTAAAGACTACTCTGGTATTTAAAGACCGGAGAATGGGTTAGTCAGGAAAGCAAGAATCAGAGCAGAGAGACTAAAATCTGCCTGTTGTCCAGGTAAAGAATGAGGAAATGGTGACTTAGGACAGTGACAGTGGAGATAGAATGACGTGGTTCAACTGAGAACAATTCTGCAATAATTTCTTATCAAGGGTATGACCACATAGAGAAGGAATTGAAAACAATAGCTTATATTAATAACTAAACAATATTATGCAAATCAATATGCAGTTTGCATTACTAGTTATCCATTGCTTCCGATAGCTAACCACGTCAAAGCTTTGTTTATTGTTAGTTTTTTTGCAGATCAAGGATTTGGGAAGAGTTCAGCTGGGAATGCTGGTTTTTAGGTCCTTGTGAAGATGTCCTCAGATGTTGTCTGAGGTCTCTGCCATCCAAGGGCCTAGACAGGGCTGCAGGATCCTCTTCAAGGTGGTTCATCCACTTAGCTGGTAGTTTTCCTCTCCACTCAGTGGATCCTAGTTGCTTGAGCATCCTTACAGTATGGCGGCTGGCCTTTCCCACAGCAAGTCTATCGAGAAACCAATGCAGCAGATGCAAGATCTTTTAATTTAGCCTTGAAGGTCGTGCACTATTACTACTGCAGGAAGACCAGGCTGTGTGATATGTAGAAGGGACCTGCATAATAGCATGCATACCAAGAGGGAGCGGTTGCTGGAAACTACCACAGCCTAGTTGCACACATGATTATTTCTCTTATAAACAAGAAGATCTTGTTATGAAATGGAGAACTTCTCTGAGCCAATTCCAATTTCAAATAATTCTTTGCTATTCTCATCAGCGTTCAGTCTCATGTATGCCAACTTAAGGGGGCATGTTTGTGAAAATTGTTAGACTGGTTGACAAAGAATATCTTCATCCAATGGATCCATCCTCTTGCTTGCCCTTCTGTTGACCTATTTCTCCAGTCATTCTCCTAGTGGAATTAAGTGATATTGTCCCTTAATTCAGAGGGGTTTCATTGTGGAATCTCCCCACATGCGTCTATAGAAATTGAATCAGGCCAGGTGGTAAACGTCATGCTTTCAATTTATAACCACCCCTCATCCTATAATTTGCATGTGGCCTAGTGGCCATTTTCCTGAGTTACCTGATGGAGAAAAAATGAGAAAAAAAAACGCAGTCAGCAACTAGCAGGATGCTTTATGTAGCAAAATTCAATTTTTGTTTTCTTTTTCTATGTATGCTACCATCAAAAACAGAACCACACATTGAAAATGCTCTGGTTCCCAAGCAAGGGATGATCCAGCTTGTTTGTTTCCACTTCATTCCATGGAGAATGCCACGTGTTTATTACTCAGGTTAAAGCATAGCTGCTGGAGGTGACCCTGCCTTGCTGTCTCTTCTCTTCCGCCCCCCCCCCCCCCCCCGCCAGATTCACACACCCAGGATATGGGCTAGAGAAAATCGCACCTGTCAGCCACACGCCATTTACACCTGTGAAGGCAGGCAAATTGGTGTCAGACTTGGGAATGTAGCCAGAGATCTGAGGCCAGAGTAAGATCCTCATCTTACAGTATCCTCATCTGGGGAACTATGTGTTGATCCCACCATCAGTAGGATCCAGCATGTGATGATAATACACCCTTGGGTGGTTGTGCTAGGGTTGTGCTGCTGTAACTGTCTGCCTGTATCTCAGAGGTAGAGACAATGCCATTTGCTGGAAGTTCAGATGTGGGAGATTGTATGGAATCAAGGATGACTCCAGAATTTCTGATCTGAGTGGTTTATTGTATTTCTCGTGTATCTGTTGTGAAATGCCTGAGTCAATCAACTTAAAAAGAGGAAAGGTTACTTTGGCTCATGGTCTTGTTTTGGAGTCTGTTGCCAGGCATCATATCATGGAGGAGGAGCATCCAGTGGAGCAGAGCTGCTACCCACCACAGAGGCCAGGAGGTGAGAGAGAGGAAGGGAGGAAGCCTCAGTGTCCCCTTCCAGGCCACCTCTCCACTTTGCTTTTCCAGGACCAAATCCCTCCCCCGACCTCTGCACTTTCCCCCTCCCCCCTCCCGCCCCCTCCCACCACACTAGGTTCCACAAAGGATGGATGCCACACTTCTGACACAGGAAACCTTTCCGGGAGACTTATCTGATGGCATTCCCATTTCGTGAGCTGGGAAAGGCTGACAATGTGGCAGAGTGCGGAGGAGAAGAGGGTGAAGGGCAGGATTTGTTCCTGTTCCCTTTGAAGCGGCAGTTGGGTAGGTAGGGTGGTAGTTCACTGCTGGAAATGGAAATTGCTTATGTTGGGATATTCCTCCCTTTACTACTCTTAGCTGTTTTAAGAAAGACCTCCCTGCATGAAGCCTCACAGAATTAGAGAATTCTGAAGTTGCAGCAACTACCAAGAAATAATTTGATTAAAAATTTTACACCCAAGGAAATGGAGATTGAGGAGGAAAATGTGGTTTGCAAATGATTTCTGGCAGAACTTTTACATGCTAAGATGGTGTCACCCAGGACTGGGAAACGATGTTACCACCATTATTCCTGCTCCTTTCTGGTGCTTGGGTTTAGGGTAAAGCACTTAGGCTGATAAGGTTCTGACACGATCACCACCATGCACAAGCCTGCATGGTTTAGAATGGAACCCTCTCTCTCCTTTTCTTTCCTTCTTCCTGGGATCTTAGGCTTCCTTCCTGACTCCTTTGTAACTAACACATGGAGTGGTTCCAGCCAATGTCGCTCATTCACCGGAAATAATTGTAGAAATCGGGAACACACTTGAGGGTCGTGGGCCTTGTCTCTTGAGACATGGGACTAAAGAACCATGAAACGAAGCCAGCTATTTCTTTGTGGAGAAATCATTCATCCTCATTTCTGGGGAACAAAGACAGGTCTTCTTGGTTAGGAATAGCCTGATTGTGAAGAAACACAATAAAAACAAATGCTCTGAATGACTTAAGTAATCACATGGCGAGCACAGGCAGCGCAATCTATCATCATCTCCAATGCCCTGAGTAGGCTTGTTTTCTCCTCTGTTCCTTCCCACTCTCCATCTGGGAACTGACTCTCCATCTGGCCTTTCCTTTCATTCTTCACAGTTGATATTTTAATTTCAATGCAATAAAAAAAATTTATCAGCATCATCAGGTTTGGATTTGTCAGTGAGTCCTACTTTCTCCCAATGCTGAGAGGTAAGGGGACACATACCCCACATCAAATAAGAAACAAAGGGTTTGTGGCAACCCTACGTTAATGTCTCATGCCAACCAACTTCCCGTGTCAGCTTCCCAGTTCCCACTCCGCTCTCCCTACCCTGCCTTCTTCTGGTGTCTTCCTTGCTGATTTACACATTACTAGCTGGAAAGTCTACCTTCAAGTTTCCAGGCCTCCGGAGTCATCTCTGATTTCTCTCTTCTCAGAACTCTTCACTTACCCATCAATACATCTTATGGACTTCACTTTCAACATATGCCTTGTGGCCCAGCGTTTCTCACCACTTCCCAGGGCTACCAATTTGATTCTAGGCACCCAACTATTTTTTAATCTAGATTATTGTAATACCTTTGTAACTGGCCACTTCTGTGCTTAGCTATCACTCTCTTACCGTCTTTATAGTAAACTCAGTAGTTTCAAAAGTTATCAGTTTCATTCCCGAAAGTTAGCTTGTTTCCAGGACCTAGAACTGTGCCTATCTCAGAGATTGTCAGTGCTTACCAATATTTGTTGAATGAATGAGCAGTCTTCAAATGGGAAGGGCCACCTTGATTGACAGTAGGCCCTATCACCAACGTATTTCTGACATTAGCAGACTGTTATAAATGAACCTAAACATTTCAAGAGTCAGATGAATCTAGATGTCCTTTGAAGGAAGGATGGAGACAACTAGTTTGAGTCTTTTTTTCTGATATTCTGTAACTGAATAACTTAGCTTCTGTAGGGATTTGCTATGTTTATCTCATGAAATTAAACAATATATCCCATGGAAACTTCTTAAGCCTAGATCTTGACAATTAATCAATTTGTAGTAAATATTAGCTATGGTGATATTAATGTTCTTCTCAGCCTGGAGAACTTGAGAATATAAAGGCCAGGATGCCTAGGAGATAGGTAGCTCCTGACTGGTGGTTGGACTTTACTTTCCCGATTAATCTCCATTGTCAGTTCTTTTCTGTCAGGCTTCTCCTTCAGTTCTGCCTTTCCTGACCTTTCCTTAATCTCTCAGGTTTGCTTTCTATTTTGGGCTCTTTCCCAACTTTCTGTTGCCCACTTCTTGACTTTTGCCATTGTTATTTATTTTACTCACTGCCAAGTTTTGATCCCCAAACAATCCCATGACAGATTGCTTATGCTGACTCAGATTTAAGTGGGAGGTAAATCTAATATCAGCTCATTCTCTGCAAGAGTTGGCACCTTTCCTGAATAGACTGGGCGCTCAATTAACATTTATTGGTTGTGCCTTGGTTGTGAGGTCTTTAAGAAAGGGCCAAGTATAGTTATTGTCATGATAGTGAAGTGCTGTCAATCAGATTTGCTTATTTTCATGATCTACATAAGGTGAGGCTGTAATATTATATTTTTGAAGCTATTGAATCAGTTGAAATAAATGAGCAACCAGGATTGCAGACAGGTGGATGGTAGACTATGATAAATGCCAAGTATCATGGGACATGTAGTCACGGTCATAGATTTGAAACAGTTATAATAGGTTGTTACTAAAAATGGATTACTAGGGCTGGGAAGGTGGCTCAGTGGTAGAGCGCTTGCCTTGCATGCATGAGGCCCTGGGTTCGATTCCTCAGCACCACATAGCAGAAAAAAAAGCCAGAAGTGGAGCTGTGGCTCAAGTGGTAGAGCGCTAGCCTTGAGCTGAAGAGCTGAGGGACAGCGCCCAGACCCAGAGTTCAGGCCCACAACCTGACCCCCCAAAAAAAATGGATTACTAAATGCTATGTATAAATAACCTTGGCCACATCCTACTGGCACACAGAAAAGAGGCAGAAGGAAGTATTCTAGAACGTAATGGCATTCTTGAGAGACAGAAAGGTGGATGGCTATTGTATAACACGAGTATTCTACAATGAATACTTATTATACTTAGAATTTAAAAAGTGACACGTACTTTTCCTTTTTTAAAAAAAGTGTGTGGTAGGGCCTACTTTCTTCAGATGAAGGTGAAAATCCCTTTCTGTCAGTTTCCAGATTAAGAAAAGAATTACTGGAAAAGTGAAAACAGATACTGGAAGTGTCTGTACTATATACTGTGAAGGCTCAAATAAGATGGTATGTGTGAAGTTTTTAAACTACAGAGACGTATTTGAGTGGCAGATGTTTGAAATACCAGCACTCCTTTGGAGATGGATAGTACTATTAGTGCCAGAACCCACATGACCAGTGCTCTCTGGTTTGCTCTTTCCTGGCATGCCTTGGGACCTTCTGCCTGATTTTGGCCACAAGACACCTCTCTTGCCTCTTGGGTAACCATGTTTGAAGTGCTCAGGTCCAACTCCAAAGGAGAAAAGTCTAGAAGAAAGAAATGCTATTGGTTTTCAATAGCATTTCTTTTTCCTTTCAAGTTGGTACAAGTTATATTTTGAGTTGTTCACTGTGGACTTTTATTACTTATCTGTGCTCTGACTTCCTGCCTTGATAGTTCCCCAACCAGCCAGGGTGGCAAGGAAGAGACATAAGTGTGAATGAAGAACTGGATAGAACTGGATAGGCTTCTGTGATTATCTCTGGCTCTGTCTTTATTTTAGCTTCTTTTGTACATTTAAAAAATATCCCTGAGGTCATTGTTGTCTTGATAGAATAATGAATTTGTAGTTATAGAAAAATCAACCAGCCAAACAAACACCTTCTTTCTCCCATAGTAAAAATCAAAACGTAAGTAATGAATAGATCATTCGACTCATGGCGCGTGAGCTCACCACTCTCAGAAGGATTTACCCTCCAGGTGCTGACTCTGTCCTCTGCTTCACACGTTACTCCGTGAGCAGTTGGCTGCAGTTTGCTGCATCCAGCAGAACAGAGTTTTCTGTAGGTAACATGCATTCACACAGTATCCACGTCTCTGACACGTTGCTGAGTTATATAGTTTGTTCCCACAGTTTTCCCCCAGTGCTGGGAACAGAACCTAGGGCCTTGGGCATGCCCGACAAGTGCTCTTCCACTGAGCTACATTTCCAGCCTGTCCACTGTGCTTGCAGCCATTCCCTATCATTGTTTCTCTTCTACAATCTAGTCAGCTGTACTCATTCACTTTGATGCTGGTAGGGAAAGAGTCCAGCTCACCACTGAGGAACTCAGCTTTGCATGTGATATTATGCTCCGACCTCTGATTCTGGAATTGTAATTTTTCTAGAAAGCGAAACAGAGCCCTGGAGATCTACTTTTCTGTCCTAATTGAGGCATCAAAATCTGTGCTCTTGCAAGCCATCTTATACTTCCTAGATGCTTTTAATTCCCTGTACAGCTCTGAGTGATCAGTGGTACCCAAAGAAATGGAAACGTAAAACATAGTTCAAATATTGAGAGGTTCTCAGTGTGACATTTCAGACTGTCATTGTAATAACGACCTGGGGGTTAGTGGTCCTGCTTTCATGTACCATGTGGGGGGGAATTATTGATGGAAAGGCGACATAGGTCTTCATTATCAGTGCCACAAAATGGGTCATGAATGGCACGTCAAACCCTCAGCCTAGTAGGGTGGTAGCTGGACAGTTGGTTATACATACAAACTAGGCAATTGCTCCACCATGAACTGTCTTACGCCACAAGTCTTTCTTTTCTTTTTAGTGAGATCTTTCTTTTCCTCAGCTTTGAGGAGGAAGCAGATACTTCAGATGACTTCATTCTCTTTCCCTTCTCTAGCCTGAGTTTTGGTAATTCTTGGCAGAGATATTTGCCTTCTTGAACAAAGTCTAAGCAATCCCCTAGCAAAATGCTGGCAAAGCAGCTTGCTAATTGCTAAGGAGAAAAAATGATAACTGTGGAAGCATTGGTGGATTTTTCATGTGTGGCTGATGAAGACTGGAGATGGGCTTCAGTTCTTCAAATGTCACAGTCAATGTGATTTCTTCTAATTACAATGCTTAGTCTGGTCTGCCAAGGGAGTGAACTCAGTGGGTGGGCAGAATCAACTGCTTTTACAGAGACCTAGTGATTAGTAAGCACCCTAAAACTTAATGCCTCGCCAAGGACATCTAATCTCAAGCTCTGAGAGTCACAGATGACAGTGAGTGGGACACTGGAATGACAAATTCAAATTTGTCCAAATTTCTAAATGTTACTTTCAAGACATCCTTTTCTGAGAACTGCCTGGTCCTGAGTAATTGATGCCCAGAAATCTCTTGTTACCTTTTCATTCAGAGCTCACTTGCAACACTTTTGTTTGAGGAGCAAAGAGTGATCAAAGATTATAGGCAGGTACATGTTGCTATATCCTATGAAACCAGTTCTGCATTAGAAGAATCTAACAAGTACAAAAGCACGCCTTTGTTAGCTCATTGCCTCCTTAAAAGTATGAAATGGCGAGTAGATCCATGGAGTATCTCAGCTCCCAGTTGGAATGCTACTACTACTACTAGTACTACTACTACTAGTATTTTTGCCAGTCCTAGAGTTTGAACTCAGGGCCTGGGCATTATTCCTGAGCTTTTTTGTGCTGAAGGCTAGCATTCCACTTGAGCCACAGAACTACTTCTGTCTTTTTCTGAGTAGTTTATTGGAGATAAGAGTCTCATGGACTTTCTTGCCTGGGCTGGCTTTGAACTGTGATCCTTACATTTCAACCTAGACTTATGGGCATGAGCCACCGGTGCCCAGCTGTTGTATTACTTTTAATGGAAAGGACTCAACACAATTAGTGTCACATTTACAGGTATAGGATAATGGAAGGTAGAAGAAAATAGAGGGGACATGACTATGAAATATTTCTTCATGTAATATTTCTGCTACTTACATAGCAATGAGTTTTAAAGTAACAGTCCTTGGAAGACAGTTCTTTTCTGTATAAGTGAAAACAATTGGAGTATGGGATCTATTTGGGTCAGTCTACACCAAACATTTAGAAGTTTCATTCTAAGCATACAAAAGTAATATGTATATATATATATGTATAAAATATATAATATATGATAACATTACATATTATTATGTGTTATAATAATACTATATATTACATGTATTTTCTGTCTTATCTATAAAAGCATAGGAGAAATAAATGGGTTTGGTTTAAAAAATTCTAGATTCTTATTACTCAGACTTCTTCATTAGTAACCAAAACAACACCTTCATATAGAGCTCTGGGAAGAGTGTCAGATAGGCATTAAATGTACTACTTATCATTATTATTAGCTGCTTAGATGTGGGCAGAGGCCCTCACCAATCTGAAGTTCTGATCTGGGAAAAGCAAAGAGACACTTCAGGACTCCCAAGAATTTGCACCCCTTGGTAAAAGTTATGGGGTATCAGAGATTAAGGCAGCATAAACAAGACTTGGAAAAGTCAAAGCTGCCTGTTAGGATGACTTTCAAGAGAGTGACTTGCTGTCACTGCACATCTTCAATGAAAGGTAAAGAACTATTTGTGAGTCATGAGAACAGTGGGCTCATTACTAGAAGCTACTCCATTCTTCAGGATTCTGTGACTCTAAGGGGAAATATAGTAAGTACAAGTTTATTGTAGATGTACCTACTTTTAATTTTTTTGGTTGGTGGAGGGGCTTGAACTCTGGGCCTGGGCACTGTCAGCTCTTCAGCTCAAGACAAGCGCTCTACCACTTGAGCCACAGTTCCACTTCTGGTTTTCTGAGTGGTTTATTGGAGATAGAAGTCTCACAGACTTTTCCTGCCCGGGCTGGCTTTGATCTGAGATCCTCATATCTCAGCCTCCTGAGTAGCTAGGATTACAAGCGAGAGCCACCGACACCCAGTTTGTACCTACTCGTCTACTTTTGTTGGGGGCAACTTTGTTATAGGTTATATCTTGATGTGTACCAAGATCCTTAGAGATATCATAGTTCAATGCATGTAACAGCTTCAATTATTTCTTTTTAAACTATGAATAATAATAGTGGCAATTAGAATTTAACTTTTTTTTTCTTGATTGTGGGGCTTGAACTCTGGGTCTGGGCATTGTCCCTCAGCTGTTCAGCTTAAGGCGAGGGCTCTACCACTTGAGCCACAGAGCTATTTCCAATTTTCTGGTGGCTTCTTATTGGTGATAAGAATCTCATGGACTTTCCTGCCTGGGCTGGCTTTGAACCGGGATCCTCAGATCTCAGCCTCCTGAGTAACTAGAATTACAGACATGAGTCACTGGAAACTGGCTTAGAATTTACATTTTTAACATGCATCTACTATTTGTCAGACTTGGTTCTGGGAGTCCTTCATTTGTGATTTTATTTGATCTACCACTCAAGAGTTTAAATTCAGAAGCAAGTAGTCATCCTTGATTAAAAAAACAAAAAGCCAGCAGGAAGAAGAAAACAGCTTCTTTTTTTATTAAAGGGTATTTACATACTGCATATTGTTTAAAAGAATTTGCACCAAGAACTTTGAAGCTCCATTGTCCTGTGGATGGATTCTTGGGTATCTTGGCAACTCTTGTAGTCTACTGTAGTGGAAAATGCAATAAGTTTCCACCAAAATTCTCTACAAAATCTACAAAATAATGACATATGTGTATGTTTTCATTGAAACATACACACATGTGACTTCATTCTTATCTATATTTTATACTAATTATGAGAATGTAATTACAACTTGTATTGACATCAGTACAATATGTAAGGAAATTATTGGGACAATTAATTTCTCATCTCCAAATGAAACACACACTATAACTGTATCTTGAGCCAATTTAGAATTGTATGTGTTCAATGAATAATTCAGTAATAGTTCAATGAATAGGCAGTGGTGGGAATTTTCATTGCTGTCATCATACTGAATACTTCAGAATCCCTATTTTACATACTATGTGGGAAGCTTATCAGGGTAATAATGGATTCAGACATACTCTTCCTGTCCATGAGTGTAAACTTGAGCTCAAATTAAATACTTTTGTCAAAACTACACATCTAAGTATAAAAGAGGCTTGGAATTGGAGAAACGTTGTGTAATCGTAATAAAATAATTTACTTAAAAATAGCTTCTGTTTTTCCTTTGGGCAAATTATATAAACCACCAGGAAAAAGAACTCATTCCAAACTGGAACAACTAACCTATTTGTTGTGGAAACGAATATCATCATGTTTTAGTACTGGCTCTGCACCGACTGGCAATAGAAGGAAATGTACTAGAAATAACTCTTTCCTTTCCTTTTTACTGAACATGAAAGTTACTAGGAGAAAAAAGTACTCGCCACATTTGTGCTGTGTTGCAAGCTGTGTGGTTGAAGGAATCACCATTTTTTTTTTGTATTTGAATATTTTTTCTTCTCATGATGCAACTGTCCCAGAGAAAGTAGTTCACCTGAGCTTTTGGTTTAAGCGTGAAGAAATACGAAAGTGCCTTCTGTGAATAATTCATGGCAGGGTTCTGTTGCTTTTCTTTCAGTGTGGAAAGAAATGAAGGACCACAACTGAACATCAATATAAATTGAAACAACCACAGAGGATGGATTGGAAAGCTTGGTACAGTTTACAGGATTAAAAACAGTAAGAACTCAAAACCTTAAAAAAAAGGCATCTCTAAGGCAACTACTGGCAACATAGGCAATTCTATTGTTCAATAGCTTATTGTCATTGTCACTAGAGACTGTTCTCAGAAAACGTACTCTAATTTCCTGATCGCGTAGAGGTTTGCATTGTTTTAATTTATTTTTTCCCTCTGCCTTTCAATATATTTGGAAACACAAATTTCAAATTGTTTTCTCCTTCAATACTAGTATAATGGTTGGCGTTGGCAACAAAATATGTAATTACAAGAGATCATTTTGGCTTTTCTTAGTAAATGTTTGTTGACTTAATGAGTCAGCCAGACAATATGATTCATTTAGAAACATTTACATAGCTTATCAAAAGCGTAGTTTTCTTTTTTTTTTTCTTTTTTTGCAGAGCTAAGGATTGAACTCAGGGCCTTGCGCTAGCTGGGAAAGTGCTCTTCCACTGAGCTAATCAATATAGGGATTAATATGGAGATTAAATCAATATAGAGATTAAATGGAAATGTCCTTGGGTGGGTGGGGAATGAAGTAATCAAAAACCAAGTTAGGGATGATGGACTAGGTCTCTAGTTTTGGCCTTGCTACAAAAAGAAAAGAAAAATAAAAGATCTGTGTGTTAAGGATCAAATTCTGTGCTTTGGTATTCTACCTTGGTGAGATGATCTGAGGGGCCTTTGTGTATTTCACAGTAATCTTTATCTGCTTAGTAATCAGTTAACCATTGAAATGGCCCGTAGAGAGCCTAGCATGGAGATCCAGCCTTCATTCTGATGTCTGATGGTAGCTGGGGAAGGTGGCTGCTCCATCTTTGGGGCCAGTTTGGGTGACACTGGGAAGCAAGATGCTTCTCCTATGGGTGGTCAAGGTGGGAGATAAATATAGATAAATAGAGGCTGCTCGGGTCCTGCAGTCTTCGTGAGGCAACACAGCCTTTAGTGCAAATCAGCCCTGTGGTTTGTGGTGGTTGTGCTGACCTGTGTCCCGGGGGGCCCCACCCCCTCTTCCCCAACACCTGCTTCCCAGACTGAGCTTTCTATTCTAGCACTCGCCCCGTGTCCTTCCAATATGCTCTTCTTTATTTTTAAAGTTTACATAGCTAGAGTCAGGTTTTACAGGTTATATTTAAAGAACGGTTTCACCTTGCGTGTCATGGATGTGATCGCTTGTGGAGAATTAGCGTTTTAACATCCAACACAAGTTGCTTTCAAGAAAAGGTGTCATTGCATAGGGATGGGAAATGACTTCAACTGAAAACACTTACCTTCCCCCCCCCCCCCGCCCTCCCCCCTCCCTCACAGCCTATCCTAGTACTGTCCTTGCTGCCTCCCTGCTGAACCACCTCCTGTCCCATTACCCCTGAACAAAGGCACCAGGAGGTCTTGGAAGGGAGTCTGAGACCCAGGCCACCTTTGGCGCTGATACTGATGCTTTTGGAGCCTTGAAACTCTCCACTCAAGCTAAGCTCGCTCTCCCACCCTGCCTCCAGCTCACCCCGCTGCCTCAATTCACCTTTTCTGCCTAATAAAAAGAGACCCTGTTGGGGGAGGGGGCGGCATACCACTTTCTCTTCAGTCAGGCTGAAGGTTGCCCTTCCCAGGTTTTCAGCCCAAATAAAACCCGTTGGTCTGTTGAGTCTGCCTTTCAGTTCTCAGTGCTGGAAATATTTACTTACACACAGATGCTAGGCAGGGGTAACAGAAATTGTGAGCACTGACGAATGACTAATGACTGGGGCATATTCCTACTAAAATGATGGGGAACACTGGGCACCCTGGGAAACTGAGCATCTTGAAGATTGTACCCTTGGGCGTACCTGGCTGACAATAAAATTAAATATTTGGAAAAGAGAGTATGTATTAACGTATCCATGGTGGTAAAAAACAACAACTGGCATTATATCCTTGGTTGAGATCAGAGTTTTCATCTAAAATCCCCTATGTGCTGAGAACTTCATTTTTCTTTTCCTAGTGAGGGTGTTTTATTCTGTACATGATTTTCCCCAATTACTAAAACACTAGCAATGTAACTCTCCATCAACCAAGCCAAGAGTTGGTGTGGCTGAGTGTGTTTGCATGGGGGGAAGTGGGGTCTGAAGCAGAGGGGTGTGAGAGTGGGTATTTCTTGTTGTGAGTGTCAGAGACTTCAGCTACGGCTTCCTTGTTCTCCACTTTGAGATATGAGGAGTTGTCAATTCATTTCCATTATCACCAGCCCCGCCCCCTTACCTTGATGTTCTCTGAAGTTTGGTTTGAGATGGTAACCCCTGGAGAGGGATGATTTCTAACCCACCAAAGTCTTCTTTTCCATCAAATGCTTTGATTTTTTTTCTTTTACTTCAGAAATACAATTTAAAAATTGGGGGATGAATTTTGAGCTAAGTGACACCTGACTACAATTTCAGCTCCTCTAGATAGAGTGGGTGAAGGTTCAAAGCCAGCCTGGGCATAAAGTTAACAAAACTCCATTTTAAGAAGAACAGCAACAAAAACAGGGTGTGGTGTGTGCTGGTGATCCCACTAGGGAGGAAAGTCTAAGTGGGAGTCTAAACTGGGCAAAAGCATGAGACTCTGTCTCACAAAGTAATAATAAAACAAGGGCTGGAGGTATGGCTCAAGTAGTAGCATTTTTTGAGGGGGTGAAGGGGGGTAGATTTTGACACTTGAAGATGTCTTTAGCCATTATGTTTCTGAAGTCAACTCTTGGGGCAGAGAAGATCATAGTCACTTACAGTTCCCCAAATCTATTCCAGGGAGAGCAATCTTTGGGGAGCGGAGATTTCCCTGTGAAATGACACGAAGCACACGGCTCTGTTTCCAATATGACCTTTATTAAGCAAGTACGGCTGTGACATTTAACATCGATCAACATAAGGTTGTAAACTGTGCATGTCCTCAAGGTTCTCTCCCATGGACAAAAGTCCCTTTTAAATGCACCGGTGAGGTAAACATAATGATTCATATATAGCTTCCTTAAGGCTAAGAGAGTTCTGTGTTTTCATTGATTAGTTTTTGGCTCAGTTGGTACTTGACATAGCACGTCTCAAGACAGTCCCCGCCCCCTAAGCGCCCCCCTTCCAAACAGGCTTAGGAAATTGGCCACTTCCCCGGGTACATACATGATCATGCATTTGAAGCCCCCCTCCCCCACCAAGAGACTGAGGAGGAGAGCACCCTGAGCTGGCATGCAGTTCCTTCATATTGCACAAAGTAAATACAAGGTCAAGGCCTGGAGCCCCCCCTGGGAGAATCCATTCGGTTTTTTGATGCTGTCAATCACATGCATTTAGTTTAAATTTTTTTTCTTTTTGGAAATTGTCATATGGCTTAACCTTTTACAATGGGCTCCTAACTCTAGTCACTCTGAGTGACTTCCTTCACGATGGCATGGGAAGTGACTTTCTCTACCTTCTTGGTGGACACTAGTTTCTCCTCAAAGGTCTCCTCATGCTCCTCCACCTTCTGAGTGACAGTTACAGATTTAGTGATGTATTTAGTAGCACCGTCGCCCCCCTCACTGGTGATCTTTTCTACCTTTTTGGTCACCACTGTCTTGTCCTCGCTTCTGTCACCCCCTTTCTTTTCGTCTGCGGGGCTCAAGTCTAACCCATTCGTGACCACACCTTTCTCCTCTTCTCTGCCACTGCCTTTTTCCTTCGTCTCCTGCTCTTCCTCCTCCTCCTTTCCCTCTACCTCCCCATTAACCGCTATGTCTTCCTTCCTGGATTCCTTTGCACCCTGATCACTTCCTTCCTCCTCCTTCCCTCCCTCCTCTTCTGCCTTCTCCTTCACCTTCTCCTTGTCCTGCTGTGCTGGCTTCTCTTCTTCCCTGGCGTCTTTCTCCACGCTCACCTTGACGGATTTGGTGATGGTGATCACTTCCTGCACTGTCTTCTCCTTCACTGGGGACTCGGCTTTCTTCTTGTCCGGCACGTCTTTTGGCTTCTCCTTCATCTCGACTTTTTCTTCCTTGGGGGATTCCTGGGCCACTTCTTTCTTTTCTTCCTCAGCTTTCTCTTCTTCTTTCTGCTCACCTTTGGCGGGTTTGGCTTCGGCTTTCGGCTTCACTTCTTCCACGGGGGATTTTGGCACAGGGCTCTTGGCTTTCTCCGCCTTTTCCACCTTGGCCTCAGCCACCAGCTCCTCCTTGGCAGCCACGACTTCTTTCTTCTCCTCAGTTTTCTTCTCTTCCTTAGCTTCTGCTTCCTCTCCTTCACCTTCTGCCTCTGTTTCTCCCTCTTCTTCCTGCTCGCCTTCATCTTTCTCGCTGGAGCCTTCCTTCTCAGATCCTCCCTCTTCTGCTTGGTCTGACTTAGCACCTTCATCCTCTTCCTCTTCTTCCTCCTCCTGGCCTTCTTCCTCCTCCTTTTCTTCTTCTTCTTCCTCTTTCATCTCAGGCGCTGTAGCTTTCACGGGAGACTTTTTGGCAGCTACCACTTCCTCTTCCTCCTCTTCTTCTTTGGCTTCTTGTTCCTCTTCCTGTTCTTCCGTCTCTTCTTCCTTCTGCTCTTCTTTGGTGGAAATGGCCAGTTCTTCGGCAATGGCAGTCAGGGCATCTTCCATTTCGGATTTCTCATCTTCCACTTTGGTTTCCTCTATGATCTCCTCGACAAACTTGTGTTGCACCTTTAGCTTGGGGGCCTCCACCTTGGTTTTCTGAATCTTACTGGATATGGTGACCGACGGCTGGCGGTGGGTATACAGTGGTCCAGCGATGCTCCCCGAGAATGTGCTAAATCTGGTCTCTTCCCCTTCCAGCAGTTTTCTGAGGAGAAGTTTTTAAAAAGGCAAAGTGTCATGAAAACCTCATCAGCTTTGCCAAACTTCATTACATTATGGGTACTGTTGGAGCTGCATAGAGGAAAGGTTCTTTCAAGCCAGCGCAGTTCCCACTATTGATTGTGTCATTTGTCAGTTCCTCCTGAACAGCTAGGCATTTACATGCTGCATATAGTAACTAACCCACTGCTGTGGCCAAACAACCACACCTACTCACAGCTTGGTAGTAGTGTGTCCTTTAGTACAATATGAATATGCTAAAAGCTTTCTAGTGCCCCTCCCCCACAGCCCTCCAACACACCAACCTTCACTAACCTTGCTGAGCACTTCAACTGTCAGGATATGGATTTAATGTTTTAGGCAAACATAATGCTCAAACGTTTTATAAAACTAATTGACTATTTCAGGAATTAGGCTATATTAAACTATAGTTTGGTATCAATACAGGTGAGTCAATTATAATTGGGTCTGAAATTTTAGTAATAATACATCTACTTAGACAAATTATTCAGCCTCTGTTGAAAAAAGAGAAAGTGCAATTTATTCTCATAATTACTTCATTGGGTAGAAAAATTGTTACATCAAAATTTAGTCAAAGCAAGCTCATATTAGGAACTGTAACCAATCCATCAATAAAGTAGTGATACCTATATATGTCTCTGTATGTATGTGTACATTGGTACATATGCATTTAGAGTTCTATATAGAGGTAGATAAGTATCATGCCTGGTATACGTCATCTACACTATACAGTCTAATAATTTCACATCTGTGTTCTACATATGTAAAAATGGGTATATCCATATTCTAATTTGTCTTTATTCTCAGCCAGATGAGGCAATAGTAAGCCATCACGAAGAGAGAGAATGTCCTGGTGTTTGTCCTTGAGGATGATCTAATTGATAAGCTGGAAGCTCTACATAAAACTATTAAAAATTGAAACCTCATTTGCTTTCCAAGCACTGGGAAACATGTTTCACTATAATAAAAAAGCTTAAGCATGAGCACCATCGGTGTGGCCCCCCCTCCCCCAACACTTCACTCTGATTCACTCAACTGCACTTGCAAATCTGAAGAGGAGTGGTGTGTGTCTAATGAAGCCGGGAGCCAGGCGGGGATGGATGACGACTCCTCCCCGCCCCGTTAACTGCGGAGACCCGGCTGGGCCGCACACCCTGCAGTGCGGGAAGGGCGGGGCCCTTACCTGTATGCAGCGATCTCGATGTCCAGAGCCATCTTGACGTTGAGCAGGTCCTGGTACTCTCGCAAGTGACGGGCCATCTCCCACTTGGTTCCTCGGAGCTCGTTTTCCAACTGCTGGATGGTGTCCTGAAACAGACCCAGGACGTCTCCACAGCGGCTCCCCGCTTCGCACCCCATCTCCCTCCAGCGCTGCAAACCTCATCCCCCCCTCCACTCCCCCCCCCCCATGGCTTTCCTTTATACTGAAAGGATTCTGGAACAAACAGCAAACACAGGAACACAGCTGAAACCAGGGGACTCAGAAACAAGTTCAACCCTAGATGGACTCCCCCGACCCCTGCGGCTCCTCTCCCGCCTCCCCCGCCCCGACCCCCAGCGCCCGTCCCCATCCAAGCAGTTTGGGCTGAAGCCCATGTTGAGATCTCTTCGGATCACCATGGAAAAGAACGCAGAGCACATGCTTTTCTGCCTCAGCGATCCTGAAGCCGCCAGATTCTCAATTACCCGAATGCGCCCCCTGCTTTAAACGTGCCCGTGTGCCAGGGTACAACTCCCAAGGAGAAGAAGCATGGAATAATTAATAATAATAATAATAACAACAGTAATAATAATAATCAGGACCCCGGGGCGGGGCGGGGGGGGGGGGGGTTGCGGTGGACGCGGCCACCAGGGGGCGCACGGTGGTGCGCGCTCGGCCCGCGCTCAGGAGCGGGTAGGGGTGGGGGCGCGCGCGGCGCTGGCGCTGGCACGGGCGCGGGCGCAGGCGCAGGCGCAGGCGCGCCGCGCAGCCGCCGTCTCCCCCCCTCCCCTTCCCCTACCTGGTAGCTGCTGAGGTCGTGGTTGTGGCGCTCCTCGATGTCGCTGAGCTGCCGCTCCAGGGACTCCTTGGTGCCGCGCACGGACTCGAGCTCGATGCTCTTGGACTGCAGCTGGCGGCGGTACTCGGCGATCTCCTCCTTGGCGGAGCGGATGGCCTCCTTGTTCTGCTCGGCCGCCTCGGTGAGCTTGGCGTAGCGGCATTTAAACCACTCTTCGGCCTGGTGCATGTTGTGGTCGGAGTGGCACTCGAGCTGCGAGCGGATCTCCTTCAGCGCCGTGGAGATGTCGGTCTTCAGGTAGTCTTTGCGCTCCACGGTGACGTGCGACGCCTGGATCTGGGCCAGCAGGTCGGCCACCTCCTCCTCGTGGTTGCTGCGCAGGAAGGCCACCTCATCCTGCAGCGACTGCACCTTCTTGTCCAGCTCCACCCGCACCAGCGCCGCCTCCTCCACGTCCTTGCGCAGCGCGCGGATGGCCGCCTCGGTGTCGTCGCGCAGCCGCGCCTCGTCCTCGAAGCGCTCCTTGAGCCGGTGGATGTCCTCCTCCAGGTGCTCCGAGTCGAGCTGCACCTGCGCCTTCTCGTGGTTCACCATCTCCAGCGTGGCGCGCAGCTCGCGCAGCTCCTGCTCGTACGCGTCGCCCAGCTGGGCGTGCGACGCCTGCTTCTGGCGCAGCGCCTGGATCTCCGCCTCGATCTCCTTGTTCTGCTGCTCCAGGAAGTGAACTTTCTCGATGTAGCCGGCGAAGCGATCGTTCAGCCCCTGCAGCTGCTCCTTCTCGTTGGCGCGGGACAGCCGGTAGTCGCCGCCCGCGCCGCCGCCGCCGCCGCCGCCGTTGAGCAGGGACGAGGACTGGCTGAAGTCGAGGCTGCTCTCGGCCGAGCTGAGCACCGCCGAGCTGTAGGCCAGGCGCGGGGCGAGCGCGCTGCGCTTGTAGGAGGAGGACGCGGTGCTGGGCGAGCCGCGGGACCACGACTGCGAGCGGAAGCCGCTGGACGGCGACCCGCTCACCCGGCTGAAGCTCGAGCGGGTTTCCGTCACCCGCCGGTAGGCGGACGGGTTGCCCAGCGGGTCCAACGCGTAGCTCATCTTGGAGGGCCTCGGGGTGTGTGTGGCTGCCACCGCGCTCTGCCGGCCTCGCCGCAGCCCATTTATAGCCGCGGAGCTGGGCCCGGGCCAGGGCCCCGCCCCGTGGAGGCGGCGGCCGAGGGGGCGGGGACTGCGGGCCCCGGGCCGGGGCGGGCGCGGGCGGGGGGGGGGGGGACCGGCCGCGGAGCCGGTGCGGCGCGCGCTCCACGTGGGCCCACCCCGCGCGTCGCCGTCCCGGCCTCTCCACCCCCACCCACCCCACCCGGCCTCCATTCGGGCCCCAGACCACTCGGCGCCCCTCGGTCCCCCCTCCCCATCTCCACGTCCCACCTTCGGGGCGAAAGGAAGCCCGACGCCCTTTCTTTGTCTACTCAATCTCCGCTCTCCTCCGCGTCCCCGTCCCCGGGGCCGCTCCAGCCCGGCCTCGGAGCTTCCCCCCCATCCTCCACCTCCACTCCTTCCTCCTCCTCTTCCTCCTCCTCCTCCTCTTCCTCTTTTGCCCCTTTCCCCCCTTACTTTTTTCTCCTTTTAATTTCATTTTATTGTAAAGAGGGGGTACAGAGGGGTCACAGCGACCCGAGGAAGGCAAAGGGGGACATTGTTACCCCGCCCTTACTGTTCTTTCTATGGGTGTTGTTTAATCACTTTGCCCTGGGGTGGTGGTCCTCCCCCTCCTCCCCTTCCTCCCCCTCTTCCCCCTCCTCCTCCTCCTCCATTCTTCATTCTCACCCTGCCCTGCCCCCCTTTTCCTTGCATTTCCCCCTCCCCGCCCCCTTCATGTCCTCCACCCCCCTTCATCTTCCCCCCTCTCCCCCCCCAATCCTCGGAGGTGAGAGCCCGAAGGAGTTGTGTCTGGAAGCAATTTATAAAACAGCCACAGCAACCACCACCATACAGCAGGCGTTGGGGCTCGACCGTCCCGCACCCTGGGGAAGGGGCCGCGGCGGACAGGCCCGCGTGGTGACACGCGCGTGGACGTGGGGTTGGCCGCCGCGGCCCGCTTAGCGTCGGGAGCGGCCGGCCGCGCGGCGGGGCGGAAGGTAAGGCGCGCGGGCCCCGGGGCGCGGGCAGCACCGAGGACAGCGCCCTGGCCGCTGCGCGGGGCGGCGGCGGGGGAGGGGGCGGGGCCTCCCCCTCCCCCTCCCAGTGGATGCAGTTGGAACCTGTTTGCAGTGACTTTTCGGGAGCCAGGCTGGAACCCCCCCATTCCCTCCCCCCCACCTCTGCAATGCGGGGTTCGCGCACCGAGCAGACTGCAGGGGGTTGGAAAGGGCCGACATCCATGGCAGTCAGTTAGCAGGAAAAGACATCCTGGAGGCCCCGCTAGACGTTTCTATCTCGGGAAGGACGGAGGAGGACCCGAGGCCGGAAATCTGAAGGTCAAATGGATGTTCCTTGGAAAGGGGGATTGGGAAAGCCCCGGGAAATACAGTTTATAGTAAATTTGAGAACCACTGCCTTCTCCTCTAGCAGATCAGTACTTCTTATTAACCGAAGTGATTGATAGGCCATCTGCATGAACTTCAATTAAAAAGTTGCCCAACAGATCCCTCCACTCGAAGTTGGTCATTTCCATTTTTAAAAGGTGATGCATTTTCCCTCATGTGGATTCTAATGGCTGATTTGGAGGAGCTCTTCCATGTCTTCATACGTGATTATTTAGAGAAGTATTCCACATAGATTTCCTGCTGCCCTGTGTCCTCTCTGGATGTTAAAAATGCCCCCTTTATTCTGATCCTGCTTAAAAGTGATTCAGGATAGAAAGTTTACAGCCGCACAAGACTGAGAGACCACTGCTTGATGAGAGTAGAGATTTGAGCAGCTTTCTTTTCTCTAGTCCCTGTTCTGTTAAATACAACCCAGCAAGTAATCAGTAAGTACTCCGAAAGAAGGGGTTAACCTGGGGAGCTTTAGTTTGCAGATGTGAAAGTGTGGCATTGCAGGCTGGGGATGGGAAGACAGACAGACACACAGAGGAGGGAATGACTTGTGAATATGGCAAAAACCAGGGTTTTCAGTTTTCACCTGGACAAATACAGGAAGAGAAGGTAAACTCCCTGGCTCTGTAGGGTGGTGAGTTTTAGAGCTGGAGTTGAACAGGATAGCAGGGTTAGTGTGTTACATGCTATCTATGCAGCATAGGTGCCTCGGTTGTGTGTGACTTCCTGCTTTTATTGAAACATAAGAAAACCTTTGTCGCGCTGCGCATTCTGCAGTGAGAGCACATGGCTCAGGGGCAGGCTTCAGTTGCACCTTCTCGGGTATTGGCAGTGAGATGACTCTGCAGAGAGACGTTTGCAAGGCAACACATGTCTAATTTCACAATTAGCCTGTTTTGCCTCGTATCTAAACTAGCTCAAAAACTGTGAAGCGTCCAACTGGGTACAGAAGTTGTGGAGCATTGGGAGCAAACAAAATCACAGCCAATTACTTAGGCTAGACCTGGTGCTTATAGCTGACAATTGTAAAGTCCATCGCATCGGAACTATTCATTGTTCAGTCTAGGCCCTGCAGAATATTGCAGGGAATTTAAAGAGTCCCTTTATTAAGAAGAAGCTCATGCTTAAAAATTGGCTTCAGTTCCACACTTAGCAAAGTACTGTATTAGATTTACTTTAGCAAGCTTTCTGAAGGTGATTTGAAGGTTACACCCATCCATACATTTAGTTTTGAAAAAAAAAACAAACCTTTTTGTTTTTAAAAGCTATAATATTGTTCTCCTTTTGGTCTAGTATTTTTGAGGAACATTTGTTGCCTTAATATTTTTCATAAAAAGAAATGTTCGTGCACATTTTTAACCCCTTAACAACATAGGCTCAAGAGTCCTAAAATAGTAACAATAGAGAAATGAAGCCTGGAAATGTATTTGGCTCTCCTACACAGCCTTGGTGGAACTGAGTTTAGTACAATTCTTTTGTAATTTGTTCAAAGAAGGAAGTTACACATATGATTCAGACATAAGAGATTTTGTGAAATTATCTCTGAATTGTTTCATAAGCCTGAGTCTGTTCTGAATCACTTTGTAGAAAATACAGAACTAGTTCCACTCGCTGTGTTCCCTGTTGGAGTGCAAATATTCACTCAGAAGGTAAGAGACAGCCAATGTGAGATCTTTTTTTCTTTCTTTTTTAGGGTTTGTGTAAGGTAAGAATGTTGGGAAAACATCTGATGCAGAGGATATTTATTTGTGGAGAAAGAAAATAAGGATAAATATAAGGAATTTGGACACTTTCTCCCTTCTTTTATATGTTTATATTTTTATTGGTTTGATACACAAAATGCAAAGAGGATGTGATGTATGAACCCTTCAGCAAGCAAGAGACTCTGGAAGGAAAACTCCACTGTCAAATTGTTAGGCTGCTTGGTCCAAGACAAGACGATCTGTAATTCTGTCCAGCCTGCTGTTATGTCTTGAGCCTGTTCATTTTGCCTGGGATCCTATTCCAGAACTCATGATGAATTGTCCTTTACTAATTATTGGAAGGACTGTTGATATGGGAGGCTAGGAACCCAGTCGGCTTCATCTGGAGCACAGGGGGAAAGAAAACAAAAATATTTATTTCTACTTGAGCCTCTGATGATCAAACTTTTAAGAAGAGATGCGACTGTTTATTTTGTAATTGCTACTTCAGATATTTTTAAAGAAAAAAAATAAAAATATCCTCAGGGAGAAGGGTTGTTTCTGGTCAGGAAAATTGGGATGTGAATGTATTGTTTTTTATTAAAACAAACCCATCTGACCAGCAACTCTCTTCGACATTGTCTCTCTTGCCAAATATTTTATGCATTGCACATTTTGTGTTAACGTTTCTGTTAGCTGCTGCTTTTCTGAAGCTAATTGAAGTCTTTAAGAAAAAAAAACTTAAAAACATTTCATCTGTATGTGTTCCCAACATTAATTTACTCAGTTTTGAAATTCTCTAAATGGAGATTGGACGTTTTGTGGGGAAAGATTTCCCTTTCGGCTTCCACCGAGCTTGCTGATTTTTTGCTGTGTAATGCCTTCTTGTTCTCTCTGTGCATCCATTCCCTGAAAGCCGGAAGAGGAAGACTTAGAATCTTAAAAAAGTCACAGAGCCTGGCTAAAATAAATCCTGAAAACAAAAGTCAGGAGATACATGTTTCCCCCCAAAAGTACGACTCTTAGTATTTGTTGGCATATTTTAAATTGGTGACATGGGCTTTGCCTTTAAAGTAGCTCCTCTTGATGATTTGCACTTGAATTTTTAAAACTCTGCATTGCCCATAATCTTATACCAGCCCAGCACTGTATCCGTTACAGCGTATAAATGTATGTGTACTTATACATATATATTTCCCCCATATGTATACATATATATACATACATATTTTTTCCCCAAGATCATTAAGGCCCAACTTAGCAACAGACAGGATTCTTTTATGAGAGACTTTTAATTAAAATGAGTTTTGGAAAACTTTAGCAGATCAATGATCTTTTATCTGTGTATCAAATATCTGAAGAGAACTTAACTCAGATATATTAAATCAAAAATTCTCATCTAATAATTAAGTCTTGTTATCTCTCTCAGGTCCGGGTTGTTTTGCCCATATATATATATATATTTTTTGGCAATTCTGAAAAACGTAGTAATCTTTAATACTCCTCCAAGAACAAATCTATCTTCAACCCTCTCACTTTTCCCTTAGGTTGCCAGAAACGTTTTATATTTGGGGATATTTTATTCATTTTCTTTTTTTTTTTTTTTTACAAAAGAGAAATTTAACAAATACGAAGAGACTATAAGTCTTTTCTTCTAGTTTTTTTTCCTCATGAACTTAAACATAGATGGCATCTTCCTGTTGGTATAATGCCATGTCTCATTTTGTGAAATAAATATACCTTGGGAGAAAGAATGTGTACTGTTTGACCTAAGATTGGTGTTCTAGCCAAGTATTTACCAAGCATTTTCTTCTTTAAGAAAAGATTCTTAAAGGCTCCTAAGATTAAAAAGCAAAACAGAACAATATAACAATAGCAGCTGATAAATATAATGATAATAATATTTTATGAGAAATATTTGATATGAGTTTCTGGACTTTTTTCCTGTCTGCCTCCCTCTCTCATTGTTTACTGAGTTGATAGTGGCTGTGAAGTCAGGGGAAGGATTCCTTGCCTGGTCCGGCCTGAGCTCTCTATATCTTTCCACTCTCTGGTACCCTGACTCTCAAAGCAGCAGCATCATTACCATGATGAGAATGTTACCTGTGACCAGTATCTAAAAGTGAAACTAAATAAAGCAACGCTGCTCTTGTCTGGGACAGAGAGCATGGGCCACACATTATTATTCTCATTTTATAGTTCATTAAATGGATTAAGAGATTTGCTGAAGGCCGTGGTGGAGTTGGGATCAGAGCTCAGATCTTCTGATCCCAGTGCTAACATTAAAAAAATAAAAAATCCTTTACCCTAGAGTATCAAATCCAGTCTCAGACAGCATGAAAGACCATTGAGAAGAGATGGAGAGTAGTCTCATCTTCAATAATGTTATATTAATGATACCGTGAGTGCCTCTTGTGTCCTGGATCTGTGCCAGACCTTTGCTGGATTATCTCATTGGATCATTCGCAACAATTCTTTGAAGTGGCTCTAGTTTTATTCCTGTTTGATAGAAATGGCGATAGAGCACAGAGGCACAGAGAGGTTAAACACACACACACAGCGGAAACATGGTAGAGTGAACCCAGGAACTTAGAAGTTGGACTTTGGGGAGGATCCTCATCATGGTCTTCAGAAGGTCGTGCTGTCCATCTTAAAATGAGCTCAAGTTAAGGCCATTGTTTACCTATCTGTGTAGCTTTTTACCAAATCTTTCTATTTTTATATAAAAATAAAATACTTTGAAGTCACCTCTGATGAACAGACTTTCTTGATTTGTGACTTTATTAACTAAGAATAAAGACCTGGTGTTGTTTGTCTTTGTTATATTTTATCCTAAATTACTTTTCTATGTGATTTTCTTGGGGGGGGGCATGGAGTCCATTCATTCTATTCCATAATATATGTTATATATATGTATATACATATATATTTCTCTAAGAAATATCCTCAGCCATGTATCTGTTATTTTATATCCTCATCTGTTATTTTACCTGATGTCTGTCATTAACAGTCACATGCAGTTTAGTTTCTGAGGAGATTTTAATTTGTACAACATATTCATTTATCAGCGAATCACTTATTGACTAGTCTACCTCTACATTAAAACTCAAAGGAAAAGTCTTTTAACCATGTCTTTAAAGCACTTTTTGGTAGATATCAAACTCTTTAAACTAAACCTCCTTGGAAAAAACCAGTCATAAGCATCCTGGCCCACCGCGTTCATTAGTGAAGTTTTACAATGGCATGGCTGGCAAAGAGACAGCCACAAATAATCTTAAATGAACCCTCTGGATCATCTATTTTAAATACTAAAATCAGGATTGTGTACTGCATTTATATAGGTTGCTGGGAGTCAGTCTTAATCCATTTTTCTTTGTTATTTATGGGAAAAAGTGCGCTGACTCACCATCATTTTCATTTGTAGAAATTGGCTCTGGTTTCTGCATTATCAGATAGGGTCAAAGAAGAGAACCATTTCTCATTTTTCTTGAGTGAAAGTTGACTTGGGAAAGAAGTGACACGCATCCTATATTAGTCATGGGGTCATCAGTCCATTTGGGTTACGTAAAGGTACAAGGACCTGCATGCCTAATGACCACAGCTCTTCCTTAGCCATGGGGACTCATTTGATTGGTTTGTTTCCTCCTGTGTCTGGCAGTGCCCTGGGCCCCTTCCTTCTGCTGTGTTCAACAGACCCTGGAAGCTGCACAGCCCTGGGCTCCCAAGAATGAGGCACGCTCTGGGCTCTGCGTGTGCTCTGTGTGCAGGCACAATCAGCCACCCTTAGGCACCGCTAGGCCCCGGGCAGTTATCAAAGAGCCTGCGGCACAGTGAGCAGTCTCAAGGGAGCTCCCAGGACCAGACTGCAGGAGATCACCCATGCATCCAAATCCTTCCATATTTTCCTGGTTGGAATTCCATCGTATCATTTGTGATGTAGTTTGGTTTTCCTGCTGCCAACCAATTAATGTCCCAACACACGGACTGACCTTAAAATTCTACGTAGTTCATCTAAGTAATTAATATATATATATATAATATTGTACATATATAATACTGTATATAACATAAAATACATAATATATGTGTGTATGTGCTTGCATTCAGCATTACCATGTATATGTATGTAGATATGTACATACATGACACATTTTTGGTAGTAGGTGTGTTATGAATATTGGTTGTGCGAGTGTGCAAATGAAGTACTTTTCTCCTCAAACTTTCCTCCGGTGATCACTTGGTTCCTTCAGAATCAGCACTGTTGGGTGTTGTGTGGCCAGGTGACAGGTAGGATCCTCGCTTGGATGAACAGGCATCGAGTGGAGAACCAGTGACGTTAGAGGAATGAGCTCAGCCTGGCTGGAGGGAAGCAAGGTGAAATAGAAGCACAGAGGGTGGACAACTGTACCCACTGGTGAAGAGGAGAGATCTTCACGAGGCCTGTCTGGAAGAGGTGGCCTTCGAGGTGAGTCCCAAGGCATAAGTAGGAAGAAGGGGAGGTGAGGGACATATCTGGCAGAACAGAAAAAAGGCAGAGAGCTGAGGTGGACGGCAAAGGGGGCATGTGCACATGGCTTCGGGGACAGAGGAAGGTCACTGGTGATCCCATCTGGCAAACCACAAAGCAGAAATCCCAGACATGGCTCTTCCTTATGGGATGAGGTGCCGAGCCTGGTACTGACCTACAAATCCCAGAATCTGGCCCGCCCTGAGTTCAATTCCACCTTGATTGATTTCCACCTTGCCAGCCATTTGAACTTGGACACAGACTTCTTTTTTATCAGAGTTCTTGTCAGTCACATGGGGAGAATGATTTCAGGATCCTCCCACACAGCTATGTTAGGATAGCACCCAATAAATGCTGATTATTATTAGATTTGCCTTTTCACAATATTTAGCATTTAACAATGCAACAAGCATTTATTAAGCTCCTGTTGTATGTATGTTTTCTAACAATTTTACTTAACATTCACTTAACCAAATGGCTATATATATATATATATATATATATATATATATATATATACATATATATGTAGAGAGAGAGAGAAAGAAGGAGACTATGTAGAGATTATATAGGTATATATATACAAAGTCTTTCTATATATCTATAGTCTATAGTCTATAGTCTACACACACACACACACACACACACACACACACACACACACGTGAGACCCAAAGATCTAAAATACCTGGTTGAAGATTTTTAGTAATGAGAAGAGCTCCTTTCCAAGTCTACTCTTCTTTTCTCTACAATCTGGTGTTTGAATTTGTGAATCCTTTTTAGACAATTTTAAGACCTAATCTGTTAATAGGAATTCTTATTCCTTTCAAGTCTTTTATTTATAGAGATCCTATCAATAGGTGAGAATCAGATAGAAATTATAAATACACTTCAGTAAAAATAGTATGGGTGAAAACAGTTATTTATCACAGCATGCTTCATATTAAAAGATCTGACAGACAGCTCATTATTTTCTTGACAAACTGCTAAGGCTCCAGGAAGGGATTAGAAAGACCTTTTTTTTCAATATCACTCTTCTAAAATACCAATTGTCAGAGCACTCAGAAACCACCATGTGCTCGCTAGAGCTTTTTTTTTTTTTGGTTGAACTTTTTGTAATCAGAAAAAAAAACAGTGTAATGTGCAAGTCTGAATGCAAATTATCTCCTTTAAAATTACATTATGGGTGTAAATTACCCTCAGCGCCAAACATTTCTGCCCTGGAATCCCAGAAGTCTGTTCTGCAATTTTATCTTTCCATACTCCTTGTAATCTGACAGTGGCAACCTGTGTGTAATCACAATAATTATGAAAACCACTTGTGATGTGCTGGTTAACTTACAATCCAGGATCATAATTTTATACTTGACACGTAAAAATCCACTCCTATCACACGGGCACCAGCACCTAAGTCTAAACATTTACTCTGTGTGTGTGTGTGTGTGTGTGTGTGTGTGTGTGTGTGTGTGTGTGTGTGTGTGTGCCACCTCAGGAACAGGACGTGACAAAGTCATCAGATGGCAAGATTAGAACGCTGGGAGTCAGGGAGCCAGAGGACCCCAGCAGGCTAGTGACCCTGGATTATCCGGGGCTCTAATTTGCATTATCCTAATGATAACGCAAGAGAGTGGCTGGTACTTTGCATTCGCTGAGAAGACTAGGCCAATGTAATTAGAGACCCAGTATCACAACATCTCAAGGGAACCAGGAAGCGTGCTCTCTCCTGTACTCATGGGTTTGGCCTATTACGCTCTGTGCTGGCACTTGGGGCTAGGAGGTTGATTCTTTGCTCTAGGCTAAGGTAATGACCTCTGTGGGGTTGGCATTGGCTTTCAATCAAACTCATACCCCAGTGGAGAGAAAGAGGAATATACAAGGCAGGAGGGTGTTCTCTCTTCTGCCTAACCCTGGAGGGGGGACACCCCTAATTTCTGCTTCTCTAGTGGTAGCAGGACGAAAACCCCTGCACGGAGGAACTGGCTGGTGCTGTCACTGCGAGAGGCGGGAGTATAGTGGCAGGTGTGTAACGGGAGAGCTGGGTCTGGAAGTGTGTGTATGTGATGCAAAGTGGGGTGCTCCCCACCGCATCAGAGCTCAGAACTGGGGGCTCACGAGTGGACTAGACCAGGGGCCACCATGCTTGACCCCATTTCTGTCAATTCTCCTTCCGTCATTCACTTCCTAGCCAAAACCTGCTCCACTAGACTGTGGCTCTGTCTACCTCCTCACAAACACTTCGTAACCTCCTCTCCCACAGCCTCCCCCCTCACAGCCTCCCCCCACCTTTTCTTTAAGGTCCTCCCCAGTAGCTGTGTACAACATGGCTCCTATTGTTTTGTATTACACTCGGCTGCATTCTGCTCTTGTGGTAGGACCTGAGGATCCTTAGAGGCAAAGACTTCCCCGATGTCAGTTTACCCTCTCTTAACTTCTCTCTCTTGACCAGTGTGTAGGATAATATCAAGTATCACAAGTTCTTTACAAATAGACACATTGAAATAAATGTAATCAGAGAAAGAGAGAGAGAGAGAGAGAGAGAGACAGACAGACAAACAGACAGACAGAAACAGACACACAGAGAGAGACAGAGAGATGATTCCTAAACTCGGGAACAAGGGTCTGGCATTTGGTTTGGTTTGCTTGTGGGTCCTGGTTAGGAGCCCCCCCTTCCCCGCCCCCCTCAGGGAATTCTCTCGGGAAATCCTCCCAGAGCCCAGGGCACAGGTGAAGCAGCAGGGAGGACGTCCACCAGGCCCAGGGACTGTGACTTTCAGCTGCGAGGCTTCCGCTGGAACCCTCAGCTGCTGTCCCAGTGCTTCATTCCCAGGTTTGTGCAGGCTGTGCGGGTTTTAGTGGGAATAATGACAGGATGATTGTGAAGCCAGTATTTTATACGCGTAGCCAATGGACAGGCAGTGTTTCGTGAGCAGGTGGTTAAACGAGACTGAGTAAAGAGAGGTAAAAATGGGATACTTCTCCCCCGCCCCCAACCCCCGCGTTGATTTCTTCTGATCAATATGCACAAAGCAGTTGCTTACAAATCTTTTTGCTCCCCAAAGGACATCTTTGTCTTGAGGTGCTAGCAAAGCCGCATACTGGATGTGTGAGGCTCTCCTCCATGCCATCTGTCGACCTTCTGACTTTCCTCTCTGCGGAGCTCAAGTTCCGGTCCTACGCTGAATCTACTTTTCGTGACTTTACATGGAGAACAGGGACAGGGCAGTGTCTTCCAGGGCCTGATGTTTGAGGGTTGTAGTGGGAGAGATACAGCGTCTGGTTGGAGAGCTGGTGAGAAGGAAGGCCTCACAAACTAGCACTTTCTTCAAGCCATCTGCCCTGTCCGAGGACAGCCCTCCTGGTGTCAAACCCTGCTGTGTCCCTGGTGCCCCCTAGAGTGGGGGCTTCTTCTTGGTTTGGCACTCGGGTTATTTTAGAAAAACGTGCGTGGGTTCTTGTTAGACAGGTAATAAAAATAGCAATTGTGTCACATGCCATTTTTGCTAAAAAATAAAAAAGAGCATTTACATCACATTTTATATTTCCAGAAGGATCTGGAAGAAATCAGAGTCATTGTCAGTTACTGTGCTTGGTTTGAACCACATTTATGAAAATATTTTCCTCTGATCTGGGAGAGTGGGTAAACAATTGCTTCCAGGATTATCGAGCAGAGACTGGAAGCCACTCCTAGCCCCTAGTTTCCATGAACACTTCCGTTGATGGAAGACAGTGGTAGAATCTGAGAAGGAAAAGATTTTTGTTTTAGAAGTAAATGGAATCTGGACGTAATGACAATGGAATGGTTCTAGGTAGATGAAAGTCACTTGCTCAAAAAATTCCTGTCAAGAGAAGGATCCACATTTGGATTAAAAGAACATTTTCTAGGTGGGGTGGTCTATGCCTATAATCTTAGTTACTCTGGAAGTAACAGAAGGAAGATAGTGAATTTGAGACCAACCCAGGTAAAAGTTAAGGACCCTAGCTCAAAAACAAAAACAAAAAACAAAAAACCCAAAAGGGCTGGGGGGGGACGGTGGTAGATATAGCTCACAGGGGTAAACACCTGGGCTTCATCCTTAGTACTTAAAATAAAACACATATTCTTAAATGGATAAACAAGTGGCTACTGAAATAAATGACTGCCCCAGGAGTATTTCTTGGGTGGGGAGTAATTTCTCAGCCACACATGCCAAGAAATACAGACACCTTCTTCCCTGGAATCCAATGAAAGAGTTAGAAACACCATGAGCTGTTATTCATTTGGCATGTGCTGGGAATCTACGATGATCAGAATGTTGAACAGGAGCGGTGGGTTTTCCCTGCAGGCTTCAGGGTAGAGAGGTGGAAATGTGACCAGCACCGACCATACTATTGTATGAGTTTTGAGAATGAAGACTTACTCCAGATTGTAGGAGCAACCATGTATACAGCCCTCCCACCATATGAAGTAGAGTGATCCCATTTCCCCCCTACTTGTCCTTCCCCATATCCCTGGGTATATCCATGCTCTACTGTGAACAGCCAGTGGTTGAGATGCACTCACCTAAAATTCTTCCATGGGTTGGGCTCAAACTAGAATCCTCAAGTCAGAACCTCTCAAATTAGTAGGGCAGCAGGTGGTTAGCTTGGTTTTACCAAATTTGTATAATGTTTCTAGGCAGTAGGCCTCTAAAATATTCTAAAATACTAGCATCACTTTCCTAATATGATTACACAGATGAAGGTTCTTTCCAGTGTGGGTTTTTTTTTCATGTGTTCACAGGCTATTGGGAGAAAAGAGAGGGGTTCCCCTATGGCCCGTATCAATAACATTTTCTTGTGAAAGTTCTAGGGGGTTCCTGGAAGAAATGAAGGCTTGAAGAAGGGAAGGTATTCCTACATTGCTCGCATCCATAGTTTTTATTCGTCGTGAGTTCTCGACTGTCTTTGAAGGTCACAAGATCAAGTGAATGCTTTCTCATGTTGCTTACATTCTCACATTGTTCTCTCCCCATTATAATCTTCCCCCACCCTGCCATGTTTTCCAAGGGTAGTAGAGCCTAGGAGTGCTTTCCCACAGTGCTTACATCCGTGGAATTCATCTCCAGGTGAGTTCTTTCCATGCCTTTGAAGGTAACCAGGACGTCACATTGCTTATTTTTTGTAGTATTTCTTTTTTCAAGCATGGCAAGGAGAATGGGCGGTCCAAACTCTTCTTCCCACTTTGTACATGGGAAGGGTTTCCTTCCATCGTGAATTCTTTCATGGTTTTCAATGTTACTCGACCTCCCGAACGCTCCCCCACACCCGTGACATTCAGGGTGTGACAATGCAGCGCTCTCATGAGTTTGATCAGAATAGATAATTCTGTGTGGATGACACACAGGAGTGTATGGCCGTATGGATGTGTCTCTCTAGGTCCTGTCTTCAAAACCACCCCTCTGAAGCACAGTTTGTCTTAAGTTTGTCTCTGCTTATCACCGAAAATTACCAGATAAGAAAGACTGTTGGATCACTAGGAAACAGTGGCTAGCTTTGTCTTGATTCTTATCAAATTTGTGTAATGTTGGTACTAGAAAACAGTGATTCAAGATTTCCTTTGGAGCTGGGTGCTGGTGGCTCACACTTGTAATTCTAGCTCGGGAAGCTGAGATCTGAGGTTTATGGTTTAAAACCAGCCCAGGCAGGCAAGTCTGTAAGACTCTTATCTCCAACTAACCACTCAAAGACCAGAAGTGGTACTGTGGTTCAAGAGGTAGAGTGCTCACCTTGAGCACAAAGTGGCTCAGGGACAGTGCCTGGGCCCTAAGTTCAAGCCCCACAACCAACCAACACACACACACACACACACACACACACACACACACACACACACACACACAGATTTCCTTTGGGAATGACGCAGATCAAGATTCATTGTATACATAAATTGCTGTGTTAAATGTCAAAAAATTCAATATATAACCTCAAAATTCAGAAAAGTGAGGGAAGTAGTGGGGGGAGAAGGGGTGACAATGTTGAAGAGGGTGACGTTGGTCAAGGGGGGCTGTCTTCATAAACTGCTTTGTTGAATGGCAACTCCTTTGTACAGCTACCTGCACATAATAAAAATATACAGGAAAAGATCTCACTTGGTCTTCATTCATATATGGGGAAATGAAGACGTTCAATGACTTGTTCAAGATTATCCACATGTACAGCAATTGTTTCTGGGACCCAAGCCCCTGCCCTCTATTTGCCGTGATAGGAGATTGCTGATTCTGAACATCATGCTTACAGGTCCTCCAAGTTGCAGTGTGGGTGCACTGAGGGCAGTAATGATGGGAGAAGAGCGGCAGGGTGTGGCAGGGGATGGGGGGGGCAGGTAAAGACAAGAGTTCACCTGCTGGGGCATTCACCCGAGGCCGCCTGAAACCAGCTACAACAAAGGCATCAGATACACAGAAACATCCAATAGGAATGTGCGGGGTCAGCCCTGTGCCAGGCATGGAGCTCTCACGGGGAGCTTGCTGGAGACCAGGCCTTGATTTAGGTCCTCTCACCCCAGGGAGTCCAAAAGCTATTTCCTATTCATTCCCTAATGAAAGATCTCTGAATCTGTGAAAAAAAAGCCTGGTATACTGAACAGAATAATAATTCCAAATCTGCCATTCTATAGTAAGGATATTTGTGTATAGCCCCAAATTCTTGTCTTCCCAAAGTCATGTTCTATCTTAGTATTTGAACCTGAGCTTGAGCCTAGAATTCCTGCTTCTTATCCACTATTCCTTTACCACACTGTTTGCTTTAAAGTAATCTGAGACAGTGGCTGAACAATTTTCTTCAGAAACTGAGAAGTCACATGGCAAACTAAAAAAAAAAAAATGCATGTCAGTAACCCAAAGGCTAAATTATCTTTCTGTTGGTCTTTCTGTCTTTCTGTCGGTCTGTCCGGCTGCCTGCCTGCCTGCCTGCCCGCTTGCCCATCTATCTAGTGTTCACAAGAACATTCTAGCATGCAGCTGATGCTGAGAGCCATTGCACTGGTTGTCACAAAAGGAATAAAGTGGGTAAGACATTTCTCAACTCCGGAGCCTCCTCTGTATTTGGAGAAAGTAGGTATTCTTGTCTAAGCAGAATGTCTCCACCACAGCTTGACTCGTATGTCTTCTTGTAAAAGAAAGCCTCTTGCCTGTTTATCTGGCCAATCCCTTCTATGGAGTTGTAAGGTTTATTTTATTTGCTAATTATCTCTGGGAGTTAATTAAGTTGGATCTTATTTATGTGTCTGTACCATATCTCACTTTTAATACTAGATAATTAGATCTCAAGGATAAAGCTTACCTTACTTTCTAAATAGACTTAGTGTCTTTGATCTAATTATAGTATCAGAAAGTTGGTTGGCCCTCACTAATGCATTACTTCTATTAAAACACAAACAAGCAAAGAAAACAATGCAGCATCTCTAAGGAGACCAAAGGCCACAGAGACTTGATAACAAACATCTTTGCCTTCCCTTGCTCTGTCTTACTTCAGCTTTTTTAGTCCTTTCAAGTTGCTAGAGCAAAGTATCAGAGACTGGGAGGTTTCATATGGATTGGAAATTATTTCCCAGTTCTGGAGGCTGAGAAGTTGAAGGTCAAGGCAGGAATATCCACTGTCTGCTCACAGCCACTTCCTGCTCACCTCCATTTCCTGTGTGAAGTGGGGTGGGAGTTCTCCAGTGTCACACCATGACACCCCATTCACAAAGCCTCCCTCTTCCCAGGGTGCTGCCTCCTCATACTCTTGCATTCAGAGTATGATAGCATGTAGGATATGGGGGAGGGGGGCTCAGATGCTCAGTCTGGAGAATGGTCTTGAACATTCTTTTTTTTTTTTTTTTGGGGTCCGGTCCTGGGGCCTGAACTCTGGGCCTGGGCACTGTCCCTCAGCTCTTCAGCTCAAGGCTAGCGCTCTACCACTTGAGCCACAGCGCCACTTCCGGCTTTTTTCTTTTTGCTTATGTGGTGCTGGGGAATGGAACCCAGGGCCTCTGGCATGCAAGGCAAGCGCTCTACCACTGAGCCACCTTCCCAGCCCCAGGTCTTGAACATTCTTGTATCGCACATTGGCTGTTGCTTGTGTGTAGACAGATCATGGTTGGAGTTCTGAAGGTTGAGACGAAGGGTCACCTGCTTCCTGCGGGGTTGTGCCAAGGATGGAAGGAGAGGCCACCGTGACCACCATGAGCCCTTCCTTCCCTCCACCCGCGCTGCATTTCTCTTGGTTGTTCCTGTTTTGGACCATCTCCACTTGCCCGTGTCTTCTCGCTAAACTTCCACTGTTTACCTAATTTTATTGATCTGCCACCAAAGGAAAACCAGGGCCAGCCACAGTTATCTATGCACAATCACCACTTAGAAACGAAAGCAGTGAGTGCTGAAGTTTCTAGATTCACTTCATGTCTCACAATTAAAAAAATGTATTTGCTGGCTCCCCATAATAATCCTTTCAATGACATAAGCACTTACAAAGACTCCCTGCTACGCGGTTTCACCCGGTCCTTCCTGCAGCTCTGTGTCATGGTTCTTCTGTTTCTTGGAGAAGGTGTCTGAGCCTCCCAGATGTGGAGGGATGATGAGCCCAGGCCCCTAAAGTCAGGATAAATCTGGGGTGCTCTCTTCCACCCTGGGGCCATGTAAGGTCGATATGTGACTTCCTCCTTCCAGGGTGTGTCAGAGATACAATCCTTATTTGTTGACTCTGTTGGGGTTAAGGGAAATAACTAACAATTCTAAACTTTGATCTTACACCTGCACATGCCCAGAGTTTGTTTTTGGAGAAACTGATGATTTTGGTAACTGCCCACTTGGTGAACCATAAAAATACTCAGTGTTTCTACCTTGGAGTTTCATGTCAGGTCAAAGGCCCTGTGGCCATGGCTGTGCAGAGTCCTCATGGTCCTTTCTTTGTGTCTACATTGACGTAGCTCAGGCCTGGTTGTAGTTAAATCCTTGGGGCCCAAGACTTGCTCACAGAGATTCTGATTTAATTTGCCTAAGATTCTGATTTAATTTGGCCTGGGCAGCAACATAAAATTGATTTGATGTTCATTCAAAGTACAAAACTACTGGTCTGGAGGAATGGCTGTTGGTATGCTGGCATGCCAGTGTGTGTGTGTGTGTGTGTGTGTGTGTGTGTGTGTGTGTGTGTGTGTGTGTGTGTGTGTGTGTGTGTGTGTGTATGTGTGTGTGTGAGTGTGTGTGTGTGTGTGTGTTTATGTGGGTATGTGTCCACCATAATCAAAGAACTTTTATAGAATATTCTATGTAAGCTATCTTCCTCTGATATGAGAGTATCTGTATCAGGGACTAGGTGTTTATTTGGTAGGGTATGGTATGGTTAAGGTACTTAACCATTCTCAGCTTTGATCTTGTGTGTGTGCAGGTGTAAGAGTTCAGTGTGGGTAGGGATTTCTAGATGCCTTTGGTCACTGCCTGTCTGCTGCACCATGTGGACACTTCTGAAATTGTGGGACCCTGCTATACTACATCTTTGGTGAGCTGCCCATCGTTAGAGCTAAGGAAGCGTGGACGCACAGATGGAAACAGCTCTTCATCAGGGACAGAATAAATCAGTGACAAAGACTCCACTTCAGGGACAAACATTCAAACAGGAAGTGATTGTTTCCATCAAGTGATTCTGGTCTTCAAAACCTTTTAGGAAGCTTGTTCACTTCAATCATTCTCCTAACAATCTCCATTGCACGTCCACTGTGGGCCAGGCACCGTCCTAGGCTCCCAAGAAGAAAGGGTGAGGAAAAGCAAGGAATGTTAACCTGTGATCCCAGGAAGCTCAGTTCTCTTCCAGGGAGGGGTGGGGTCAGAGGCCCCTGGAGGGTTTGCACACTGACTTTCAGGACGCCCAACATCTGCGGCTGAAGATCCAGGCTGAGGATGGCTTGGGTAGAGTGTGATTTTAGTTACTGGGTTAGCTGCAAATACCAGCCCTGGGGATCTTGGCAGCTTGGAATGTAAAGCCATGGGAGCCAGCTAGGAAAATGCCTTGCTGAGAAAACCTTTCTACAGCTAGAAGGGCTGGTTTGTCCATTCAGCTCAGCCTCAAGGACATTAAGACTTAAATATGCGAAGAGTTCCCTCTACTGGGCATATGTCATTATTGCACAGTAGCAGTCTGATGGTGCTATCCAGAGCCCTGAGAGCACGGACTCTCTGTCTGTCTGTCTGTCTGTCTGTCCCCTCTTCTTTCTCTTCCCCCCTCTCCCTCTCTGCCTGTCTGTTCCTGTCTCTTTCACTTTCTTTCTCTGCCTGTCTCTGTCAGAGACTGAGGAGCTGCACTGCCACTGGCGGGGAGCTCCCCCCAGATTCGGATCCTTCAGTTCTTCCTTGGAAGGACTTTTCTCTCGTAGCTTTCCCCTCCTGTTGTAGCTGTCATGCTGGGCGGCAGCTCTGGGGGCATGCCTTCCCTGTCACAGTTACTTCACTCTGGACACGACTGCTCACGTCTGTTCTTCCAGGGCAGGGATGCTTCTAAGAGAGAGGCAGGTGCAGACAGGCACGTTGCCTACCACGTGGAGCCTTTTTGATGTTGCTAGAGGACAGGGACCTAATTTCATTCACCTTTGTGTCCTTCACATTTACTGCAGCATGCAAACATTCGATGCTTAATAGATGCTCCGATAGGAACGTACACTGGTGTGCTTTGCAGTACTACGGATCATGTATTCAAAAGTGGACATGGCAGCTACATTTCCACAGATAGACCCAGAGCTAAGTGGCTGGCTTCTCCGTAGCCTGGTTAGTGGTTCATCAAGAAAATTATTCTTCGAAAGGTTTTCAAGCTCAGGGTGAAAGATTTTCTTTTGCATTATGGTAAATTTATAACAGGAAGCTTTTCAAATATGAGTGACTTTGTTCAAAATAGGCACAGAGTATAGTTCTTACAAAGGAATTGTAAGAACTGTTAGCGGTGATCTATAATTTTCTGTAAGTCCAATTTTCCCTTGTATTGATTTCTGGAGGACTTCTTTAGAAGAAATAACAGCTCTAACTAAATTCTTTGATATAATAATATCACATCCATTATTTTTTAAAAGGGCCTTCAGGATTCCCCGTGGCAAATAGAATGAAAATATAAATTGCCCTGTTCGGCAATTACACTAAGGTCAGAAATGACCATATAGCTTGCCTTTCCTCTTGTCTTTTTTTATTCACTTCCAATATTTTAGCCATGTTTAATTTGTGCTTGTCTTTAAAGTTATTTTTTATTAAAAATATGTATTTGGACAGAGGCATGGCTCTTCACTAGTGCCTAGCAAGCCGGGGGTCCTGAGTTCAATCTCCTGCATTGCCAGACATGAGGAGTGGCTTCTCGAGGTTCAGAAAGAGTCGCTTTTAACAGGCCGGGCCAGGACTTCCCACCCCTTTCTGATAAGGCCGGTCCTCTGGAGCCTGTGCTGTGGGCCCACAGCTGCTCAGGATGGCTCTGCAGCCCTGGCTGGAGAACAAGAACCAGGAACCCTTGAGGAGGAGACATCGCATCTGCTGTGGACTCTACCCGTTTCCTTCGGAAGGGGGAGGGGAGTCTGAAGCTGCTTCCCAGAAGGACACCCCTGACTAATTGCTCCAAGCCATAATAAGCCAGAAGCCAGCAATGTATCAAATGTTGCCCTCAGCAGGAGCCGGGTAGCACATCCTTCCTTTTTACATTTCATGTTCATATTTAAAGCTCCCATCCCGAACACCCATAAAACAACAGTTCCTACCAGTAATGATTTTCTGCAGGCCTTCTGGAAGGCATTAGAAAGAAAATGTTTCCTTTTAATAGGCTATTCAGGGAAGATAAAATCAATGATTTCTAGGCAGACAGTTTGCAGATGCAAATTTATACCGTCCAAATTATTCCTGGCTACAACCCTATATCCTCCAAAAATGGCCACTTGATAAGGTTGTCTTTGGTCAAGACAGACACTGGCTTGTATTTCTTCGTGTGTGCACAACGAAACAAATGTCTACAATATGAGATAGCTTACGGAGACTTTTTATATGGTTTGTTGTACCTAGCTGCTTTTGGCTACTGCTAATCAATTCCATCTTGCGATTGACAAATGGAATCTCTAGTAGAATTATCCTCTTTAAGACTCTGACAAATCAAGAAGAATGATATTATGCCATTTGCAGGGAGATGGGTGGACCTGGAAAAAATTATGTTAAGTGAAGTAAATCAGGCTCAGAGAGACATTAAATGACAGGAATAATAGTTCCTGGTGCATGTGGAGTGTAAGGGGCTGGGGGGGGGAGGGGAGCGTTGTGAGTTTTATGTGAGGCACACTCTGTTAAGCCCTTGTTACTCTGCTTTCTCTGTAGCTGGTACTCGATCAGCTTTCTGGTCCGCCTTTCTTGATAGCTGCTCAGGAAGAATTAAAGAGGGAATTAAATCAGGGAATTACATTAAATCAGGGAATTAAAGAGATGTACCCCTAAAGCAGATATCATTGGTGATGGTGGGTTTTGTTTGATGTAGTATGTACAGATGTTCACACGTCAGAACTGTGCCAGGTGTGGACTCCCACTGGCTCCAACAGTGACACAGAATCAATAACTGGAGGCCTCGCTCTTCCCTGGGGGCTTCCCCTAGCTTCCCGTAACATCTTGGGTGCTTTGCTACTGCAACCACGCTTCGTGCTGAGCCAGTGTGTGTTGTTGGAATGAGCACTGGCTTTGAGGGCAGAAGTTCCCGGTTCTCACCTAGCCCGCGGTGCTCCACGTGTTTGGAGGAGTCACCGTGCGTCTTTGGAATGTACTTTATCATCTGTGAAAACAGCTGCCTCTCATATTGTTCCCTCCGTGCTTCTCCCAGCAGGGCTTTGTGAAGACCAGAAGACGTGAGGGACAGGAAAGCTGTCAAGCAGATGTCATGTGCCTTGGGTGTTTTATTCCCCCTGCCTGTTTGAGGAGAAAGCATCAGCTTTTGGTACACAGAATGGGAGATGTGGGAATACCGGGGCATTTCCCAGCCTGCTGGGGGTGATGGGGGTGGGGCAGATGGTGCTTCTGGAACCCTCTTCAAATAGACGTCATTCTTCTCATCACACCCAGTAGGCAGCCAGGAGCCCAGTGAGGGCTGCCTTGATACCAGGTCCAGTCGCTCTGTCACAAACCCAGTCCTGGCTAGCCATGCCAGACACGGCTTACTGGGCCTTTAAATGGGGCAGACAGGGTGCCAAGCGCTTGACAGACATGATTATTTCCAGGCTAGGGCGGCGGCGGCGGTGCGAACCATCCCAGGTCTGTGAATGTCGTTTGGAGCAGCACTGTGCATGGCCTGCTCACGAAATCCCTACCAGATACAATTCCTCAGGCTTTTGAGCACTAATTTATCAGAGGAATAATGGAGGATTTGAAGAGATTAAATCACGTTTCCACAGTAATAAAGCTTACGCGTTGTTGAGCCCATTGGAATTCTAAAGTCTGTGAATTGCAGCACTCTGCCATGTTACTTCCAGGGTTTAGTGGAATCAGTGTCCCCCTATTCCACTAAAAGCCCCCCCCCATACACCTGCAGTGGAACAAGCTAGGTAAATGACTCATGGTAGCCATGGAGAATGTATCGTAGGGTTGGGGGTGGGTGACTTGGGGCAAATTTTAAGAAGCAGAGTTTTGCGCTGAACTGGACCTGATCAGAAAGCAGAGACAGGGTATAGCTGTAGCTCTTCTCCGCAGTCAAGGCAGACCCAAGCCGTAATTGAGAAGCACCTGTCACTCCCACTGACCGGCAGGGGATGTTCATTTGGTATTTGGAGGCTGGAGTAATGTCATGGTCATAGAGTAGACTTGTCCAACCTTGGTGTTCTGAGAAGCTGTTTATGTGGCACAGAGCACCAGCGGCTAGCTGTGAGTGCCAGGCTGTCTCCCAAGGTTTTCTCCTTTCCAGGATAAAAGTTCTAGGGGTTACTGAATGCACACCAGTTGGTGTTTTAAGCTGTGTGGCTCAAAATCAAAGTCAGCCTCTTGTGATGAAAGAATTCGACAGTGACAGAATAGTCATTGTAACTTACTAAGAAAACGATTCCCGGTTGTTGTTATTTCAAAAGCAACTGAAGAAAATAATTATTTATTGTAATTGATGCTGGTTTCTGAACGTGAAGCTTCCTGGTCCACAGGACTTGGAATTCCCATGGGGAGGGGCTATTTAATCTTCCGGGATGGAGGCAAGTCAGTCTTGATGAGCAAGGCAATGGCTAGAATGTTCCTCCCTCTTGTCTTGTTCTCTCCCATTCTCCTCCGTGTTCTCATGGTCTTGGTGATAGTTCTTGTCAGAGCTTGGGAAGTGATTGCAGAGAATACTAACTGTTCCATTGGAAATTGCTCAGACTTCCATCTTTATATAATGACTTGTAGCCGCCATATTGGAGACCTAACCCAGGAACGCATGCATAGTAAACCCAGGAACTCATGCATAGTATGGTACTGTTTCAGTGACCTTTAACCCCAGTGTAGTATTCACTCAGGGTTTTTACTTCTTTTGGTATGCTCTGCCCGATGTCTGCCTCTCGCTGTGCGTCTCACTTTGCTTATGGCTTTGGGCTCCCAGAGGGGTTTAGTTACCAGTGAACCACAAAGGCTGTTTGTGGGCTCCTGAAGTGAAGGCATCTTCTGGGTAGGGATGTGTGAATGAATTCTTCCCTTGCTGTGTAGACTTCCTTTGCCCCTATTTGATTTCCCATTTCTGGTTTTGAGATTTTTACTGTGTACCATGATTTTACTCTTTATCATGTCAATTTCTTCTAAAGTACCGAAAAACATTCCTGTCTTCTGAGTCCTTGGTTATCTGCAGAGAAGGAGATTGATGAGAAAAATCTATGGGCAGGGAATTTGCACATCAGTTCTACAGGAAATTATCTGGTGATTGTTCTGAAAAGGACTTGTCGAGGGTTCTGTATTCCTTAGGAAACCTGCTCCTCAGCTTCCTGGGTTTCCTCCAGCTTTGTGAGACTTGCTGACTATGGAAGAATGTAGTAATGTATGCAAGTTGGTCGTCTTGCTTCTTTTAATGTGCCAATTGTAGTCATTAAGTGCTGTTGGAAGAAGATGAACGTGCAATTTAGGAAGAAGCTTGCATCTAACTACCGGCTTAATTAATATGAAGGGATTGCAGCAGAGAAATCATTTATTTCCTCTTCCATTTGCTAATGCATACAATTGCTTCCTCTTCTCCAAGCTCAGGGGCCCGGATTTCAAGGATAAGCAGGTGATGGTGAATTGTCAGAGCTAGAGTGGACAGTGCTGTCACAGTGTGTGTGTGTTGTATTATGTGCCCACAGCATTCAGAGGACCTTGACAGGCTTTCCAAGCTTGAACATTGGCTTTAGTTAGAACTTTTCATGGCATGCAGGCCTGAGACTTCTCATTCGTGGGCATCCCAACACAATCTTCTCTCCCAGGCTTCTGATTTCCTTCCGTGTTTCTTGATTGCTGTGTCTCTGCTCTGTGAGGGTCCATTTGGGTGGTCTGATCATCTTTCCTTCAGGATAAGGGGATGCCAGCACAGGCCTGCCACTGAGAACCCATGCACGGCCGCGGCAGGAGGAAACATGGTCCAGCAGAACAGATGCTGAGCCCCACTGAGACTCCTGGTCTGATTGCTCCTAGAGAAGAGAACCCACCCCGGAGCCACTGTCAAAACCAGCTCAGACAGGGATGCTGGAGCCAGCAGGGAGAGAAACACGATCAGCAGTGTGTGTTATCAAAAACGCCGAGAGGAATAGCTATGGAACAAAGGAGGGAGTGCACAATTGTGTCAGATTCAACCCAGGAACACTGTATGGGATTACATTTGTTGGCATAGCAGTAATAGGGCTGAGAGAGGTAGGTAGAATATGGCTTTCAAGTCAGCTGAAACTGATTAGGAGTTACAGCATAAGGACTGACCAGCAGTGACCTTATGCAAGTACTTTAGTCCCTGGGAGCACCTGCCCAGCCATCTGAGGGGACTGGCTCCAGGACTCCCTGTGCATAGCAAAATCCACCAGTGTGCAGATACCTTATGGTAAATGAAGTCGTTTTCACCTATAACCCATGCATACTCACCTGTGCTTTCAATAGTCTGTTGATTGCTTATAACTCTGCTGTGGTTTGGTTCTGGAATGTCTCCCAAAGGTGAAAGTGGGCAAGGCTTGGTCCCCAAGGCAGCTACGTCCACAAAGCTGGGGCTTTGGGAAGTGACTGGATTCTGAGGGCTCTGGTCTCATCGGTGGATCAATCCATGGGCAAGTCCATGGTTCAATGAACTCCTGGGAGGTGGCAGAAATGGAGAGCGGTGGGGCCTGGCTGGAGGGAAGGTCAGTGGAGGTGTGTCCTCTGGGGAGGATTCTTGGGCCTACACCACTTCACTGTCTCTTTGTCTCTGTCTCCTTTCTCCTCTAAAGGAATCCATGTGTGGGCTCAGACAGGAGATGAGCTATAGAGAAAAGTTCTATTATCTTAACAAATGCACCTAATGGACAAAACGTTAGAAATGAGAATGTTGGAAAAGCTTCTAATGAGGTCTCTGGTGGAAACGGCTCGATGTTATTGGGCACAGAGGAAAGGCAATCCTTGTTATAAGTTGACAGGGAAGTTGTCTGAATTATGGTCTGCTGTGGGGTGCAAAGTAGAACCTAGAAAGGGAGGAACTTGGATATTTACCTAAGCAATGGGCCACATATATCTGAACAGTCTATTCTCTAGACAACCTTGACTCATGATACATTAAATGAGATTAAATGAGACACTGTTCATGGTTTCACCACAGATCTGCAGCACTACCATGCAATGCTTGTGAGCTGATGTACACCAGCAGAAAAGCACAGTTAAAAAAGGTGACAGTAAGCAGACCAGGAAGAGGAACCTTGCTTCCAACGTGAGAGTTGAGCTTAGAAAGCAGAATGACACCACTTGCCCTGGGCGACTCAATTATTTGTTCACCCTTGGTGTACATCTCTGGGTGGTCTGGGAAGCACTATAAGTTCTAGCTAGTAGGTCAATTTGTAGATATGTAATCCTCCCCCTCACCCCGCCATAAAGACAGCTATATACACTGCTCTATTATTGTGTGAGATTATGGTGGTGCATGCTTGTGTGTTGCTCCCCGTGGAGTCTGAAGGTCACTTCGAGAGTTTGAAGGTCACAGGTGCATCCCTGAGAAAATGGTAGTAGTGCTACTTGTGGAGGATGAGCAGGCATTGGCCGAGCTGAGTAGGGTGCTGGGTAGAGCATTAATAAAAGAGCAAACTGTCTGTGCAAAGGACCTGGGATGGGAAAGGGTACTGCATACTTCTTGGGTCATGTTTCTTGTACATACGTGTATATATTTTTTGTACGTACTCCTTGTAACTGGGGTTCCTTGGCTGGTGGGGGATACAGGCTAAGACCATACAAGAAGACATCATGGCTCCATTAAAAGATCTGATCTTTTTGCCCCCAAGAACAATGGGACAGAAAGCTATAGGGTGATAGAAGTTTTGTGTTTCAAAAAGGTCATTCCATTTGGCTGAGTATAAAGGAAGGGCTTTAGGGGCTTAGTAGAGGATGTGGAGGCCAGGCAGACACTTTGACCTATGCTTGAGGAGAGACAGGGTTGAAGCTAGGGGAAGGGGAAAGGCAGTAGGAAGGCAGCATCAGGGTCAGCGTTGGGTTTCTGATGTGTGCACAGAAGAGGTGCCATTTCTAGAGTTCAGGTACAGAGGGAAGCTCAATTTTTGTCTGGGGGTTATGTTTCACTTATGAGATATCATGAAATATCTTGATAGATATTAAGAAATATGTCATTCCCGCCATGAGTAGCAGATTTACTACTCGGCTTTGGGAGGGCTGACAGCAGGTGGTCCCCAGAGCTCAGAAACTTCAGGGTCTATGTGAGTGACAGCAAGCCACTTCCAAAGTAGACAGCTGCGTTCCTGGGGCGGACCACGTCAGGCGAACAGAGACAATTCATTTCAGAAGATAAGAAGATGGAAGGTTAGAGTTGAAGGAGGAAGTTTACAAATCCCTTAAGGCTGTCCTACACTCTGATAATGTATGGACACCCTCCACCCATTATCCCTAGCCTTCAGACTGAATTGCTTGCTGATTTGGATGATACTGAATTTCTGTGTAAGCTTGACTATTTACAGCTGGTGCATAAGAGTGTGTGGCCCCAGCTTAGAGCATTATATGATTCTGCTTCTATTCCAGTCCCCATTTGTTTAAACCAGGGGACTGGGTGTTTGTTCGAAGGCACAACTTGAGATCTCTGGAACCACAGTGGAAGGGACTTTACATGGTGCTACTGGCTACACCCACTGCCCTTAAGGTGGATGACATTGCTGCTTGGATCCACTGCTCCCACGCCAAAACAGCTGACCCCTTTGCCCTGGGGAAACATGGGAAGTCTCCAAGCATTCTACCCAACCACTCCGCATACGCCTCAAGAAAAGAAAAATGGACTGATTGTTATTGGTATACCCATTCAAGATCAAGAGCTATTGGAGTTTAGTTTTGGGCCAGAGCCACAAGATTGTGGCTCAGGACCATAAGTCAAGGGGGGAATGAAAGGTTAAAGTTTGAGGCAGTGACCACTTGTTGCTTGTTTCTGTCTAGCAAAGCAACACGTGGTGGTAATCAAAACACCTGGTTGATTGTGTGCCTATATAAGACCTGCAAATCCTTAGCTCGGGGCTCTCCTCCTGGGCTCCACTGTGTCGGAGTGTAGGATGAGGCTGGAGCTGCAGCCCGTTGAAATAAAACAGCTGTAGAGTCTGACTCTCGGTGGTCTTCTTGCGGGGGTGGGGGTGTCCTGCAACCTTGGCATAACAGCTGGAACACATTTGAATGATCATGCTGGAAGCCAGGCAGAGATGAATGAGAAGAAAGACACCTGAGAGTCAAGAGATAACTAACAAGATTCTTGGGGAAGTGGTCCACAAGATTTAACCTGACCTGGGAGGAAGGAAGTTGGCTTCACGAGGAGTTGAGGAGAGAGAAACCAATGGTGATAGGGCTTATATTTGAAAGAAGAGGGGATGGGATATTGAATGTTCTTCGGTGGCTCCCAATTTCTCCAGGCTGGACATGAGGAGGTCTGCTGAGAGTGATTTGGTTGGTGGGAATGGAAAGGATTGGATGGAGATCAGGGAAGGGTTGGCTAAAACCATGGCATAGTGAGAAGGTAGAACTTATCAAGAGCCTGGTTGAATTCTCAGTGGGAATTAATAGCCCAACAACAAGAGTACTTTATTCCGTACAGGTACATGGGTACATGGTCTAAAATACTATGATTTTCTTCTTGATTTTGCCAGAGGAGTACAGAAACTAATCAGAAAGCTTTTTTTTTTTTTTTTTTTTTTTTTTGCCATGGAACAAGGCAATGTCCTAAATCTATGGAACTATGAGTTCAACTTTCACCCTACCACTTTTTGATTTTCTGGTATTTGGCCATTTCTTCAATAGATTCTCTTTCTTTTTCTTTTTTGCAGGTTCTGGAGCTTGAACTCAGGGCCTGGGCACTGACCCTGAACCTCTTTGTGCTCAAGGCTAGTATACCACTCTGGGATTCAGTAACTCTTACGGCTTTTTCTGAATATTTTATTGGCGATAAGAGTCTCATGGACTTACCTTCCCAGGCTAGCTTCACACCGTGATCCTCAGATCTCAGCTTCCTGAGTAGCTAGGATCTCAGGTGTAAGCCACCAGTGCCTGGCTGATAAATTCTTTTTTTTTTTTTAATTCTTAATAATAAATATTCTAAAATTTGGAATATAAAGTAATAGATTTACTGCCTGTAGCTTTGAAAACATATTGAAAGATTTGAAAGTAGTGCATTTTCCTTTTAAGACTAATTGTAAGTCAACAAAGCAGTCTTAAGTCAGTTTTTTCTCCACAAGTATCTTTTATGTTTATTGTAAGCAAATGTAACAAGATTTTGACTGGTTAAGGGCTATTATATATATTTGAAGTTGACTTTGAGAAGCCCGTGAGCAGTTCTCAACATACAGACTCTCAGACAACTAGTAGAATAGTGCTTGGTCATGGAGTTTAGAATTAAAGCACCTGGTTTTGTCTTGCTTTTAAAATATCCCAGAGCTTTGAACTTAAAGAGCAACATTCATCTGCTATTACTAATGGTCGCACTTTCCCATTGTTAGTGTACATGTGCTACCTGTCTTACAAAGAGTAACATCTCCCTCCAAGTTGGTTCTATGCATAACCATTCATCAAGCACTGCTGCTGGTTCCTTGAAGGAGCCCTTTGTGCTGGGCTCTGGTGGCATTGCCATCTTGCTGCTTGACATGTAGGTTCTAAGGAACAGAAGTGTGTGTGTGTGTGTGTGTGTGTGTGTGTGTGTGTGTGTGTGTGTGTGTGTGTGTGTGTGTGTAAGAGTACCTTTGTAAACCAACATGTAAAACTAAAGATGAGAAATGTGTGTATATGATCAGTTTCTGTTTTTAAATTGGTCAGTACTAAAGTTTCTGTGGTTTGTATGTCAACTTTCACTTTAAAATGCACAAAATAAATAAAATAAAAACAAAAAAATAATAAATATTCTACCTTAATTCCAGAGTAAGTTATGAAGTGTGGAGAAGAGTTGACTCTCATCAAATCCTTCAGTATCCTTCTCAGTAAGCAACATTACTTTCTACTTGAGGAAAATAATGTCATGTTCAATGGTCAAGGTCAATGGTCAAGGTCAGGGGTTGTAATGGTCCAGATAGAGACGTGGTCTCAGGTTTTCTCTATTCAAAGTCAATGATCTCTCACAGGTTCATATTGTTAGATCTCAGACACAAACTAGATTTGGCTCCTTTTTTTAAATCCATGTGCTTAATTAGTTAGAAACAAATAAGTTAATTTCCATTTTCTTGGGCTTTGATTCAACTTACTTACATATTCCCTTGAGCCTGAGTTTGTAAGCCATTATGAGGAATCATTTTCCTGGGACCTTGAATGATGATGGGGTAGGAATAATGAAGGAAGTAGCTGGCTTGGAATGGTGAATGTTAAGCACCTATTCCATGAAGACATTGTTCTCATCTGTGTTTTGCCTGAGTTATGGCTCCAGTAATGTGGCAACTGGCACAATTTCAACAGCCATAGTATCTCTTCAATTACAGCAGCCTGAAGATTACTTAAAGTTCCCAGTGCATCAGGATGAGGCTGTGGGGACGAGAGATCAGGCGTGCAATACTTCTTTTTGCAGAGAAGAGACATTTCATTGTGCCACCATGTGCCAAGAATAATAACGATCACTCCAAAGACAGCAAAGAATGACTTGAAACACACTGGACATTTCAAAAAAGTTTCTGAAAGCTATTAAGTTGATAAATTTCTTTCCACCCCCTCCTTTTTTTTTGTCTGAGACTGGGACTCCAACCTGTTATCTGATACTTTTGCTCATTGGCTGGTGCTTTACCTGCCCCCCCCCCGCCCCCCACAGCTCCTAAAGTTGATAACTTGAACACACAACAGCCAGTAGAATAATTATTTCCTTTGATTACATATCTGTGTAGTATGATTTATTCAACATGGATTCATTGATCCCTGTCTGTGTGCTTAATTTTGGAGATGAATAGGGAAGTGAGCACCACCCCATAACAAGGACAGGGTTTTCTAGTGGGCAAGGTAGACTCACACACGGCTAATAACAAGATCAGTGCAAAAGTTAGGATGCAGCAGTCAGCAGGGGCAAGCCTTCTGTCAGACTCTGCGGCAGCCTGGAAGAATGTGTATTAATAAAAACACTTCAGCTTGATTTCCTCTAGGAAATTTACAGAAGTTTTTATTTTTAAATAATGATATTTGCAATCCTGTAAGGGAATAGGACAAATATTGTATGATTCCACTTATATAAGATTTGGTTACTTCAGTGGCTCAGGAATTGATGTAATTGTGGATTGGTGTGTCTTTGTTATGGTTCACCATAGTCATGGTGTTGATCTTGAGGCTCTGTGAAGGTCAAGAAGAGAGTAGGCTGTGAGGGCCAGGTCTGTTCCTGGATGTCAGAGACTATTTCTTCACTGTCCCTACACATGTATGTACTATAGAACATGTTACATCAATGTTACGTTGTGGTTCTTGTTTGAATGGATGACAATGTAGTGTTTGTGTATCTTTCCGCAGGTAGCTTTTTTCCCTCAACTTTATGAGGTGAGATGAACCCTGGTAGATGCAGGTCTAGTTCATGTATTTTCTCTGCTGTTCTGCATTCAGCTGAAGTTGTTCTTTTTCTTGTTAAGAGCTGTGCCAATACATGTAGCACAGAGACTTAGCAATATCATTCTCCAAAGAGAAAGTGCTAGAAGGTAAGAAAGTGCTCAGTAATGTAGAAAGACATTCAAGCCAGCCTAAAGAATTTCCCCCATTAGTGAATTCTTGAGGCAATCTGAGCAATAAAATAATGGTAATATTACATATGGTAATATAATACAATATATTATATGGTAATATTATAACCCATAAAATAAAATAAATACCCATGGGTTTGCTCTGTTCCAAATGAACAGTTGAATGTTACTGAACACATGCATGGGTTGCAGGTTTTTTCACTTGGCCTGAAGGGACCAGAATTACACCACACAATTTAGCTTTTTTGTGACTGATTTTTAAAATTAAACTTTTCTTTTATAGTTGTATTTATATGCCATAGCTAAGAAATAATTTACTTTCCAGGGAATCGAAAGATGCTTTCCTTATAACAGTTTTAAAGTTTTGGTTTCTAGTAAATCTGGATGTTGTTTTGGCTTTGGTAGGAAGGAGGAAAATAACTTTTTTCCACAAAGAAAACCATTTCCTACAGCAGAATGCAATTCTTTCTCTTGATTAAACAATATTTGGTTTCTAAATACTTTACTCTGGCTTACTGATATATTCATCTCTCTACCTTCTTCCGTACTGTTTGTCCTTTTTGCCTGACTATTTTTTCATGTGACTTTAAATTTTCTTTATGTTCTGGGAAAAAGCTTATTGAGATTCTGATTGGAAAAACATTCAAGGTATCTATTTCAGTGACTATACCATAAAGCGCTTCCATTAATCATCCTGGACTATCTCTCCATTCATTTACATCTTATATGTTTATTGATTCGATATTTTTTCCATGAATCTTTCATACATGGTACATTAGCTATGCATTTTGGTTAGCTAGGAATTATGCAGCTTTCTCAGACACCTTTGCTGCTGTGTCTTGAATAGATTAAGGTTCAGTCTCTTTAAACAAAAGATGCCAACAGTAGATGGTGGCTAGTCTTTTAATGATTCAAAATATGAAGTCTTTGTTTCTTTGGTGGCTCTAGGGTTTGAACTCATGGCTTATGCATGCTAGGCAGGCACTTCACAAGGCCAGGCCTCTCACCCTTTTACTTTGGTTATTTCAGACAGGGGTGTACATTTTTGCCTAAGGGTCACCTTTGTGCCTCCTGTGTAGCTGGGGTTACAGACATACACCAACATGCCTGTCTTATCGGTTGATAAAGAGTTTCACTAACTCCCTCCACCCCCCACCCCGTATTATGATCCTTTCAATCTTTGCCTTCCGAATAGCTAGGATTCTAGATGTGAGCCACCACCCTCAAATGGTTTTCAACTTCTATAGGGTGCATGATTCTAAATGTTCGAAAAGAGGAAGTGCAGAAGTACAAACTGGAGTTTCTGTGAGTTCCTAATTAAACTGTAATTACAGGCAGGAGCATTTACCCTGTGTAGTGTTCATCTCTTCAAGTTTTGGTGGAAGCACACGGTTGCCATTTAGTTTGGAGAACATGTCCATGAGAGTGAGAAACAGAGAGGTCCTGGCTTGTGGTCAGAGAAGCAGGCACGGACTCTCTCTTCCGAGACATTAGGTGATAGTGAAGAGTCTAGGCCTTCGATTTCTGTCTAAGTGCAGCAGGAAGGGACTGGCGGGCTTGGCATAGAGGTCCAAGCGTGATGCGATGCTGAGGCTTATGTGGGAGAAGACACACTGTGCTTTCTTTGGAGAATGACTTCCAATTCAAAGAGGGTGGAGAGGAGCCAGTGCCGGGGCCACACGAGGAGGGCACTGGAGGTGGGTCTCATGCAGATTCCAAGGGAGAGCTGGCGTCCTCAGGATCATCCTTAGGTTTTTATCTCCAACTATTTCTATTCCTTGGATGCAATTCCTCTGGAAATCAGATGTTCAGAATAATGACTGTAATTTGTGAATTTCTTTGCATACATACAGTCTGCTAATTTGGCAAAGCTGTTATTTTTTCTCATTTCCTCTCCATGGGCACAAGTGTGACTTGCAAACTTCACGATATAATTACTTTCCTGGATTATAGAAAAGGATGGATAAATTATCCCATTTGATAAAAGAACTGTGAACCATGCTCATCTGATCTATACTACTTAGCATTTAGAAGCAGGTTAAGAGAACTACTAGGTAGAGGTCAGATCTCAAGAGGTTTGTGAAAGCTTTGGTTTCCTGAAACGCTTTCATAAATGTCTCATGTACATTAATAAGTTCAGTTTTTTTCATGCCAGCCTTTCTGAAAGGCTATCAAATCCTTGTGTGTGCATTCTGTCACACATTTCTTTACTAACTTTTTATTTTAAATCACTTCTGAGTACATAAAAGAGAGAGGTGATATTTTAAAAAGGAGAGGAGGAGGACGGGAGAATGCAATCATACTATTCAATGCAGATCTTATGCAATCAGGAAAATTAAGCGGAGCGGTTGCATTGGGGGATGGGAGAGGATGGCGAAAGGGGCGACATGGATCAAGACGCATGGTACTCATCAATGAATAAATTGCAACCTCTTCCAACAACTACTTGAAGACAATAAAAATACAATTAAAGTTAGTGTTATTGCCCTAAGTCCTCTCTAGGTGAGAAGGTACTAAATCGATTAAAAAAATGATGAATAAGCAGAGATGAATCAATGCAATGGACAGAATGAAAAAATTCCCCGATCACGGGGGACCCTGGGCCATCCAGGTTACAAATGCTGAGCTACAGTGAAAACACAGCACTACAAATCAGTGATGCACGATGTAAAGAAATAGAGAAACACCAGGAAAACAGGAATTAAAAATGAAAACCATATCCTATTGAAAAGAGAAGGAATATTACTTTGACCCACAGAGGACAGATAGAATGAAAGCTATCTTGGAACTGTGCCTTGGGCCTGGGCTTCCTGCAACCGATATAAAAACTTAGCCACCACTCTTTCTTACGATCTGTGTAGAGCTTCTACTTGGGGCCTAAGATAGGTTTAACTCCCAAACTGAACGTGCACAGTGCACTTACCACGTGCTTCCTAGGAACCTTCTAGAAAGAAAGGCATTTTAAAAGAAGAGTTAGTGGAACGAACCAGGCATTGGTGGCTCACACCTGTAATCCTAGCCACTCAGGAGACTGAGATCTGAGGGTTGCTGTTCAAAGCCAGCCTGGGCAGGAAAGTCCACGAGACTTTTACCTCCAATGAAGCACCAGAAAATCAGAAGTGGAGCTGTGGTTCGGAGTGGTAAAGCGCTCGCCCTGAGCAAAATGTGTGCGGTGCATCTCTGATGACTGTGTTCCCACTTTCTCCTGGGGCGCAGCCATCTCTTGCTAGCAAACACGGTCTCCAATTGGCCCGCACAGCAGCTTGTGTGTGCCAGACACCATAGTGCATTGTTGTTCCTTCTGTCCAGGGTGATTTGCATGGCATTTGAGGTCCCCTAGGAGCCTCTGGTATATTAAATACAACTTTTATTTAATAATGGCATCAAAACCCAGGCGATGCTGCTAGCTTCGGCACATGATTTAATTGAAGCCATTGTGTGGAAGAAACCCACCATGGCACTTAGAGTGCCACCTCCCCCCACCCCCGCCCTGAGTCAATCCCTGTAACCCCCCCAAAGCTCCCTGTCAGCCCCCCCCAAAGCTTCTCTTAACTACACAGGTTTCATGCACTCCACCTGGGATATTTTTAGCAGCTATTGATTTCTGGGAGAGACCGTGCATGATGCAGCTCTGATCCTTTTATTTGTGAGCTCTTGAAAGTCTTTTTTTTTTTTTTTGCTGGACATTAAAAGAAAAAGAAAAGAACCAGGAGAGTCAGAAAGGACATGAATATAGAGTCTATTTGAGTTTTATGGGAATCCCAAAGCACTTTTGGAGAAGGCCTGAGCTTTGAGACTTCTTTTAGAGAAGGCTGTTAGTGGTCCAGGAGCTAGGAGTGAAAGGTTTTCCATTGGGGGATACAAAGGTAGAGGAGCAGAGGTCTATACCTGACACACTGGGGCCCACAAGGGGTGTCACAGAACCTAGGAGTTACATTCTCTTAAAGTGAGAAGGCTAACATGAAGAACAAGGCAATCCTACCCAGCGATAGCCTAACTGAATGATCAGAGCAGAGCAAGGGGTACAGTCTCCTCTTTCTCCCTCCCTCCCTCCCTCCCTCTCTCTCCTGTCTCTCTCCCTTCCTCCTCTCTCCCCCTTCTTCCCTCCCTTCTCCCTCTTCCTCCTTTCCTTCCTGCTTCCTTTTTTCTTTTCCTCTCTTCCCTCTTTCCTCCTTCCCTCCCTCTTCCTCCCCGCTTCCTGAAACAGATGTCTTTAGATGCCATCTAAGAGGGCAAGGGGATTGTCAATGGAGAGAGCAAGAGGATTAAGGATAAGAGCAATAGACAAACAGGCAGGGGTAGCATAAAGGACGGGGAATATTTTCATTTGCTAGAAATGTAATAAATCGAGAAGTTTAGGTCAGATGGGATGGAATATTGAATGCTGGAACAACTCTTTTTCACTCAACAAGGGTCGTGCGAAGGTCAGTTTTGTGGGAGGGGAGGGAGACCAGAGGCAGGAACAGCAGTGGGGCAAGCTGTGGGGAATCTACCTGGAAGAGCTAGAGGTCTGAGTTAGAGGAGTGACTGGACTGGGAGAGACCAGAGAAGAGTCACCATTGTAACAATGACTATGGAGCATGGCATGTGGGCAGATAGGACATGGGTGACAGAAGATGGAGGGATTAAGGGCACACAGCCTGGGGACCGTGAGGATGATGATGGTGCCACACACCGACCACCCAAGCTCAAACCATCCCCAGCCATGTGTCAGCATATCACATTTGCTGGAACTTGGTCCTGTCTTGTCCTTTTCTGGTTTATTTATTTACTTTGTCTTGCCTTCTTTCCCTCACTAAAAAAAGTAGGCTTTATAGAAGTGGAGAGCGTGTGTTCATCAAGATAACTCTGCAGCCTAGCTTCTTGCCTGTCAAATAACAGATGCTCAATAAGCACTTGTTGAATGAGTGCTGAATGCTGTCCTTCATACAGAAATAGAAAAGATGTCAGGAATAGAAAGTCATCTAAGAGATTAAATAGTTCCAGAAGTTATAACAAAACATCGAGCTCTGCCACCGAGCAGCCCTGGGAACTTAGAAAGATCACCTAGTGTTTCCTTCTTTCTCTTTTGAATCTAGAAAACACGGATCGTATTCCTTTTCCTTCTATTTCATGGTTTTGAACATAGAGTTATATAATGAGTATGAAATCACTTTGGAAAATTAATAGTGATGATCAAAACAGAGATCTCATTGAAGAGGAGATGCTGTTTATTCTTCAGAGTGCCTTCTCTAAGGGTATACAATTGGTTTGATTTGAATAGTCTATAGACATTATTAAAGGCACTAAATTGTTAATTTCTCTCTTGTTTTCTCCCTTTGACATATTGTGACTAAAGAGTATCTTAGTCACAATATAAATATTTGAGTAGATTTCCTCCCAGGTGAGCCCTAAGTAATCTTAAAATGAGCACATGATAATGAGAAGAAGTACAGTTTCCAGGAAAATGAGTTTTTACTTTTTATTAGAAAGAAAGGTTAACAGGAAGCGGTGACCAGATTTTCATTTGATGAGGTGCCCAGCAGTTCAGGCACAGCACAGAAGTTGAATGGTTAAGGATTTTGACAAAGTGAGACAATGTGTTTTTGCTCTTTCAGGGCTTTGCATTATTCTTTCCACTGATAACTGTTTTTTTCTGGAAACATTGCCATCCTTTTCCCCCCCCCTGCATCTTTAAAAAAAATATTTATTTATGCTTATGTGGTACCAAGGAATCCAACCCAGGGCCTTATGCATGCTAGGCAAGCAAGCACTCTATCACGGAGCCAAATTTCTAGTCTTCACCTGCATCTTTTGAAAAGCTGCTTCTCTGTCCTGTCTGGGTTTGCGAGCCGGAGTCCAGTGGTCCTATGAGGAGAGGCCAGGAAGGGAAGGATTTGCAGGAAGAATGTCCAGCACCTAGGCCTTGAGGATACTGTGTGTGTAGAACAGAGAAGATGCATATTGAGAGGGGAACTATAGGTGAGCAGCCCATCGAGTCTGAGTGTGGAGGGCATGGAGAGCAGCAGGGGAAGGTGGGGGCCAACCAGACTTCACAACATACGTATGACACGGAATAAGAAAGAAGCTCACGCCGAGAAGGAAATCAGCTTCCATTCACTCATACCTGTCATTTGGGGACACTGTGTGTCCTGGGAAGCTTTTCAGGAACTTTCCCAAGATGGCTGTCTCTCTTCTTCCCATGCAATAGAAACCAGCTGAGCTTGGATGTCAGGTGAACAAATTTGAGTTCAAATTCACTCTGTCCCCCTTCTCAGGTGTATGACCATGGATACCTGGGCCTAACCCTTACCTGGTACGATTTTCTCATCTGGGAGCCTGTCTGCTAGCTTCTTGTCATTGAAAGGGAAAAAAGGATGTGGGGATCTTCACACTGGGAAATGGCCTGGCCCACCGCTTCCTGTCTTCAGGACATTGGAAACATGGAAACATTGCTAAGAAGTCAGCAATAACTCATGCTTGAAAATAAATGAGGTAGACGTTGCTTTGGTTTGGAGGTTCTCTGAACCCATGTGGGTTGCTCTGACAAAAATGCCTTAAATCCAGTAGCTTATAGGAACAACAGAAATTTTGTTTTTGCTCCCAGATCACCGTGTGAAAGAGTCAGTGTTTTCCCAAGGTGTGTTTCCTGGTTCTCCATTGTCACTGTCTTGCCCTTTTCCCATATGGTGGAAGGGACCAGCCAGCTCATTGGAATTTATTTTAGAAGGGCTTTAATCTCATTCAGGAGGGGTGTGTTTTGCAACATAACCCTGCTTCAAAAGGCCCTGTCTAATATCACCACCTGGGAAGACAAGAGTTAATATATACATTTGGGGAACAAAACATTCAGACCACAGCAGGTATGGATTCTCAAACAAAGAGAAGAGTAGGGAGCTTTTCTGTGGTTTGTATGAGCATAGTAGCTGTTACAGGAAGAATTTTCAATGGCATGATATCCTAGACGAGGTAATTATATCAGCCTCCATGTGATAAAGCCCCTTTATTCCAGAGAAGAGACTACAAAGTGGCCTTTGGACAGCATAGGATACTGACATTTTATATACCAGTTCTCTAAGAATTAACTCATTTAATTCCCACCACAAACACACAAAGTGGGTATGTTATTTTTTTTGTGAAGAGATGGAAGAGTAGTGAGCCTGCCATGAAGAATGAGGACTCCTATTTATCCCAGTTTGACTCCAAAGTCCATGCTCTGTTTAACAAGGCAGTTAAACCCATCTCATCTCCACAGGACGTCTTTGTACAGGATGTCTGGGCTGTCTAGTTCAGTCGTAGCTGGGAAGACGGCTTGGCTGGGATCACTCTCTCATTGGTCCTGGTTGCAGGGTTCTACCCTTAGAAAAAAGATTTTGTCTTTTTCCCCTTTGCTGCTGCTAACCTGCTATCTAAACCTAGGGCACAATGTCCCAGTTTCAGACGCCAGAAAGAAAGAAGCTGCTTTATTTCAAAAGCTGCTCTGGCTGCAGTCTTTATAGTGAGCTTTAGGCGCACGTGCGTGCACGCACGCGCGCGCGCGCACACACACACACACACACACAAGGCAACTACACAGAATTTCAAACAAAGACTTGCACAAAGATATTTACCAAATGCATGTATAAAGATTTCACAGGCTCAAAAGCCACCTTGCTTTCAGCAAGACCCAGAGCAGGCTTTTGAAAGGCATGGAGGACTAGGAGAAGGCAAAAGCCTTTGATTTTTCTTTCTCATTCTCTCCAAATCCTGAACACAATCAGTTATCACCATCTCTGCTTTATCAGGCTAGTTCATACTGCCACCCGTGCTAGACCCTTTCCTCCAGGTGAGTCTCAAATGCTACAGTTTTAAAGTTATCTCAACAAAGTAAGTTTGTTTTTCTGGGCTTAAAGTCTCTGATCAAGTAATGCTGTCTGCTCAGTATGCCTTTCCTTTGACCAGGCAGTGTTTATGTCTGAGCTCACTCGCTGTTTCTTTAGAGTGTTTTCCCCTAATCACATCCTATAAAGCAGCCAGTGATCCACTCTCTGACTCACTTGCCTCTTTGGCTTTTTAACCACAGTATTTATTATGATCTCGGATTTTGGCTTTCTTTACTGCTTGACCATTTCTTCACTTGAGCCAAGCAGACCTTTCAGCACCACGGACAGGGCCACCTGAGGCATGGTGGTCAGTGAGTTCTGGTTGAGTGACATTTATTTATTTATTTTGTCATTTATAATGGAGAACCATATTTTGAAAGATAAGGGCAACAGGTGAGACAATACCGTGTGCTGTCACATGTAGAATTTATCTTAGAAGGACAGAAGACAGAAATTATTCAGAAAAAGAAGGTAATAATAAAAATGTCCAAGTTTATGCTAGACTCTGGTGGCTTATCTCTGTAATCCTCTGTACACAGGAGTTCGAGACTTGGAGGAGTTTGGTTCGAAGCCAGCCATGGTATAAAAGTCCTTGAGATGTTATTACCAATTATCATAAAAAAAGCTGGAAGGAGGCATGGCTCAAGTGGTAGAATGTTAGTGTGAGCAAAGCAAGCTGAATGAGTGCAAAGTCCTGAGTTCAAGCCCCAGAACTAGCACAAACACACACACACACACACACACACACACACACACACACACACACACACACACACACAGAGCTTCCAAGTTTAAAGAAAAAATACAGACATACAGGAGTATTAAAAAGAAACCCTCACAAGATATAGTATAGTAAAATATTTAAACCAAGGAAAATGGGAAAGTCTTGAATGCAGTTATAAGAAATGGAAACAGGATGGTAAGGGGAAACAAAGAAGAGGCAACAATGCTTGATGAGAAATGTACTCATTACCTTGCTCATGTAATTGTAACCCCTCTGTATGGTATTTTCACAATAAAAAACTTACTAATAATAAAAAAGGGAAAAGAGGGCGGGGGGGGGAGGATGGGAAGGAGGAGGCTATGATGCTTGATAAGAAATGTACTCATTATCTTGCCCATGTAATTGTAACCGCTCTGTACAGTATTTTCACAATAAAAAAAGAAAAAAAAAGAAAAAAGAAAGAAATGGAAACAAAGATTATGCTACAATGTCATACATTGTATACATATATATCTTGATATAGCTCTATATCTCTGTATCTATTGTCTATCTATTCATCTACATTATCTATCTTTCTGTCTATCTACCTACCTATCTATCTGCCTGTCTGTCTGCCTACCTACCTACCTACCTACCTACCTACCTATATATCTTAGCCTCTATTGAGAAAGGAATGCTGCTAAAATTTACCATTGGCTTTTTAGTGGAAACCAGAATGCCATGGAATGACATTTTAAAGTGCAGAGGAGGACAAAAAACTCCCTAGTCTTGGGTTCCATATGCCATCTCCACAAACATATTTCCTAGAGCAGAGATAATGTCAAACAAACAAAAGCAAAACATGGTCACCAAAGTCTCACACTGCATGGAATGTTAGAACATCTTCAGCCTGAAGGAAAGAGGCGTTCAGAGGATGCTTGTGCCGCCGTGAAGGGAGAAGCAACTGGAGCAGTAAGTCTGGGGCCCAGCCTAACGAGTGCTCCTGTTCCTCCATTTGGTTGAGATGGACTGCTTAGGGCAGAGAGGGTGGTCCCAGTGGGTGGAAACTAACGGGGGCAAGGGAAAGCAATGTGGGAGGTGAGCATTTACTGCCTAAAAGCTTTCACATTATATATGATGTGGTATAGTTAGGGACATATTTTAATCTGTGGAATGACCACTAAATTGCCATATAAAACATTATAACTATAAATTCCAATGAAAATGCAGTACACATGTAAAAAGTGTGAAATATGTGTATGAATGGGCACGTGTGTGTGTGTGTGTGTGTGTGTGTGTGTGAGAGAGAGAGAGAGAGAGAGAGAGAGAGAGAGAGAGAGAGAGAGAGAGAGAGAGAGAGAGAGAGAGAGAGAGAGAGAGAGGCATCCATTTTATTTATTTTGGTGACATAGGAACATATATCCATTTTCACACTAGGTCTCAAAACAGTGTCCTAAACACACCTCTTGCTTCTCTCTTCCTTGCTGTGAAGATCACTTCAGGTCTCTGGACTTCCCATTTCCTGCTGAGGAACAGGTGGTACTCTGTGGTTCCCAGGATCCCAGTGGTTCTTCATTTCTGTAGCCTTTATGTTTTTACTCTATAGTTCAGACTGAACCGTGAGCAGACCCAGCACTGCCCTTCCTTCAATGGGCAGCAGTGGCGGTGTTAGCCGTGTCTTCGATTTGTGAGGTTCTAGCAAATGAGGATGCGTGAGTCTCGCTGACAGCCTGGTATTGATGAATGGCTGTGTTCGCCTGGCCCGATGATGTCTCTAATGGAGCCACAGAGTACAGAGATGACACCCTCACGTCTCTAAGAGCGTCATATGATCACAGTGGCATTTGTGGCTTCCTGAATAATTAAGCTGAGACCAGGATAAAATTTCTTACTGTAGCCCATAAGCCCTCTGAGTTATCACTCTGTGGTCACAAAATAGATGAGACTTCCTTTTGGTACCTTTTATTTTCTTCTCTGGTATCAACTCCCATTGACCTGAAGGAAATTAACCCGTGATGGAGCCTGGTGATTTCTGTATCTAAGTGATATCCTGCAATTTCTTGAATCTCTGCTCCCCTCAACTTTTCAACAGGCTACTTCTCAAGTTGATAATATAGCTGCTCTCCTAGCCCTCTTCTTTTCTTCCCTGTCTCTGTGTTTTTGTCTGGCTTTCTCATTCTCTCTTAGCCATGCAAAGGGACCAACACTATTCTTAATCCCTCTGTCATGTCTTCTGGAATTCAGGGTGGCTGATCCTGTAAGTCATGTAGTTTCTGCTTTCCTTAGTGGTCATTTTGTTTCATGTTCTTCTGCCTCGCTCAGAGAAGATTTTTGTTTTTGCTTTGGGGGTTTTGAGAAGTTGATACCATTTATCTCCTTACAGAACAAGCGTCTTTTTGTTTTCTTCATCTTACTTTTTTTCTTTCTTTTTAAAAAATATGTATTATATATTTCTTCTCCTCCGACCAGTCTATTAATCTCTTCTGGAAGTCCTTTTGTTTCTTAAATTAATTCTACAATTGTCATCAAGTAGTTGTACAAAGGGGTTTCAGTTCAGCACGTTGGTTTATACAAGGCCTGCTGATCTATGTCATCTCCCGTCTCTCCCCACCCTACCCATCTCCTCAGGTTACCTGATTCCATTCTCACCCACCCACCTGCAGTATTGGATTGCATTTGCCCTCCCTTCCTCTCTCCATTTTTCTTCCTCCCTTTGACCTCCACCTTTTTTTTTTTTTTTTGGGGTTTGGTCGTGGGGCCTGAACTCTGGGCCTGGGCACTGTCCCTCAGCTCTTCAGCTCAAGGCTAGTGCTCTACCACTTGAGCCACAGCGCCACTTCCGGCTTTTTTCTTTTTGCTTATGTGGTGCTGAGGAATCGAACCCAGGGCCTCAGGCATGCAAGGCAAGCACTCTACCACTGAGCCACCTTCCCAGCCCCAACCTCCCTCCATCTTAACAACATGTGTTTAGCTTCATTTTGTAAAAGTATAAGTTAGTTCTTCAAAGGACTCACACTAGCACAATTCTCACACTTCAACTTGTTTGTGTGTATATGCACATGACCCTGTAGATGCTTTTTCATATATGCTTATGATGGCATTTCTTTCAAATAGATTCTGGGAATACCAGATCTCTTTTCTATATCATTTAACTTTTCATATTTAATCTTGGTTATTTTTGTTGTGTCTTAGTGATCCTGAACTCAATTATCATTGTCCAGCTGTCCAGTGTATAAATGGACACAGCTATATTTATAACTAAATTTTTTTAAAGTTTGAAAATCACATTTAAATTTTCCCAGGTCTCTCACTATATATTATGTTTTTCTATCCTGCCAAATTATAAAATTATTAACTAAGTGTATTAGGAAATACAAAATAATTAATTAAACATATTATAAAATTATTCATTGTTAATATGAATTATTATGAACGTGAAATGATTAATTATTACTATGAAATAATTAAGTGTATTAGAAATCTGTTTCTATCTGCTCTAGTAACTGCTTTCCTCAAACATAGCTCTTCAGGTTGTTGAGTTAGTGAACTATATTGATCAAGGCCCTCCAGAGAAACACTATCAAGACTTCTTTTAGTTTGTGAATGAAACCCAGGTGAAGGGCTGGGGTTAGGCTCTGAGTCCTGACAGTGATGATTGGAGATCAACCTCGGACCTCACTGATCAAAGATCCTTTTGTCTCATTGATCAAATAAGATCGTGAGAAGGGGCTCATCCATTTTAGACATCTACTAGATGAGGAAAGGGGCCTTCTAGTTTGAGATAATGTGTCTCAATGGCATGCTTTCAGTTCTCAGTGTTCTGGCTCAGTCATTCATCAGTTCTCAGTGTTCTGGCTCAGTCATTCATCAGTTCTCAGTGTTCTGGCGCAGTCATTCAGTCAGTCAGAGCCTTACTATTAGCACAGAGGGGGCTGCAAATCTGACCACCTGGGTTCCTTCCAGCTTCACCAGCTGAGCAGATCGAGAAGATGTCTATTTTAATATACCATAGAGAATACCTGGCTTCATACTGTGTCTTGAGAATTTAGCCCTTCCACCCAAATCTATCACACGGTATATTTAAACTTCTCAGAACAGTTAGAATTAGTCAACCCTTAAGACCTCAAGGCTCCTGAAGACCATTTGACTGTGATGTCAAAATCATTATTTCAAAAAAGCATTGCAACTCGGGTGCCACTTTTATAACCTAATACAATAGTATTAGGTTGTAGTACCATAAAGAGTCTTTGTTTTAAGACTGTTTATTTAAAGGATTAATTGCCTAGCTCCATGAATTAATTACAATCATATTTTAACTCATCTTAATTTTGATAATTATTACCATTACCTAAATAATTTCATAAAACTGGAAAAATTTATGGTTACCTCACCAGTTCTTGTAAATTTTACTTTTTCATATTCCTTTTAGAATAACCTTGTCAAATTCCATTAAAATTCTTGAGACTTTTATTATGATTGAACTAGCTTTATAGATTATCTTGCAAAGTTTGATGTCTTTATGACACTGAATCTTCCTCTCCAATAGCATCAACCACTTCTCCATTTATTTTGGCCCCTTTTTATATCCTCCAATAAAGTTTTATAGTACTTTCCAAAAAGCTCTTGTATATAATGCTCATTCCTAGAAGTCTTCCCATTCTTGCTTCTTTTATGGTAAATGGGCTCTTTTTTTAAATAGGAAATATATTGATTTTGGCATGTTGCTCTTGTGCCTGGCTTTCTTGTTAAAATATTTCTTATTAGCTTAATGGTTAAAGTTTATATACATGTTTTTAAACTGGTAAGAAACTTCCTAGGATAATAAAGCAGAAATTGAATATGAATATTCTACTAGTTCTGTTTGCAGAAAAATAACTAACAATTACAATTAGCATGATAAAACATTGAACAATCACAATCAGGCAATATTTGAAAGATGTAAAACAGGAAAATATTAATATTATATATAGGCAGATACTTTTTTTTTTTTTGTTGGTCATGGGGCTTGAACTCTGGGCCTGGGCACTGTCCCTCGGCTCTTCAGCTCAAGGCAAGCACTCTACCGCTTGAGCCACGGCGCCACTTCCAGGCAGATACTTCTTTACACTAAAGAAAATAGAAAAATAGGCAATTAGAAAAATAGCCAGAGGTCATAAATGAATAGTCTGTACAAAAATAAGAGATGCAAAGATTCAAAAATACAGAAGTGTTAGTGTGTCAATAAGTAGATAAAGTGAATCAGAATATTATGTTTTGCCATCTTTCAAACTGGAAGAAGCAAACAGCTAACCTTCAGTGCTGTCATTAACTTGGAGAACAAGACAGGCTTTTCTATGGACATTACTAATTTTTTTTACAAGATTATTTAGTTAAAAAATATTATGAGTCTTAAAAATCTGTATTGTGTCCTGACACTTTGCTTTTAGAAATTTTATGATATGCATTTCTTAGCCTTCTTTAAAGGCTGGTTGTGATTCTGAAGGTTCTTTTTGTGTTTACACAATTTTCAAAATGTTGACTTCAATAAAGCTTTAAGGCAGCAGAATGTGGAATTTTAAATGTGCCAATGTACACTGTAAACTTCAAGTAAACACTCCAAAAGTTCTTATCTAAACCTTTGTGAGGGTTTAGATTGGCACACAATATGATTTGAGAGATGGATTTTAATTAATGACAGTATTGTGGACTATGAAACAGGTATATTTTGGCAACAACACTGAATAATGTAGAAAGTAAATCAATATTGTAAATGTCAAAGAACAGGTTCTATGTAAGCAATTCCTACAACATCAATTTAGTTGAATTCTGTGACAATAATATACACCTTAGAAAAAATGTATGCAGACAAAATGCTCATGATATTCTGCAGTGTGGAAAACCAGGCCATAAAACTGCATGCCTGGTGTGAGGTATGCTTTGGGATACTCCTATCTGCCGCAGACATGTGTGAACGAGAATTATCAAAATGTTAATAGGTATAACCGCTGTCTCATGTGATTTGTGACTCTCATTTCCTACCTTGTTTTTTTCTATAATGATCACAGATTACCTCTATTTTTAAGAAGATGTTATTTTGAAAAGTGATTGCAAGTGAGTCTTCTATATTTTCATGATTTATTGCTAAATGTATCTCCTTCCTCCTCCTCATTTTTTGCTCTTCTGGATTTTGTTTGTTTGTTTGTGGCCTCCATTGGGTTCTGTTACATTTCCAAAGGTTTTAATCATGAACTCAGTCATTAGTCTATGCACTGTCCTTAATCTTTCAAGGTGATATTTAATGTGTGGATTTCTTTAGTGCAGAAAATGATACCCTTTCAAGGCATCTGTTGCACTTTAAAATGTACATTCAGATGGGTATCTTTCCCATTAATTATTAACCTTATAAGTGGAGTATGTTATGTGGAATTTGAACACTTCCTGGTGCTGAGGACATTAGGCCATATGACTGACAGGCCAATGAGAAGTTTGCCTGTTGAGCAAAATTTATACCTTATAGTTCTTTCTGCCCACTTCAAAGTGTGGGCGCTGCCTTGGAGAGCTGAGTTCCGCTCACCCTGTAAAAAGCCTGTCTTCCCACTTTGTGTTCTTTGCTCGCAGCTTCCTAGCCCTCGTCCTGCTTGTCTTGTCCAGACCCTCTCTTCAGCCACTTTCCTCTCAGACCCTTCCGCCATCTTTGTCTTCTCCACAGGTCATGATTTCTGTCAGTACTATGAAGAATTGCGCTCAGTTCTCTGACTTCTTGGACACGGACCTCAAGAGTCTCTGTCCTCCCATCTTAGCAATAAACAATGTGCAGTTGACATACTGGTAAGAACTTTCTAGAAAACTGTGGGATTTGCCCATAATTAGCCAGCCCAGGCCGGCTTCAAATCTCAGCCTCCTGAGTAGCTAGGATTACAGGAGTGAGCCCCCAGCCCCCAGCTCTTATATTTATCTCTATATGGCTCTCTCTCTCTCTATGTCTCTCTCTCTCTCTCTCTCTCTCTCTCTCTCTCTCTCTCTATATATATATATATATATATAACACAAGAAATGTTTAGAAATTTTGACTGATTTAGTGTCATTATTTAATAGTACTTTTAGAAATAGCTGCACACAATATTAAGGATTTTCTTTGATTTCTTTTGTCAATATGCACCGCAAAGCATATTTGTATATTTTAGATTTTATTTTACATTTTGCCCTTTCCAATATTCACTGTTAGACCTTATTATGACATCTATTTCCTAGGTTTTCATTATTTGTGTTGACTTTTCTCCATTCTTTTGTGACTAATCTTTATTTATTTTTTTCCTAGAACAATTGTTTTTGGAGGTTATTTCCTAAGTTCTTGCTTGTAAGAGTGATTTTTCTGTCATGGTCACATCTAAATGACAAAGTGACTGGCATTCGAATTCTGGGTCATGGGATTTGCTTTTACTCACAGCCCTAACGACATTATTAATTTGCTCTTGGGCAGTTCAGATGATCAGGAGAAATGGAAGCCTGGGTCTATAGGTTCTTCTTTTAGCTCATGCATACTTGTACCATTATTTCTTCTTTTATCCTCAAAGTAAAGAAGAGTCAGTAATCTAAATGGTAATTTATCTTGCAATATTCAGTCCTATAAATGTTCAAATGTGGGTCTTCAGCCAGGAAAAGCATTTCTTTCATGTAGCTGATTTTGCAATTGATCTCTACCGAAGCACACAATTCGTATTAGAAAAGACAAGCGACTCTTGGGAACGACCTTCCTTTTGCTTGCTCTGGTAACATAAATGTATGTCATCTTATTCCAGTAGAATTTCTCATGTGTGTAATCTACCTCAGAAGACAGATTCAAGCCCTTGTTTCCTCACCATCTTCTATCCTTTCCCCTGCAATGACTTCGTAGTTTTCAGTTCAGTCCCTGGGCTTTTCACATCCTCTTTCCTCTTTGTCTTGATGTTTGGTCATCCTTCACTTTCATTGAGCATAGAAAGCAGGGATTTGTGAGAGGTTCTGTGGTCCGGCCTGCCTTCCTCCCCTGTCTAAGATAGGTATATTCTGCTCTGTGTTGTTCTAATGGAAGTGACTTGTCTTTGGGCTCCAGAACTAGTCTGATGGACATCGTTGATATTGTCCTATAGTTTCCCACGTTTTAACATGGTGGCACCATGGCCATGAAGGCCATTGATTCTGTAAGCTTCTGGACTAATCAGAAACCCTATTCCCCTTTTCCTTTTATCTGGGGGATACAGATGAGGTTCCTTCCCCTTCCGGAAGGGGACTGTGGACCTCTTAGCAGCTCTGCCAGCTTTGTGGTGGGGGGAGGGAGGGGGTGACAGCTCCCTCACACCCTCCATCTCTGTGTCGGGAGCTGATGTCTGTTTTTCTTACTGCCATGTTCGTTATTTCTGTGATACTGGAGAAGTTTGTAATCTCTTGTGAGTCACTAGTAAAATCTCACTTTCCTAAAAGTGTGAACATCTCAGCTGTAGGTTTCTGTGTGGGAAAACCTACAGTGATTTGTATTTTGGGGATAATGGCACTGGGCTCCCCCAAGGTTTGTCCTGAGAATTAAATAAGATTATCCCAGCTCCGTGCATAGGAAACTCTCAGGAAATTCTAGCCCTTACCACCCAAAGTGAGCATTGCTAATTTTTATGGTTGTGCCATTTTAGTTGTCTTTCTACAACACCGTGTTGCTGGAAATCCATATTTAAGAGGTCTGTGTGACAGGCTGCGGGATTGCCTGTGTTATTGATAGGCCAGATCTAAATTTAAATGCCCTCTGAATAAGGCTTAGAAAGATTGGAAGGTTATTTTGGACAGCACAGCCTCAATGAAGGGAACGAATACATTCTTTTATGCACAATGTCTTGTCCTAGCTTGCTCACATAATAACAAATCATTCAAGATAGACAGACAATGAAGACAGATTTATTAAATTATATGCACACATCCTCAAGGGTAGCATAAAGGCTTTAGATCGAATCTCAAATGAGCTGCTATCTGCATAATGGTGATGTTCTAGTTCAACTTTTTTTCCCCTTTATTAACTGAAAATCTGTTATATGAATATATCTTTCTTTTATCAACTATTTACCTGCCCAGTGAACACACAGGAAAAAGCAGAAAAAAGTCATGATCCATTTCTGTTTACCCATTTTTAAGGTAACAAGTTGTTTTCCTATTTTCTTCCAGAGGGAAACAATATCACATACACTTCTGGTTTGAAATGCAGTTTTGTGGACTCTACTGTATTGTCTGTTTCTAGGTCAAGATGTGAGACCGAAGGGGAGCCCGTATCAGCTTGTCATTACAAATAGCAACCAAACTGCAAAGACCGCTGCACTCCTGTTAAAGGATTCAGGAGCAAAATGTCCAAAGAAAGTAACATTGTCCCACTGTCCTTCCAGCCATTCTTTAGGTAAGGCCTCAGACACATGGAAAAGCTTTGCATTCATTTATCTTTGCATGTCTAGTATTACCATTAGCACACTGCTATAGCGCTTTATCACATAGCCCTCCATCCATCTGTTTTGTCTTATTTTTTTATTTCAAAGCAAATTTCAGCTATCCTTTCTTCCTTGTAAATACTTCAGCATGAAAATGCGTACTTTCAGAAAACAATCCAGAAATGAAACCCAAGGCAGGCCGAGAGCCCCGAGGCGCTGGGGATGCAAAAAGTAAAGGGGTCTCATAAACGCGGGGAATAAGGGTAGCTGGAGCCAAAGGTCATAACCCTGATAGCTGCTTCAGGCCACTTAGAGGTCTGCTTCCTTCCAATCCCTGCAATCTAAGCCATTTATTTCCTTGTATCGATGTCTTCCCTGCTGTTTCTTGCTTTATCACTACTGGAACTACTGGAGTCTGTGTTAATTGAGTAGGGAATTCTCCATATTGCATTTTTAACTTAGGATGAAGTACTTTTTGAATGCTAGGCTTCAAGTTTATAATAATGGAAAGGAAACATCAGCAAGTTATGCAATGAGGCAATGTAGTCACGTAGCTATGGGGAAAAGATCTCAAAGCTGGTGAGTTAGGTCTTCATGTTCTAGACTCATGGTGCCCCTAGGCAGGCTGTGAGTGCTGATGGCTTTTTTTCTTTTTTAATCTTTAAGTTGTAGTACAAAGGAATTCCCACTTGACAAAGCAGTTTATGAATACAATATATCTTGATCAATGCCACCTCTTTGTTGATTGCTTATATTTAAGATCCTTGCTCCCAGAATTACCTAGGCTGCAAGAATCCCTACTGGAAATTATGTTTAAATAGAAATGTTTATATAGAAATATGTTTATATAGAAATGTTTATATAGAAATATGTGTGTGTGAATTACATACACTGTGACACACACACACACACACACACACACACACACACACACACACACACACACGGATTACACTAATCCCATCAGGTAACCCAAACCAGCCTGTTGTATAATAGGTTGTTTAACCCTGCTCCTCCTGGCTTATTGAAAGTTTTTACCCTTTGGTACAAACTTTTTTTTTGAGGCCCATAAATAAGATTCCCAAGGAGAAGTTATGTATTAGAAACCATAAGGCTCCTATGTACTTGTGGTTTAAAATGTCCTTTGGAGTATGGCTTCTAGCCCTGTACTTGAAACTTTGAATAACCTTATTATTGGAGCAAATCACATCACCTACTCACAGCAGAAGCTGCTTCTTATCATTCTGACTTGCTGATGGGGTAGAGAATATCTTGACACAGATGCTGTAGTGCAAACATTCTAGTCACTTTTATACCACAGATGAATTTGTAAGACATCTATTTCTCGAACCAATATATTAAATCAATTTAATTTAATTCTTTTTTTGAAAAAAGTCAGGTAAACCATTTCCAATTTTCCACTTTCATTTTATTTCATAAAATTAAGTTAATTAGGGGGGCTGGGAAGGTGGCTCAGTGGTAGAGTGCTTGCCTTGCATGCATGAGGCCCTGGGTTCAATTCCTCAGTACCATATAAGCAGAAAAAAGCCAGAAGTTGGCGTTGTGGCTCAAGTGGTAGGGCGCTAGCCTTGAGCTGAAGAGTTGGGGGACAGCGCCCAGGCCCAGACAGAGTTCAGGCCCCACAATAGACAAAAAAAAAACCAACATAAGTTAATTCGGATCAGTTCTGTTCCATTTAGAATTTAAGATGGATCTTTGATCCTTCCACCCAGTGTTACCTGCGCTGGATTCCTGCCACCAGAGATGTTGGTTACGAGACCATCTATTTGCTGAGTCCACTAACCTCTGCAAAGTATTTGTAATTATCCATTCAGAAGCTAGCTATCATTCTTTGACCAATTTTTTACTCAATTCTCAAAACTCAATTTTTAAAAGTGCCTGTCATTTGTATTGCTTTCTCTAGTAATGATCAGTATGAATTAGAGAGGAGGCTAACTAATAGGTACAGAGTTGCTAATCTTCAGAGCAATTTTGTGGTAAAGGGGTAGGAAAAAAGCCTACCCAGAGAGATGGAGAGACAAGGAGGAACGGAGGGAAGGTGGGGAGAGGTGAGAGGCAGTGAGCAGCGGACAGAAGCTGCTTTGGCATATGGAGTGAGAAGCAATGGAGACCAACATGAGGTCAGCGGAGACTAATGTGACATCAGTGGAGACCAATGTGACATCAGTGGAGACCAACATGAGGTCAGCGGAGACCAATGTGACAGCAATGGACACCAACATGAGGTCAGCGGAGACCAATCTGACATCAGTGGAGACCAATGTGACATCAATGGAGACCAACATGAGGTCAATGAAGACTAATGTGACATCAGTGGAGACCAATGTGACATATATGCAGATCATGGTAGTGGAAGCATCCAGGGAGAGGAGCGCTCTATGTTCAATTCGTTAATGGAAACATGAAGATTACCTTGGACCTGAGCACACTTATTTACCATCCGCCCATCTGAGCTTATGAGCAATGTGAGAAGATGCCATGTTTCACAGTACCTACCTTCTTCAGTGAGAAACCAGCAAAATTAACATACTACTCACTGGAAAATGATGGCAAGTAAATTTTAGTCTGAAGTTGTTTATACTTCTCCTTATTTTTTTCCCTCTGTAGGGAGAGGAGATGGGACCTTAGATCCATAGTATATTTTGAAGGTGATACTGTTTTTTAATCTTTAATAGATAAAAATTTGATACATTTACCACCAACAACAGGAGGCTTTGAAAAGTGTGCCCTGGGAGTATTGAAGTCTGGCTGATGATGAACTGTGTTATGTCTGAGTCATTGGTTTGTGAGGTAAAACGCTGAACATCTACTTTGTGCCATCAAAGACACAGCATATTACCATTAGTGGTACAATAGATCTGGTCAACTTCTGAGTGCTGGGGGCTGGTGGTTCATGCCTGTAATCCTAGCAACTCAGGAGGCTGAGATCTGAGGATCGTGGTTCAATGCAGCCTGAGCATGAAAGTCTATGAGACTCTTATCTCCAACTAACTACCAGAAAACTGGAAATGGTGCTGTGGCTTCAAGTGGTAGAGTGCTAGCCTTGAATGAAAAAGCTTAGGGACAGCACACAGAACCCTGAGTTCAAGCCCCATGATGGACCAAAACCAAATTAAAACAAAACAATTTCTTCGGACATAATTGTAATTATGTATCCTTGATTTCCATCTCCTCACTCTCAACCTCCACAGGCTCTGGTGCCTCCTAATTCTTCCTATTTCTATTAGGTTACTTTTTATTCTTTTCTTGACTCCATATAGAAGTGAGAACATGCAGTGATTGGTTTTTCATTGCATCTGACTGGTTTCATCTCACATCAGATCCTCACACTTATCCATGTCAGGCAGATGATACAGGATATTGCTTTTTATGGCTGAATAGTATTCCTCTGTGTGTGTGCATGAGTGCGTGTGCGTGTGTGTGTGTGTGTGTGTGTGTGTGTGTGTGTGTTGTGTAATCCATTTCCTTTTGTCATTCATCCATTGATAGATACTTCATTTTGTGTTTTACCTCGGGTTTTGTGCACAATGTGGCATTGACTGTAAGACTATAGATGGTGCTTCAAAATACCAGTGAGACTCCCAGTCCATGTAGTATTTCCTCAATTTTTTGAGAAACCATCCTACCTTTATCCCCCTGCATAGTACTATGCTAATTTCCATTCAGTGCCTGCTGCTTTGTCCGTCAATCCCTACACCCGGCTCAGACGTATTTTTGTTAGTTCTTCGGCAGTGACACGGTATATGGAGAGACGGTGCCATGGGCTGGACCAGTTCCAAGCTCACCACATAACCCACAGTTCACGATGTCCCCTGGAGGGACCCTACCCTCCTTTGTGCACAGAGGGGGTTGGGCCTTGAAATTTCTCTAGCCTCGACGTTGCTGTCTTTGGGATGGTTATGTTTGGGGGCGTGCTGCTGGGTTGAGAGAGCAGTGTCCACCGGCTTTGCCTGTGTGCTCACCAGCATGAAGGGGATGCTTCTGCTATTGAGCAGCTGCTATCCCTGCTACCATGATCGATGCAGCTCCCAGTGGGTCAGGGGGGAGGGGCTTGGCTCCAGGCGACCCCTGGTTAATGGGAACTGAGTGTAATCACATTAGCTCAGTTGGGAGTTTTGAGAATTACATTAGCTCATCCAACAAAATCGAGTCTGCCAATAATTTATGTGATGGATTTGCAATTAGAATATAGAGACTTTTTTTTTGTTCTTCTTTGTGTCTTTCTGGTATGGGCACAAAAAGAGAACCCTCCAAAAGAAATTAAAATGTCAAGCAGAACTTATAGGTTAGGTTCTAGCTATGCATTTGGTTCCTTCAGGGAAGGATAATTTAGGGAGTGATTTTTTTTTTTAATTCGTCATTTTGCATAACCAACAAAGTGTTCTTGGTAAAGATCAGAGGCCAGTGAATTTGGTTATTGAAACATTTGTGAGTAACATTGAGAAAATTGTGAGTGGTCATTTATGTGGGAAGACCTGAGGATGGGCGGGAGGAAAAGCACTGACACCATTAGCACAGTTGGAGGGATTTTAACAGATAACAGGGAGTTTTTGGAGACAGTTTTGAACAAGTGATGGTTTCTGAATGATGACTCTGACAGCTCTGTGTAAAACCTGGCTCAGAGGACAGGAGGCAAGTGAGAAGTCTGTCTCAGTAGGCCAGAGGAAAGGAAATTTGGAAGTGTGGGCAAGGAGAGGAGGGGGCAGCCACGGAACGCTGCTGAGCGCTACGCATTCTAACTACTAAAGACCAGACGGCACCTAGCGTCCGCACAGAGCACTCTGCGCAGACTGCTTTCATAAAACCACAAAGGGCTTGAAAAACGCTAACCAGTCGCACAGGGAAGAAAACATACTGCTTAAGAGGCAAAAAAAATACAGGAAAATATTTCCGAGAGTCACGCAGTTCAGGCACACTGGTTTGACGGAAAGTCTTCATAGGAATATTTCCTTCCCTATGTTTTCATCATCTAGTGGTATGGGAAGATGCTAGCCTTGAGCGCTCAGTACCTTCATTACCATCTTTGAGAAGAGCCAGTGGGTTTAAATAAGCCTCAGTGGGTGAGTCGCTAGCTATTTGCACAGTGGGTTTGTTAAGTAGTAGCTACCAATTAAATATTAATCTTTAGGGTCAAATACTATACTTCATGTTTTATATGCAACATATTAGCAACCTTATGGCTCGGATATTATTTTATTTTATAAGCGGAGAAATCAAAGCTTACATTCCTCAACCAGCTTGATGCTCTCTGCTGACGCCCTCTGCTCAGAGCCGTTCTCTCCTGCAGTTCCTCGGAGTCCCCGAAGGAGGGGACAGATCAGCAACATCTTCCTCAGGAAGGATGGAGAAAACTTCTTGGAAGGAAAGGACCAGCAGAGGCTCCACAGGACCCCCACCGCCTGCCTAACAGCAGGGACTCGATCTTCCTGACCAGATTGCTGCTCTCCGCCAGGCTGACCATAACGACTTCTCTGGGATCTCTCCAGACAGTGAGGACTGAGACAAAGATCAACCAAGCTACCCCTGTGGCTGGGACCGTTCAGTGATGCATGCTTTTTGCCCCTCATCCTGCCCAAATTGTGGTGTGTCTATTCAACCTAAAGCTCACGGGTATACCTAAAGATGGCTGGAGGGGCCGAGACGCTCACCTTGCCTCTTCCTGCAGCTGTCATTAATCTCCTTTCTCAGCCCTTCACCATGACTTGTGTCTTTACTTTTGCATGTTGGAGTGAGCGAGCAGACATGATGGGTGGAAGGCCATAGTAATCGAGCGTGTGTTGCCTGAGGTCTGGGTGGGTGGCTGGTAGATAAAAAGGGCGAATCACAGGATCATGTTATGGGGCCTGAGTGGGGTGCTGAGTCAAGCCGATATTCAGTAGTTAATCACAGAGGCTGCAAAGGCAATGAACACTGCCCCAATGGGGACTGGACTCCTCAGGAGAGCCGAGAGCAACGATCACTAGGACGAGGTTGACCAGGAAGTGGGTGGGCAGAGAGTTTATGGAAAAGAGTGCTTAGGAGTTTGATAGAATTCCCTCTCCACCCATCCCCTGCCATCCCAATGTGTCGGCAGGGAGAAGCAGGGCACTTTGAAAGTCAGCGGCATTAATTTCAGCTAATTGTCATGTCAGTATCCTCCAGCATTTAAAAGGTGCCTGTTTCACGTTGTCAAATGACCATATGGTGCTTAATTCTCAAAACCCTTGCATTCATTGCATCTAGAGAAGGGAACATTTACATCTGTGCTGCAGAAGACAGGGACCTTTGTGTTGGAAGTCAATAAATATAGCTCTGATGAAAAAAGAAGACACAACACATTCACCCTTCAACACATCGTGCAAAGGTGTGACTCCGTTTTACCCCTGGGAACATGTGTAGTATGAACAGAAGTTGTCAGGGTCACCTTTCCAAGTTCACAGTGACGTGTGCACATAGGCAGACCCTTGGCTCTGTTATATGATGGCTGTGCCTGTCTTATCTCTCAAATAGCTTTGCACTCAGAGTCTTTGTTTCTTGGTGCTTCCCTGGACCAGGATAATAAATATTGGGTAGCAACAAATTGTCTCAGCCAATTATGTTTGTGACAGCCTAAAAAATAGAGCCATCACCCAGATGACCTTACAATTTTACTGAAGCCCTGCCACATGAAGATATCGTGCTATTATTTTTTTAAGAGAATGGTGTCTGGAATTTAATTTATCATCTTCAACGTGTTACATGTATTACCTTTCTCCCACCACTTATCTTCCTGTCTAATCAGTTTTTGAAATGGTGGTCAAACAGGCCTAACAGAGGTGTACCATTTTAACCACTGGTAAGAGTGTAGCTCAGTGCCATTAACACACAGTGTGATATTATCCTCAACCCTGAACTTGCCCTAAGCCCCAGTAAAAGCCCTCTACTCATTAGAAATACTTCCTCTTTGCTCCTGCCTTCAAGTTCACGCTAAGGAGGCTCAGAGGAGGTGGGCCTGTCCTGCAAGCTTAAAGTCAGAGTCTCTGTGTAAGAGAGTTCTGAAGGAAGGGCAGCGACAGAGCAGGTGCGGAAGTGAGCTTCTCCTTATCCACATACTCATCACATGTTGGGCTTGAAGATGATCAATGCAGAGATTTTCATAACACTACATGATGGCATGGTGTCCAATAAACTGTATTCCAGCCATTTTTCCCCCACCAAGCCAAGGATTACCTGTAGAGATTAGTTCACTAATATTCTCAGATTTATCAAGTTGTTTGGTGAAGACAGTTTCAAAAGAAGACAGAAACAGACAGCTCGGGGAAGGGGGGACTTGGTGATGATGGATGGGAGAAGAAATAGGAACAACCACCATAAAACATCCAAAACCAAATGACGAAAGTCTCTATTACACATGGAGGTCTTGGGTGAACGGGACATGGCAAGGGAACTGGACTTTATGCAGCTGATGGAAAGATGATTATGGTATTTATCCTTCTTCGTGGATGCACAAGAATAGGCATTTGATACCAACCCTGAGACGTCTCAGCTGACCTTCTTTCTGTCCCTCAGGAATAAGGCAGTACCAAAGAATAGCTGCCTTTGCTCCCTGTGCAACATACACTACTGCAGCATGGGGCTATGTATCTGTCACCTTTTCTTCCACTTTCCTTCCTGCCGTGTTTATTGCTCTTTCTTGCTTTCCACAAAACAGAAAGAGCCAAAGAAGTAGTTAGACCTGAGTCTGCAGCATGCTGTGCTGCAGAGCTGGTGGGGTGGCTGCAGGGAGCTATTTATAGCCTGCTTCTGAAATTTCCTTAGTAACAAGGTGGGGAGGAGCTCTGGGCCTGCTGCAGGACTTTCCTCCCGCCAGCCAGCAGGCTGGTCCCTGCTTGCCTCTCATTCTGCAACTCTAAGTGATTGTCGGTTTCCTATTATTTTCTTCTACTCCCCAATATGTGTCATGGTTGGAGAACTTCCATGAATATTTATCAACCTAATACTGTACTATATTTTGTTTTGGTGATAATGCGTGCTGTCTCAGAGGGGAGATTTCATTTTGATTGCTAGGCTTCTGACTGCCGTGGCTAATGTCTCTGCATACGTTTCTTGGGCTCTGAGAATTATATTTCTATAGAATACATTGGCCGGAATACTAACCTTTTCCGTTAAGTGTTTTTCTCCCCTCCTTCTCTTTATGTTTGTTCTCTTTTTTTCCTTCCCTCCAGCTTGGCCATCTGTCTCTCCGTTTTTGCTTCTGTAGACCCACAGACTGAGTACCTCGGGGTGGAATGTTCCATATCCTCCAAGGATCCAGTGTCTGTCCAGGAGATGTGCCCAGTCTATGTAAGGACACAGCAGCTTCTATAAAGTGCTCCACAGCTTGCTGCCCTCGGGCCTGCTCCTGTACCTTGTGAGCTCACAAGGCCAAGGTCATGGATGCAGAGCCTGTATGATCCAGTTTCCTTCTCACAGGGAAGAGCTGGATCATGTTGCTCCATTCTCTGCTACTGCTGATGCTGGCGAGTTTATCCTGACCAAGGAAGGAGCTGGCACTGGAGGACCAAGTGAGAGCTAGGTTGAAGCCAGCCCCTGACATCACATGGATGCTTCCAAGCATATGTTCAACACGGGCTAGTCAGCAGGGCTCCTGCACCAATACATTCTTCATCCTAAGCTTTAGAAGAGATAAGTCCTAAGCAAAGCATTCAACTGTTTCACACTGGTAAGGTCTTACAAAAAAAATACTAATCCAAAGTTTGGTCCAGCGCTTCAATGCCATCTGGATTTCTAGTCACTTTTCTAGTCGCTCCCCTGTCGAGTGAACCTCAGTGGAGTTATACATTTTATGGTGGTGATAATAAAGGGGCTGGATTAATGCAGCCTGGTGAGAGAGTTGTGAATAGATAAATACCATGTCTGAAAGCTTTAGAGAGAACTGACACCTTGCACATTTCCACTGACTTTTGGCATGCTAGCAAAATATTTCCAGCATGATGTAAATGTCACAAAACCTTTCCATATGCTCTACCTTACTTAGTGCATGCATCATGACTTTGGTTTCAAAAAGGCCATCCATTGCTTTTATTTATTTATTTTTTTTTTTGATTGATCATGGGGCCTGAAATCTGGACCTGAGCACTGTCCCTCAGCTCTTTAACTCAAGGTGAGCACTCTACCACTTGAGCTACAGCACCATGTCCGATTTTCTGGCGGTTTATTGGAGATAAGAGTTTCACGGACTTTCCTGCCCGGGCTGGATTTGAACCGAGATCCTCAGATCTCACCCTCCTGAGTAGCTAGGATTACAGACGTGAGCCACTGGCACCTGGCATTCCCATTTTTTTTTTTAAAGAAAGAATTTGTGTACAGGATGCATGAGTTATCTATATGTGGCTCTTGAACTCTGATCCCAGTGCCTTTCTGGGATGTTACACTACATTGGCTATTTTAATTTCTACCTACGTATGTATTTCAACAGAAATAATTATGTTGTTAACATTATTTCTAATTTTTCCTACACTTATTTATTTTTCCATGCTAATGCTGGAACTTGAACTCAGGGCTTCACACTCTATTCTTATTACCACTTGTGGATTTTGGGTGGTTAACTGGAGGTAAGAGTCTCATGGATCTTGCTGCCTGGGCTGGCTTTGAACTGTGATCTTCATATCTCAGTCTTCTGAGTAGCCAAGCTTATAGGCATGAGCCACCAGTGCCCATCTCCTACTTTATTTTTGATTTACTTATGGATCAATGATTTCATACAACTTATGTAGGTAGTCACAATTACATACTAATCAAATTTATATAAAAGTGAATAAATCTTTAGGAGGAGATTGAATAACTGGCTCCAAAAAGCATCCAAGATGTTTCTGGGAAGGTGACTTCAGGATAGCAAAAATCAAAGTAACTAAAATTAGAGATACCTGTTTTCAAATCCTAGCATGGCCTTAGTTCATGCCGCAAACTATTGTACATGGTTAGGAAATAACCTTGACAACATTCCCCCGAAGCTGTTTCCAAATTATGATTTAGGCTTGCTAATGCATACTCAAACTCTAAATGAGAAAATGATGAAAGAGATACCAGTTTGGAACCACAGGGTAGGGTAAGATGTTCTCCTTCACCCCCCTACCCTACTAAGACCATTGTACGTCGATGGGGTGATCTTTCTGTTCCAATTAAAAGCATGTCTTCTACCCAAAGCATCTCATTTATATTTTGCTGTTTTGTAACCTCTAGCATCATCTTATCTTATGTTGTACAATATTACATAATGCATTCTGTCTTGATGCAATTTAATGCTTCCTGCTGACTCTTTCAAAATTACTCAACAGAAGGTCAGGCTAGATCACCGAGCAGCTATTAAAATGCACAGGAGAACACAAGCAGCAGATAATTAGTATTTAAAGGGAGCCAAAACCCCAAGAAAAATAGAGGAGAAAAAGGAATCGGGGGTTGTCTTCATTCTGTGACGGCAGCATCTATTTTTATTAACAACTGTGGATTTAGACATGTTGTTAATTTGCCTTTTGTGGGAGGGGGAGGGTTTGTTTTCCTGCTGGTAGAACATTTTATAGCTATTGAAGATTGTTTGAAACAGATGTACAGTTTTATAAACAACTACAAAGTGAATATGCACAAACAGATCCAACTATGCAGAAAATGGCTCTCCCTTTGCAGTCAAAACAGATTCTCCCCTATCAGATGCAGTATTAGCCAACCAAAGAAAGGCAACCTATGCATTCATCTTCCTGGTATCTCGCTTCCTAATAAGAGTAGTTTGATTTTGTTCATGTTTTACAAGGTGCACAAGTGAATCATACAGATTTTTTTCTTTTGCCATTGTTCCTTTTAATCAATATAGTATTTGCAACATTGTAATTAAGTTTGTATAAATAGTGCACTTATAGTTTCTGTGTTCTCATGGGTGAGTAGTTTAATATCGTATTCCTACTTAATGATTTCTGTGTTTATTCTACCTTGATGCCTTTTGGATTCTTTCCAGTTTGGGGCTATGTTGAGCAATTCAGCTCTGACTATACCTGTATCTGTCACCTGGCTATGTGTGGGGTTTCGTCAGAGCATGCACTCTGGATGCTACTGCCTAGGGTTTGTCTACCTTCAATATTACTAGGCAGTACTTAACTATTTCCAAGGTATTTGTACCAATCTTCTCTCCTAAGAGATAGTTCCAATTGCTCTACTTTCACATTACCTCTCAGAACTGTCAGCTGCTACACTGTTTGCCGATCTAACAAATAAGTAATGGCTTCACATTGCAGAGTTCATTTGGATTTCATGTCTTGCCTAATGAGTTGATTCTGACTTTCTTTTTGTTGCAGCTATCTGGAATTCATATCTGGGAAAAGCTTATTTGCCCTATAACTTGATGATGAGGGAATTAGCCAAGGCCATAACCAAGGGAAGACCCTTCATAAGCCTTTGACCTAATAAATCAAACCCCACCAAAACCACCATGCTGTCTATTTCTGGAAAGACCTGAGCTGAAGTTGGTCATGTTTAGTTTAATTATGGACACGGCTGAATCTGAGTCCACCATCTTGATATTTCCTTGGCTATTTCTCCTGCCTGTTCTCAGTTCCTTCCCCCATTTCTTTTTGGATTGAGTTAAAAAAAAAGATTCTTTTATTATCTGTACCTTGTTGTGCATCTTTTTTTGGGGGCATTTAACTTTAGTATTATTTTAAACTTTAGCTTTCAAGCAACATCATCCCACTTCACAGATGGTGTAAGAAATGTAAAGCAGGCACAGCCCCATTCTTCCCTCCTGTCCTAGGAGTTATTTTCAGATATTTTACTTCTGCATGTTCTATAAAACCCAAAATGTATTGCTAATATTTTAAGATAGTCAAATATCTCACATAGAGATGAAATGTGATACAATGTCTTTGACCTCAGTCCACCTGTTAGCCTTTCCGGAACACTCTTCAAGACTTTGTGTGGAGCCGATATCCAACTGGTAGGGTTTTCCAGGTGCCTTCAGAACATTCTTTGATATTTCCTGCAGTGGAGATAGGATGTTGATGAATACATTTTCCAGACTGTGTTTGTTTCTTCTTTTTAAAATAATGGCAAAAGGCTATGGTAAAATGGTACATTTTAGTCTTTTCAGGTTGTTTCTCACTAATCACCTGTTGACTGAGGGCATTGTGGTAGTTTCCAGTGTTTGGTTACTAAAAAGTTTGCACACAGACTTTTGTGCTCATGAAATATGGGTCCTGATCACATGGTAAGTATACCCTTCGTGGTTATACAGAACTGCTAACTTATGGTCTGCAGTGCTTTACATTCACATTTGAGGTCATTTCCCCACTAACAAGCTCTTAAACGCCCGGTGACAGAGGCAGCATGAGAACTTAATTGACAATTCAGTGTTCATTCACTGAGGTCCACCTTGCCTTCAGCCTCTGGAAGTCTCGGCTCAGGAAGTCTGTTTGGAAGAGGAAACCAATGGATGTAATTGGTCTGTCCACCAGAGTGTGGTCCATGTGGATGGATCAAGCAAGTGGGAATGTCAGAGGGAAGAACTTCTGAGAAGGTGGCAGTGGAGGAAGGCAAGGGAGGGAGGGAACAGCCACAGGGCAAGTAGGAGGGCACACCTCCCAGCAAGGGAGGATACTGTGCTGCACTGGGGTGTGTGTGTGTGTGTGTGTGTGTGTGTGTGTGTGTGTGTGTGTGTGTGTGTGTGTGTGTGTGTGTGTGTAAGATGATCAAACTTTGACTATACTTGGGGTGAGAGAAAAAGAAACTCTTAGTGGTTTTAGTCTTGACAACATCCTTTATTGCGATGGAGAAAACTATGAAAACACATTTGGTAGGAGATCATCAGACTGTTGTTTTAGGGATGTTAAAGCTAGAGTCTTTTGGGGTTTCCAAAGGGAGGTATGGGGTAGCATACCCACCCCCCCACACATCATCACCACCACCACCATCATCATCACCACCACCACCATCAGTTGTCCTTACTTGTGTATTCCATACGTGAATTTGATTTTTTTTGAATTGCACATTACTTGGAAATGCAGAGAAGAGAGGGAGAATGCAGTCAAGAATTGATGTATATCCTGCAAAAATAAGAAGTGGGTGGAGAGGGCTGGGTGAGAATGTTGAAAGAGGTGACATTGATCAAGATGTGTTGTTTACATAAGTTACTTTATTAACTGGCAACTTTGTTGCACAACTACTGTAAGATAATAAAAATCAGCCTACTTGCGACCCCTAAATGAATACTTAGTATGTTCAGGGCTGTCCAAAGCTACTTGCGAAATGGAATAAATGAGTAGTCTCATGCACAGGTTCTCAGCAGAGATCACATAGAGCAACACTCAATCTTCTGGTTCTAGCTCTCCTACCATAAAAAAGTCTTCTGTGGGCTGATGTGATGCTTCATTCCCCCCCTCCCATGTTTGTGGTTTTTGTCATTGAGTTCAATGTTTAAATGAACCTCCAACTGTAGTGCCAAAATGCTGTGTGGCTTTCCTCAGTGTGCTAAGGCTGCTGTGATCCTTACAGAGGAAACACGTGTGTTAGATTCGCTTCACCCAGGCATCGTTCTGAAAGGTAGGAATGACTCCCGACACTGGAGGTGATGAATGACACCCTTCTCATTACAGCTCAGCTTCCCCTTGTCTTCTGTTTTACATTTCTTTCTTCCTTTTGACAGTCCTGGCAGGAGGAGATGGAGAGAGTGCTGAGTGATTATGCTGAATAGAGCCACAACCTGGCAGGACCAGGCAGATTACATTTCTTCCAATTTAGGGACTCGGTGTTATGTTGAGCAAATCCAACCTGACCATTGTGCCCACTGTGGTTCTGAGCCCCGGAGTGAGCTGAGATTCTGCATTTTACTGGATTTTCAGACCCTGCCCCAGAACTTAGCTCACAGATCCTAGCTCACAGAACTTAACATCCCACTGGTTTTTATTACTCACTTCTAGGATTGTCTTTTTAAGAAAAGACTTTTGTCAGAGCAGTTTGAAATGCACAGCAAAGGTGAAAACAAATTGCAGAATATTCCAATGTGTACCCTCTGATGTCTGTCTGTCTGACTGTATGTCTGCCTTGGACACACCATAGCTCATGCATAACTTTGCTTTCTTGCCTATAAAATGAAGTTACTAATGATGCCCAGATTTTAATTATAATAAGCCCTATATCATTCACCTTTTTAATGTATAAATTATGGAAAATACACATACTTCAAATTTACTCTCTTAACCATTTTTAATAGTAGAGCTGTGGTATTAAGTACATCTCTAAGGGGATGCAACCATCACCACCATCTAATTCCAGAACCCTCTTCACCTTATAAACCTGAAATACCATCCCTATGAAACAACAGGTCCTGATTCTCCTACCCTCCAGGCCTGGCAAACACCTTTATTCTTTGTCTTCCTGTCAGCTTGATGATCCTAAGTACCTTCTATAAGTGGAATTACACTATATTTATCTTTAAAAATATTATCTTTGTGTGACTAATGAATTATTTCATGTGGCATAATGTCTCATAGTTTATCCACATTTAGCCTGTGCTGATATTTCATTCTTTTTGAAGGCTGAAGAATATTACATTGCACGAATAGATTGCATGTTGCTAAACTCCTCCGTCTATGGACACTTGGGTTGCTTTCATATTTCAGCTGCTTTAAATAATGCTACAGTGAGTGAGGGTATACAATATCGGTTTGAGGCCCTGCTTTCAGTATAGCATGCAGTGAGGTTGCTGGTAATTTAGTTCTTGAGACAATTGTCATATGACTTTGCCTAGGAGCTGTACAAGTTGACATTCCCTTCAGAAGTAAACCAGTGCCCCAGTGTCTGTTATCCTCATCAATACTTGTGATTTTCTCTATGATTTAGATGGTAGCCATCCTAATATTTGACATATCAGAGTTTTGATTTTCATCCTGCGGGTGATTGCTGACAGGCATCTTTTCTTGTATTATTGACGTCTGTGCATCCTCCTCTGCTTAAGGGAAACACCCACGAAACAAGCTCAGAATTACCACTGCTGGGCCACTTGGCGATGGTCATTGCTGCTATTCTTGTCATCCTGTCAACAGGGTGCTAAGCCCACACCTTGAAGTTTAAAGGAACCATTAAAGCATTTTAAGTAAGGCAACATCCCGTCAGTCCTGTGTTTCAACAATAACTCTGGCCAGTGGGCCACGAGAAGGTAATGCTGGAGGACTCCTTTGCCACTCCTCACGTGCAGTAAGGCGAATGGGGTCAATCAGACCTTTTACTCTGCTTCGCCCACGTTCCCTCCACGATATCTGCAGTGAAGGGGAACAAGAGGAGTTAGTGATTCGGGAGATATTTAAAAGGGAGTCAAATGTATTGCCTCTAGGTTGACTTGTTGATATCCAGTTTTTATCCTTAATTTTTCTAGGGGGAAGGCGTGATTCATGTAAACCATCAGCTTATTTTTGGAAGGCAGTGAACATTTTAATCCTTGTGGCCTGATCCTTCTGCCTGGAGAATACCAAAAGAAAAGTACTTAAGCCAAGCTTAAATTCCTGAATGGAACTAAACACCGGAACATAGGTAATTTTTCCCCCCTGAAGAAATGTTACCTTGGAGATTTGAATCTTTTTAATAGCAATGACAAATGGTCCCAGGAAGGGATTAAGAGCAGCCTTTGGATGTGATAGAGATGATTAGCTTCCTGCCGAGAATAACCAAAATGAAGTTCTTCTCTGAGAAAGCTGCTGAGTAGAAATATGGCTATTTGTGAAGTATCCAGGCCAGCAGGAGTGGAGCAATCTTGGATTTGATATTTGGGGTTGAAAACTTCATGGTACCTGCTGATCTCCTCCAAAGCAAGATGTGGGCAGGTCCCTGAAATCCCAGCACAGCAATGTCAGCCTCCACTCAGCAAAGAGCACCGCAGGGGCCACTCAGCAAAGAGCACCACAGAGGCCACTCAGCACTGCGCACTGCCTTTCGGTCTTCCCTCCCATCAGTCATTCTTTTCAGCCATCTTTCTCCCTTCCTCCTGTCTCCCTCCATTCATCTCTTCTCTCCCTCCCCTCTCCTTTGTGTCCCCCTCTGTCTTTCTCTCTTCTTCTCTCTCTCCCCTTCCCATTTTTCTCATTCTCTCTCTCCCTCTCCTTCTCCTTCCCTCACTCTCTCACCATCTCTTCCTGGCTGCCAGAAGGTGAGCAGCGTTGCTACTTCACCACACTATGATGCGCCATGCAGCGCTGTCTCACCGCAGGCTTAAAACAGCACAGCTGAGGAGCCAGGAACTAGACCCTGAAGCCTTGAGCTTAAATAAGCCTTTCCTTCTTGAAGTTGTTTATCAAGGCATTTTGTTCCAGAAACGGGAGCTGACTGCTGCTGACCAGCTGACTGACCGGGAATCCATTCCCTGGAAGGGTCAGGACTGAATTGTGAAGTGCTCCTCACACTATGCGGCTTGTTTGCACATTCGTATCTACAGTTAGGGCTCCTTGAACAGAGACGCTAGTGTGACTTTATCTGCACGGTGGAGGAGAGGACTGGGTGCTTAGTAGGCGTGTTTCTGGAAGACGAAGGAAGGAGGGAAAGGGTGAGGTTGTGACAAGGGTGACTAAGTCCCGAGTAATTAAATTTTCAGAGAAGATGGCATTAACTATGTTCTGCGTGAGTTTCCAACTGTGCTTAATTTCTTTCACGCTATGTTTAGCACAGAATTAAACACATTAATTATATGAATAGAACCTTTGAAATTTATGAATGGCTTGGTTTTCTCTTTTGCAATCTAAATGCAGTAAGGCTCTGTGAACTGCCACATAAAAAAACAACAAAAAAACAAAGTCAGGATTTTTCTCCCCAATTTCTTTTTAATCTCCGTGTCCTGGGCCCCCAAGGAGGTCCACCCTCTGACTCTAGGTACACAGTACAGCTTGCACTCCATCAGGGCCGCAGACTCCGCGGTGCTTGGAGTCGTCGGAGACCCTCTGGTCATCCCTACCCACCACGAGTTCCTCTGACACCACCGGATCTTCTCCGCTGCCCCAGAGGGAAGGTGTGTGCAAACCTTCCTTTGCTAACTCCACTTGAAACTTGCCAACTTCTGTGCTATGCAATAAAAGAATCACAAGAAAATATCCACACTGCTATACAGCATCTCCAGCGTCCAGATGAGCATGGCTGGTTCCCTGAACAGGTTTGGGTATAAAATTCATTCTGGTAGAACTTTATCACTCAAGAGAAAATCTGTCCCATGCATCAGCTGTCCTCTCTGTAAATCCATTAGACACTGAATCAGTGTTTTGGGGAGACTTAAACTCTCTTCACCTCAGTGGGAGAGCTTCAGCATAGTTCTTCCAAGTTGGCAAGAAGAGAAAAGGCGCACACTGGGGTGGTTTTCTTTCCTTAATTTCATAGTTGATAATTTTGTTCCCCAGGGAGTACACACTTGAACTTCATGACCAATGAGAAGATTTCAGTGTATGCACTGAGCATTCCTGTGATCATGACATTTGGACTAGGAAAGGACTTTGTTTTGTGTGGTGTGAGAATTAATCTTTTTTTGTGTCTTCACTACTTCAAAGCTCTTTATGATTTTTCAGGGTGAACTCTTACTTTTCTGAGAGCAGGATAATTTCAGTGTTTTCAATAGTGCTGCTTTGTGAGTCTGACTACTTCATGGCTGCTTCAAGTAATTTACTATATTTTTCTTCTGTCTGATGTCAGCTGGACCGTCACAAACCAATCATCTCATAACAAAAGAAAGCTCTGTGTTCTTTTCTTCAATTTACAAGACCCAATTCCCACTCAGAAGCAGCAAATTTCATCTTGCCATTGCTGTTTGTTCAAACCTGCTCGAGACATACTCTCATTGTAGTTTTGTCATCTCCACGCTGGCCAGACACAATTCTTTTTATGAGTGTGCTTTCTTGTTCTCTTATAAATCTTTTTTCATCCTACATTTAACTTGATGGCAGCATGGAAATCTCCCTCTGATACTTAGTATTGCATTACCATGTCCTTTTTAAAAAAAAGTACATAACAAGATTGCTTACATTTTTTACTCTCTTAGAGAAGCAGCTATGACACAATTACATTGACTTCTAATATAAGTGACATAAAGGGCCTTCTGATTTACTATTTTATGACATCAGCAAAGCCTTGCCTATGCCCAGGATATTATTTATGACACATGAGCTGTAAGAAATGGCCTCTGCTGAAGCTTTCTTTTTTTTTCTGTCTTCCCCTCTCCTTGCCCTCTCCCCCTTAAACAGCTGTTCTCTGCATATTAGCTAAAAAAATGAAAACCTATGGGTTTCTTTTCCTGTAAGCTATCTATAAATAGTGATAAATTTTTCATTGTAGCCATTTTGACTATTTCTCAACCTAGCCTGCAGGGCTCAACAAATTATCAGCTTATTTTTCTTGAGATGAAAGCTGGGAAGGCTTCAAGATTTAGCTGGGGAAATGGAAGACCAGTTTCACAGCAGGGGATTCTGTGGCTCTCTGGAGAGTCTAAGAGGCTTTGGATAGTGGGGTCTGCAAATGTTGGAAAAACAACAAACCTAGTCATGCTGTGAAAACCGAAAGCAAACACAGACCAAGAAAGTTCAATGGCACAAGATAATGCAGGCTGGTGTCTGGCCGCCAGGATGTGCCATGTGGGCCCACAGACCTGTTCCTTGTGGTCTCTCAGGGATCCAGCACGACAGAGCATCCACCTTCTTACATAGTACTACACACATCCCAGGGAGGAGAGCCTGGTGTCTCATGCACCGAATCCTAAAGCTGCTAATAGAAGTGATCTTTGTGTGTCAAGTTAGGTGACAGGATCTCTCCCAGCCTCAGAGTAGGTAGGAAAGGGATTCTATTCTGTGCCTGGAAAGGGAGTGAAGAAAACTGGGAAACAGGACCGCCATGTTCCCATGGGGATGTGTCTTTTGTATTCTATTGTGTCCATTTCATGATGAGGACTGGTAGAGAAAACCAGGCAGCCCCGGCCGCATCCTGGCTGCAGATGGCCCCAGTGGCTGATTTTTTGGGCAGAATCACCTTTTGAGTGACGACCCACTCACAGGGGAACTGCTCACTCCAGAAAGCTCATGTGACCCCAGGACCACTCTCCTTCTCAAGGGTGAGCACAGAAGTGTGCTCATCTGTTCTTGCTGGTGATGCAAAGCTCTCCTTCCCTAACACCTTGCTGGACCTCCAACCTCAACCTGAACAGCACCTCAATTCCCTTTTTATTTTGTCGGTCATGGGACTTGAACTCTGGACCTGGCTGCTATCCCTCAGCTCTTCAGCTCAAGGCAAGTGCTCTACCTCTTGAGCCACAATGCCATTTCTGGTTTTCTGTTGATGTGGTGCTGAGGAATCGAACCCAGGGCCTCATGCATGCAAGGCAAGCGCTCTACCACTGAGCTACCTTCCCTCCACCCAATTTCCTTTTGATGAAATTCAGCTCGATTTCCCCCATCCTCTAAGGATTTTTGACATGATATGGCATTTTCTCATACTTCTTTCAAATGTCTCCATTTTGCCCTTTACAGTGAGCCAGCATGAAATATGAATACAAAGGGTCATGGACAGACTGATGCATTCTGCATTCCCTCCTTCTGTGTGGCTGCCTCGCTGGTCAGTGTGGGGGCAGGGGGAGAGGAGACAAAAGGTAAGGAAGGTGGCTAGAGGCTGGGAGCTGCTTTAGCTGCATGTGGTACTCATATGGAAGAAGGTCACAATCTCACCTTCCCAAGGTGAATTCACTAGTTTAATCATGTGCCCAAATATGTCCTTATGGTGAGTCTCCTTTCCATTTGTCTGTTCTGCCGTCACTGGTATACAGATGAGTTTTCTTTGTCATCACAATGTTGTTGCGTTGTTGTCATAGCTCCAAACATGAATGGCATCCTCATAGAGAAGTTTCATAAGCAGGCAGGCATGAGTCCCCGTCTGTGTCTCTGAGAGGAAGATATCTTCAGAGACCGTCCCTATTCTTAGATCTTCTGTGTCAGGTCACTTAACGTATCTGTGCTTCACTAATCCTGGAGGAAGGGAATGGCAGTAACTACTCATCCTTTGGAGCTGGGAAGGAGTTGTCTTCCTCGATTGCAGGGGAAGCTGGCTAGTCCAACAAAACTGGGGCTTGCCAAGCAAGAAGTACGTGGAGGAACAGATGCAGACAGCTCTTAGTCACTGATAAAGTTGGTCTCAGAATGAAGACACAGAGAGGTGATGTGGGAAGTGAGCGGTAGATTGATCTAGAAAGCTGGCCGCCCGTTCCTTCAGCACTGTGATTTTCTCCAGTGTCTCCGTCTCTTCTATAAAAAGAATTGAGTTAGTGCCAGCCTGAATTCCACGATTATAAGCAAATACTATCACAGAGAGCGAGAGAAAGAGAGAGAGAGAGAGAGAGAGAGAGAAAGTGAAGAAGAAGGGAAGAAGGGAAGGGAGAGAGAGAAGGGGGAGGGAGGGAGAGGGAAGAAGGGGAAGAGAGAGAAAGAGAAAGGGAGAGGGAGAGAGATTGCTCCTTTAGATTACTTCCACATAGGAAAATGAGATGGGTCCAGTTCAGGCCTGTGGCAACTCCTGCAGGACTCAGGGGTTCTGCTGATTCATGACCCAGCACTGCAGAGCTGGCTCTGTGCCCCTCCTCCCCAGCTCTGAGTGGCTGGAACACATGGTCTCAGCCTGCATTCGCTGCAGTAGATGTGGACCCCTGCCGGAGAGGCGGAAGAAGCGTGCCCTCCTGCAGGCGTGCACTGCAGAAAAGCCATGCAGGCCTTTTGGCCCAGTCACTCTGCTGAACTGAGGCACACAGTTCTTGCACTAACATAGGGGAACTGGCTCAGAGAAACTCACCATTGGAACAGCTTGGTAGTCTGTCTGTCTGTCTTTTGCCTTTTAGAAGCTTGTGTGCGGTTTCTGTGGCCACCGGGGAATGCTAATGTGAGACAGTGGATGTGGCACTATCTTTGCTCCCCACACATCTTCCTGCCATTTTCTGCTGTGCAAAGGGGAGTGGAGGGCCTCATGGAGAAGTAGCCTGGGGTGCAGATGGCCACTGCAGGCTCTCCCATTAATTGGCTGCCTTTCTTTAGTCATGTCTCAGGTGATCTCCTGGCCAGGATGCTGCAGGAAGAGAGGTGAGGACATGTGGCTGGGAACAGACAATAGAAGAGCTTGGACACCGGCTGATAGGTGCTTTATAATGATCTCCTCTTGGCTCCTGAAGATGGATTTTTCAAAGCCAACAGCCAGGAAGAAAAGAACATGTCCTTTCCTCCCATCTGCGGTGCTCACTACGTCTGTACATTAACCTTTAGCACTGATTAAGATGAATGCCAGTTGTGCCCGGCAGGCTTTCAGATTGCAGCAGGCCAGCTCCAGGCAAGCTTGCATTCACTTTCTCTGTGCTGTGTAACCCTCTCCGCACCCCATCCCCCACCCCCATAGGGGTCAGAGGGCAGAGGAGCAGCCCCAGTCTCCTGGCACAGACTGATGAAGATGAATGAGGGTACCAAGACTCAGGGTCTTATTTGTGACTTCTTGTGGCTATTCACAAGCCACCAGAAATGTCTTTATGCTCCCGTGGAAGCTGCCATAGACTTCAGAGCTGCCCAGGGAATTCAGAGCAGAGGTTTCCCTTGGCTGAAATTACCATGGAAGGATTATGGAGGAAGTTGATTATTAGATTGAAAAAGTAATTAGTTTAAAGTATAATCATATTCATGTTCTTTAGGACAGGATGGAAATGAATAATTCATGTAGTTTATTAAATTTTTTTTGTTGGTCATGGGGCTTGAACTCAGTGCCTGGGTGCTGTCCCCAAGGCTTTTGCTCAAGGCTATTGCTCTACCACTTTGAGCCACAGCTTTCTAGTGATTAATTGGAAATAAGAGTCTTACAGATTTTCCTGCCTTGGTTGGCTTTGAACCATGATCCTCAGATCTCAGCCTCCTGAGTATCTAGGCTTACAGGCATGAGCCATTGGCGCCTGGCCAGTTTATTCAATTTTAAAAAAGTATACAGAAATTTCATTTTTCACGCATTAAAACAGACCCTCACCAAGTAATCTTGGGGGTGGTGGTGAGGAATTGTCCTTGGGCTGTGTGTTTCTGCCAAGTTGGGGACTCGGGGGAATCTCTTGGGCTACAAGGAGGTACTGGCTTCGGAAGAAATTTGAAACCAAGGGAAAAACTGGGAGAGAGTGAAGGAAGGGGTGACATTGTCCAGAAAGAAATGTTCTCATTCCCTGACTTATGTAACTGCCACCCCTCTGCCCATCGCCTTTATAAGAACAAGTGAAAAATTAAAATAACAAAAAAAGAAATTTGAAGCCTCAAATTTCTCCTGTCTCTGGGAACCACCTGGGCTGGGTGCTTTCCCGAGAGCAGAATTGTCTGTGTCCCCCCTGGGAGAAACTCCTGTTGGAAAAATCAATCCTGAAATGAGTTTTCCACACTCGTTGAGTTTTACAAAAGCCAGAGCTGCTTTTCCTCTTGCTTTTTACGGAAAGCAGACACCTGAGGAGCCCCTGAGCTCCTGTAACTGTGCAGCTGGTCTAATAAAACAAGCCACCTCGTTCTCCCCGCAGGATTTTTCTGCCCTCAGAGGGACAGCGTACCTGCCAGACAGACTGCCCCGCAAATGGCCCTCCCAGGCACTGGTGAGCAAACCCTTTTCCTGGGTAATCTGGGCTCTTCTGCAGAGGGCTGTGCAGCCGTCAGTGACTCAGGCTTTTCTTAAGGGACTTAGCAAAGTGACTGAAGACCAGCCTGCTCCCGCCTCATTTTCCTTTTAAGAATTCTAATGGGCTTTGGGGGGAACATTGAGGATCCATTATTGATGGTTTAGGTCCCACTGCACACATTATACACTCCTGCATAAAAGGAACAAGGTTCAAAAGGAACAGCAGAGGAGAAAGGACAGAGGTGGATGGAGGGCCTGCGCAAAGGCCCAAGCGTCAGAGGGAGGCCTGGCTCCCCTGTCATCCCTGCCCCTAAAAGGCAATTTGTCCTCAGCATCCTTTGCTTCCCAGAATCCTTTGCTTTTTAGTGTCCTTTGATTCCCAACATCCTTTGCTTTCCAGCTTCCGGTTGTCTGGTGAAGGGAGGGAATGGGAGAAGTGTGGGACTCTGGTTTTCTCTTGGATTCATGGGATATTTTCACTAAGGACCAAGGACATCTTTGATGCCACTTAGAGGGGTACTGTTTTATACTCTGAGGTCGATGTGTTACCGATGGAGGGGTTGGTTCGTTTGCATTTAGATGTGGGGTGAGGGCGTGGGACACAGTGCTGCAGACATGGTGCCAACTGATCCACTCTTCTCTCTCCAGGCACTGCAAGATGATTACAGAGCAAGTAGGGAGAGAGAGAGAGAGAGAGAGAGAGGGAGAGATAGAAAGAGGGAGGGAGGGGGGGAGTGTTTGTGGAGCACCAGCCATGGAGAAGGGCTCAGACTCCAGCTGAGAGTGTGGGATAAAGAACTCGCCTCTCTGTAGGTTCAAAGATGTTATGCATGCTTTGGCATATATGCATATGATCCTGCATATGGCTACATATTTCTTTCTATTTTAGAACTAACTTCCACATATGAGAGGAAACACGCATCCATTGTCTCTCTGAGTCTCACTTCACTGCTTTTCTTTTCTTTAGACGCATCCATTTTCCTACACTACATAATATTCTTCCTGATGAATGAGCACAATCCCATTGTGTGTGTTTGTGTGTGCATATATATATATATATATATATATATATATATATATATATATCACATTTCCTTGATCCACTCATCCATTGAAGGACAACTGGGCTGTTCCAATAACTTGGCTGTGGTGAATAGTACCCAATGGACACACTTGTGCAAGTGCTTTGAGTGTATCCTGTCTTATAATCTTTTAGATAATGCCCGAGTGATGTGGCTGGAATGTAGGGTTTACGACAAGCTACGTTTAGCTCTTTGAGGAATCTCCAAACCATGTTCCATAGTGGTCACACCAGTTTATATTCCCACCAAAAGTCATGATATTCCATGTGCATTTGTGAAAATGGAACCATATCAATTTCAGGGGTGTTTGGGTTTGGGAGAAATGGGGGACCAATATAGGGGTGACCAATAAAGTGCATTGTACTCACAACCAGGCAGGTTGCATTGAAACCCCTTTGTGCAACTACTTAAAGATAACAAAAATAACAAAGGAAAAGAGCAGGCTTCCCCATCCGCTCTTCCTCCACCTCCACTGTCTTGTCTCTTCCACATCTTCACAGCCCTCCCCCACCTCCTTTCCTGACTGGCAGAATTCCTGTCATCCTTCATAGGAACAACATTACTTTCCTCTCTGGGGAAGCATCTTATTTTCCACTGGAAGTATAATATTACTTCTAAATGACTTTGACTCAGAGAGAGCCTTTCCTAGCTTTTCCCAAAGTGGGTCTTAGAAAATGCTGCTTATAAAACCTCACAAGAAATACCCTCAGAAAACATTCTCCAGTGAAGGTATCAATGCCCTAACTACCATCCAAGGTGTCTTCAAGGAAAATCTGCCTGGTACACCAAAGATAATATTGGTTTGAATTATTTATATCAATCTAGTTAGGTAAACATTTATAAATGTGGCAGGGACAATGGATTAGTGGTGCTTAATGAAAGAAGAATAACCACAGGCTGGAGATTTCTTTATTGCAAGTATTTTCTTAGACGTGGGCATTAATCTGTCTCCTGATGTTTATCTGTCACTCTTAACCTCTTGGATCCATACTGTTTTCATGTGCAGAGAAACATCCCCAGGATCTGGGGCCATATTCTTCTGACTGCCCTACACTCTGGCTGCAGAAAACCAGTGTCTTCAAGCTATGTGCAGTTGCCTGGAGGAAGGTGATATGCTACCACAGTATGGGCCAGCATTTCTGTCTCACGTACTCTCTGCTGGAGGTTTTGGTGTACCTTCTAATCTTTCTCATCAATCATCCTGTTAAGAAATTTTATGGGTATAGACACAGAAGAACTTTATTTTCTGGGAATTCTCTGAGCACAAACAGGACTATGCCATTTATAAAACCTGTGGAGGGGGTGGGGTTCAGATGTGGACTTTGATGAAGAGAAAATAAAAGCATCATGTGGAAAATGTGCTTTGACCCACCCACCAGAACCCCTCCCTTTTCCCAGGCATAGGGGTCTGCATGCAACTGGGAATTGAGCTCTGTGTTTGATGATGTCCAACTGCAAGTAAGATGCCAAGGTAATTTGGAGGACCAATGTATCTAGACCATGTGATTCATTGGCCACTGGACATAAGACCTTGTAATCTGTTACAGTCGCCTGCTGGAAATGCAAGTATAAACAGTCAATTGTGATGGGAAAGAAGGCTGAGAGAAGAGAGGTTTTGATACTTAAGAAAAGCATCATTTCACAAGTAAAGGTCACAAGCAAGAAAGCAAAAAGAAACTACTATGAAAAACAGGCCATCATTGAGTAGAAAATGAAACCTTAATGGGAAAACTAGGCAATAAGTAGGAACTGACAGCTTTTCCTGGGTATTTGTAGAGCTTACCACTGCTGTGAGTCAAAAAACTACAATCACTATACCAGATAGAATGAGTCTGCCAGAAGGAATGAGGCTAGAAAGAGAGAAAGAGAGAGAGACAGATAGACAAACAGATAGACACAAATGGAGAGAGTGATGAGAGAGAGAGAGAGAACTCACAGTTCCCCCGTCACCTTGAGCTTGCCTGCTGGACAGATGTGATCACTTTCTGATATTCAGAGTCTTCTGTGATCTTTCCAGGCAAGGATTTTCCTTGGGAGAAAAAAAGAGAGAATGAGTAGCCTTGAAAGAAACACATTCTTGGGACTTCTGCCACTTTATGTCTGGAGGAACACTGGCCCAGTCTGTGTTCTTCCAGGCAACTGGAACAACAGACACTGTAATGCACAATGCCTTTCTTGATCTATTTTCTGTATCTTTCTTGAGACTAATAAGTCATAGGGATTTGAGTGGACCTAGAGTGTCCATATGTCAGTTATATCTTAGTAAAGTTGCATGACGTCATAAGATAAAAGCACTAGGAGCCATGAGTATGACTGCCACAATAAAATGCTGAGTTTTACAAAGAAAGTTAGCTATCTTACATATAGTCTTCACTTCACAGTGCAAGAATTATATGCATTTACAGAAAAGAAAGATTATTTATGGTAATGATGGGGGTTGTCTCAACGTTGATAAGATTAGAAGCAAGTCAAATTTCCTTCTTTTTATGGGTTTAACATTCTCTCCCCCACCCCCCAGCAATTATGGGCTATTTTTAAAATTGCAAAACCGAATTGCACTTCTTACATGCTGGAATTAGTGCCACCAGTCTTTCCCTCTGATTATGAAAAGCTAGGAAACTGAGGATGGGTATGAACAGGTGAAATGTACAATTCTAAACTGGAGTATTGAAATCTCCAAACATGGAAATGCACAAGGCTCAACATCTGGAAATCATAATTACAAGACCAAAATCCCAAATGATGAGGTCTTAGAAAACCATAATTCCCACAAGAAAAAAAGGTAAAGAAGAGATCATGAGGAGGGATAGAAAATCAAATCCTGGGTTATTAGGGTGTTATAGGTACAAATTAGTGTGTTATAGGTATGATGCAGGGTAATTACATCATGTTGGTGAAATGACCATCTAGAAACAGTAAAAGCTTTGTTCTGGGTTGTCTGTGGGTGTTTGCAGAGGAGATGGGCATGTGACCCTAAATGTGTGGGTTCTGTATAATTAGAAGGGGCTGGGAGAGACCAGACATTGGTGACTCGCTCTCTTTCTGAGAGCCGATATGGAGCTCCCTTCTGTTGCTCTGGACTTCAGTGGCTGAGTAAGTGGCCTTGGGATGTGCCAGGACCAGATCAGTAGTCTCAATTTCAAAAATTGGGGTCCAGTTGGAGAAAGTAGGTCACAGCTGGCATGTCTGTGAGGATACATTCTGTCCAGGGCCTCTCTCTGTCTCCCTCTCTGCTTCCGGGCTGCCATGAGGGAGGGAGCTCTGGTCTTCCCTGAGATGGTATTCCGCTTTGTCTCAGGTCCAAAGCACTCGAGTCAGCCAACTAGGAGCCCTGTTGCTGTAACACCAGTTTAAAACATCGAAAGGCTCCCCAGAGACAAACTCCTCTGGTTTTCCAAAGATGAACTTGATCTTCAGTGGCCTATTTTCATCTTAAGAGAGAAACAGACTTTCACTTGCTAATTTAAGAAACCATATCAGAGAGGATGAAATTGTTCAAACATTGGATCAGACAGGCTGGGGGCTTGGACCACCAAGACCAAGTAAAATAAAATCTCCCCTAACAATTATATATTTTATGATATTTTTAACTGCAGCTGAAAATGGTACTCATTATTTGTACTCGATATAAAACAGTAAATTATTATTGGATAATATAGTATGTTATCATTTGATATATAGACACAGTGATGAAATGTCACTTAAAGAATAGCGATACTGTAATATCTGATCAAAACTTTGTTGGTGGAAAAGAATCTACCTTATGCTATTGGCAAAGATACAAGATAATGCTTCACCATGCAGTCCCTTCAACTTTTCCTATTTGCTAAAATGATATCATTTTCTTTGTGAAGATGAGCCAGATATTTTGTCCTAAATCATGGGAAAGGCAAAGTGTTTTTTCTTGACATTACCTCATTATTCATGAAATAAGTTAACCTCAGTTATGAAACAATAAAGAAAGGGCAAAAAGTACATTGAACTGCATTGAAATTCATGCTGACTCTCTTTGTAAATTCAGTTCACAGTGTACAGTAGATGCCTGCCTAAACTTTATATGCACTTGCTTAAGCCAACTTAGCAATGACTAGTGTGGTAAGAATGGTGATATAGTAATATTAGCACTATTCAACATTAGATATTAGTTCTGAATGTGAATTTGCTTTGGATACCACGAAGCAAACATGGCAGTGAGATCATATAAAATATACAGGATGAAAAAAATATATATACAGGATGAAGATTCTGCACAAAAGAGCCCAATGCTGAGTTGCTCTGGTGATGTACTCTGTGGCAAGCTTCCTTCCTGCCCCCTTCTTCTCTTCCTCTCTACTTCCTTTACCCTTTTTTTTCTTCTCTCTCCCTCTTTCATCATCCTAACATAGCTTTGGATAACATATTTGGAGTAGCCTAGGGTACATAAGTGGATGTTACTAATGGCACTTGAAGTTGTAAAGTACAAGTGGTTTTCAGTTTATATACTAGGTAAGAAAAAGGAAGAAATGGCAAAGTCCAGTTATTCAGTGCTATGTTTGATGAGCTGAGGAAACATTTTTCCATCTTCACTGAGGGCTTTAGACAGGTTAGGTAAATTTCCTGAGTTCAAACCCAAGTATGAGCACACACCTACACACACAACATTGATATAAATGTATAGTTACTGCATACTTATTAAAATGGGTACTTCAGAATTAAGAATACTGAAGGAAGGGGTAGGGTTGGGAGAGATGGAAGAGAATGTTGAAAGGGATGACATTGTTCAAGATGCATTTCATTCATAAGCTGCTTTGTTGGATGGCAACTCCTTTGTACAATTAAAGATAATAAAAAGATAAAGATAATAAAAATAAAGTATATTAACTGAAAAAAAGAAATGAGTACTTCACATAAGTATGAAAAAGTAACTCACTAACACTGCTGAGTATCATTTTGTTAGGAATTTGTAAATGCATGATTTTATTTCATCTTCACAGATAGCCGCAATTCACAGGCCAGCAATTTAGGTTTATTATCACCACTTTATGACAAAGAAGAAAAGCTCTAAGGGATTAATTAATTTCTCAAGGTCATGTAGAGTGATAAGATTGGAAATCAGATTCAAGTCTCCTGTTTTCAAAACTCATGATCTTTCCATAGGAGCTGGGAGTTTAGAGTATTCTGTGCTATACTCTATTCTTCACTGCTCTTTAAAGTATAGATCTCCCACTGAATTCACCCTGACCTCTCAGTGGTTCTTTATCTGCTCTGGGCTTTCTGGTCTTTCTACAGTCACTATCCTTGTGAAATACTTCTAGTTTCTCTCTGACAGTTGAAATTCCATTCGTTTTTAAAGTCTAGCCGAGGTTTCATTTTTACAAGAAAAGTCTTAGGAAAACTTACCCTGGAAGTGATTTTGGCCTTCTCTGGATTGTTCTAGAACTTGGTTGCATCATTTGGCTGCCAGTTTTGACTACTGATGTCAATTACTTTTGGTGTCGTGTTTTAAATTCTGCCATTTAGTGCAAGGATTTTGCGTTCAGGCACCACATCTATTAAATCCCATCTCAGTGATAATGGCAGTACACAGAGTTAACACTCAGTAAATATTGCTTCAATTCTAGTAGGGAATGATTAGAAAATAACTAATTTGGACCCGATATGCAGACAAGTTAGACTTCATTAATTAGCAATCTTAAGTCATTTTAAGTCTGGAAAACAACAAGCTGATCAAAAAGTCTTGCTTGAGTTCTATATCACAGAAGATGTTTCTGTATATTAATTGTATTCTATGTGTAGGTATTAATAAAGTCCTTAACATTTTTCTTTTTAAAGTTGGTTGACCTTTCTTTCTCCTCTATTTCTGATAAGCATATTTCTTTGTTCATTTTTTGTTTGGTTTGTATAGAGCTTTAAAGTAAATGCCAGCTTAGCTCCTGTCAGAATAATCACAAAGGGACCCAGCCTGAACCGATGGGCTTTTATAGGATCTTTGCAAATCTTTCTAGGGCAGATTAAAAACCATGAATATTTTAGGCTTTGTTACACAGGCAGGCAGAAAACTTACAAACTTCAGGCTGAGAATTGAGTTTTCTGCAAGCTAATAGAGGTGAATTCCCATCTTCTCTCATGGCCACCCGCAGGCCGGGGATGTATGGACTGGCATTAACATGTGTGTTAGGAGAAACATAGAAACCTGGTCTTGTTACAAGTACTCTATTTTATGTCCTATCCCTGGAAAAAGCTAAGAAAGCTCTCAAATCCTTTATTTTCTCTTCTAGCTTTTATGAGGATAATCTGAATACTGCAGCTGTGATGGAGGGTAACGGTTCACACTTTGGAGAGGCCAGTGTGGGAATGTGGAATGAAGCCAGAGCTTCAATTACCCAAGTGGAAATGTGCCCGGCTGACTTCACTTGCCCTTCAGAGTTCTCAATCATCTTTGATGACTTATGACACCTACAGTTGGAGCCTCAGGGTTTCCAAAGGTTAAAAGCATGATGATACTTAATTAAAACCAACACTGCTTTAAAAAGTTGAGTAAGACAGAAGCCTAGGCTTCTTACAATGAGGCAGTGACAGCACACGTTTATAAACTGAACTGAGGAAGCCAATGTGGGATCTCCAACAACCTTGAGCCAAAGGTATATTGGGGAACAATCTGGAATTCGTAAGTTAAATTAACATAATACAAAAGGAAATTTAAAATTGTTGCCAGCTTACCCTTGCTCCTAAGAAAAGCTAATTGTCATATGGCACTTGAAGGATATTTTTGTTTTTGGAAAGCACTTTTATACCTGTCATCTCATTAGCTCATTATGACTGAATGCTAAATCTTATTTATTTCGGTAACATTTTCTTTTGATTTGTAAGACTAAGTTTTAAGCAAGAATGTCAACTAGAATGATCTAATGCATTTCTGGGGTGAAATTCTCTGTGGATCTGTAGCTTTCATAAAACAGAAGTTCCTATCAATTGTATCTCAAAGTAAAGTTAATTTACTCCAAATATGTTTGGAGGTTTAGGGGAGATTACTCCCCCCTCCCCACCCTGCCATAATTTAAACAAGCATTCTACTGAAAGCATATTTCAGTGGCCTAGATGCATTTAGCAGTCTAATGAATTTGCTCCCAATTGTTGCCATTTCCTTGTTAATCATTTCCTGTCAATCAAGGAACTGGTTTCCTTCCATCTTGTGACTCTTCCCTCCTCCAGAACCTCAGATCATTAAGCTGGCAAGCAGGAAAAGAGGTTAAAGGATATGTCTGTTTCATAACTATATGGTTCTAGAAGATGGCATATCTGTCTAGAATAAGTCACTTGTAGACCTTCTGGATGACATAAAGGAGAGTGGCTGAGCTTAGCTAGTTTACCCATACTGTGTTTTATTTTAGAAGGTGCCTAGAATATGTTTTGTTTTCTTCAAATATCCCTTTTACTGTGTTTAGATATGCGACATTTTTACAACTGGAATCAAGTTTTTTTTAAGAATTTAATTTTGAAACAATATTTGGCTGAGAACTATGAACACATATAAAGTTACAATCTAAAGATTAATACACTAGGGACCTAGCAATGCATTAAAATACAACACAACAATGTTCAGCAAAGCAGGTGATCATGTGTGTTTGTGTTTTCTCTTTCTCCAAAGTAAAACAAAATAAAGCAGAGCAGAAAAAAAAAGAAAAAGAACCCATTAAAATGATGGGTGTAGGCCATTTGTAGAAAAGAGCTTTCAAACTGACATGCTAAATGAATTGCAACCCCTTTGTACAATTGTAGAATTGTGAAAAAAACAAAAGAACTTCTGGCACTTTTGTAAAAGATGAAAACAGATATGAAAAGAAAAGGTTTCAGAACCTCCATGAAAGAGGAAGAAGTGGAGGAAATTGGCCTCTGAAATACATTCGGGGTTGATAGCACTAACTGAAACTCAGTGTGTTGAGCAGAGCGTTTCTACATGAGGTTCCCAGGTCATCAGCAGCTTGGCACCAGTGGGCCTGCTAGCAACGCCAGCTCTCCATTCTACCTCAGTGCTGCGGTCATAACATTCGTCTATGCGTCTACTGGATTATGGGATGTGGAGTACAGTTGAGAATCAAGCTGTAGAGACTCTGGATCCCAGTGTATCAGGTATGAGAAAGGGAAGAAATGAGATGTTGGATTTAAGTAAGGTAACATGTATGAACATCATAGAAAAGAATTATTTTCCCTCCCCAGGTTTCCACTCCATGTGCAAAATATTAAGCCTTCAAATGTGAGGGTGTTTAGGAAAAGGAAAAACTGAAAGAGGAAGATTCTACTACTTTACAACCAAACAGTGCCAAACAATCAGAGCCATAGGGTGAATTACTTTGCGTGAAAATTTTGAGGAATAAGCTTCAAGATCATTTTGTTTAGCATATTTTAGAAATGCGCAACATTTGGAGTTGGGTTCAGAGGTCTTTCTTCATGGAATTCAAACTCTGTTGACACTGAGTCCATTTTTAATTTTTTTTTTTTTTGTCGGTCATGGGGCTTGAACTCTGGGTCTAGGCGCTGTCCCACAGCTCTTCAGCTCAAGGCTAGCGCTCTACCACTTGAGCCACAGTACCACTTGCAGCTTTTTTCTTTTTGTTTATGTGGTGCTGAGGAATCAAACCCAGAGCCTCCAGCATGCAAGGCAAGCGCTCTACCACTGAGCCACCTTCCCAGCCCCTGAGTCCATTTTTAAGGGAAGATTTCTTGGCATCTGGGCTTCCAAGACAAGTGGAGTGTTAAGAAACAAGGTCAAAGTCACACTCCCCCTTGGTGAAAAACTAAACTTTCATCCGTGTTTTTCAGTTCTCAGCCTGGGGTCTCATCTCACTCATACTGACTTCTCAGGGAGTCAGCTGCTCCAGGATGATGGTTTGGTTTCTGTAGGAGTTGGGAGTCTGAGCCCCGTGAAGAGCAGAGCTGAGATCAAAACTACCCACCTGGACACTCTGACAAAAACCATTCCTCTTTTAGATTTTTTTTTTGCATAGGTTGTCATAAAACAAGTCCTCATTGCATTAAGCTAAAAGGAACTTGAAGAGGAGCCAGCTCATAGATGACAGGAGAGATTTACAGTTTGGCCCAGCCTTGATGGAAACATTGTGTTATTTATGGTTTTGGAAAGTAGGGGCTAGGGTAAAATGAAGACATTACAGTTTTGGGGGACTTGAGTTCTTTTGGGTGAGTTTCCTATGCAAGTTAATTGCATAGGATAGATACCCTCAGGTAACAGAGATCAATAGAAACAATAACAAGGTTGAGACCTGCCCTTTTTTTTGGTGCAACCCACTCTTAATATCTGTTTATATAGTTCAGAGCTTTTCTCATTTGGCAACAGAGACAAAGAAGATATTTTCTGCTGAGTAAGATTTTTTTTAACAGCAGGGAATCATTTAGTTTTTTTCTCTTTATTTCTTCTTCTTCTTTTTTTTTTTTGGTTCAAAGTGCTATCAAATCTCTGGTTATTCTTTATATTCAGAAAAAAACCCAATCCACCTGCTTCAATAGATGTGAGAGCTCCAGCTGTTCCTCATTTATTTTACTAACATGAAATACAATAGCTCAGGATTTCACTAGTTATCAAAATCAAAGCCATGTATAAGATCTACATTTTGGCTCATATTTGTTCACCGACACAACTATTGTTTTTGTCTTTTCCCAAGCTAGAGAAGGTGAATGGATGTCACACAATGGACAACGAGGCATTCGGAGGCCCACGCTTCAGTGTTCTTTATAATGTGAACATTAAGGAAGTACACCTAGACTTTCCGAATCAAGGAGACTGGTGCGTATGGCCATGCTGGGTGTCTTGCTCAAGCTTCACCTTATTGAGATGGCTGCCAAAGGGACCCTCCCCGACCCCCACTTATAATAACATCTCCTATGTCCTCATCAACCGTCTGTCTTTCAACGGGCTTCCAGTCTATCAGTACTTTTGTCTGGTGGACTACCAATAGAAAAAAAGAATGCATTTATTACTCTAGCTCCTGACAACTGCTTTATTTCCACCAGACTCTTGCTAACTCGTTTACATTGACTTTATTTTGTTTTCTTATATTTTTATGGACACTCTGGGTACCCATGTTGGGACACTGTGGATGCTAACAGAGCTCTTGAGATCCTAATTTGTTCATATTAAGTTTGGAAGTTGGTGGTTTGTATGTAATTTTTGATCTTATGCCTAGAAAGTTGGAAAGGAGCAAGCTCTGATGGACCCGTAGCATTCAAATGGTGACATCCATGTGCACAATTTTTTTAGTGAGGCTTCTTATGTTGATGTTAATTTTTTTCCTACTAATTGTGGGATCAATTCATTGGCTTACAACTTAAATTCTGTAACAAAATGTCATGTGCAAATCTTAAGAGGCTAATGAATAGATCAAGCCTGTTAGTGACCACTCATATCTAAAGGCATCCTTTGTTTTAACACTTGGATTTAGATAGAAACAGACTCCACTTTTTTGTTCAAAATGAAATTGTATTATTTCATAAATAGCTAACTATCTTGGAAGAGAGAGGAAAGTAGATACCAAAGAATGGTAAAAAACTAAAATTACAGGCAAAGGCTATGATAAGTTAAGAAAAATCATGTGCATTATGATAAAGTACTTTTAAAGAACAAAAATACTGCTGGGTGCTGGTGACTCACACCTGTAATTCTAGCTACTGAGGAGGCTGAGATCTGAGGATCATGGTTCGAAGATAGCCCAGGTAGCCAGGGAAGAAAGTCCCTGAGACTCTCACCTCCAAATAATCACAAAAAAGCCAGAAGTGGATCTTCAGCTCTAGTGGTACGACACTAGCCTTGAGCAAAAAAGCCTAGGAAGATAACCTAGCCCTGAGTTCAAGTCCTAGCACTGGCACGCACAAGTGCGTGCACGCGTGCATGCACACACACACACACACACACACACACACACACACACACACACACACACACACCAATATACTTTTACAATGTTGCTTTCTTCTAGAACACTGAACATTATGGAACATGTTTCAAGCAATAAATCAACCAAATATAGTTAGTAAGTATCTGCCTAGTGCTATTGCTTATTCTGAGGAGAATACAAAATAAATGTGAGTTATCAAGTCTTTGAGAAGCTTGCTTCCATTTTCAGCAAGGAAGCTTGAGAGAGGTAACAGTGAACCACAGATAGAGTTAGATCCCAGGGCTCTAGCTTGTGTAACAACTCCCAAGCATTGATTTGATCCGATCAAATCAAAGATCACTGCTATCCTGGCAGATCTACAGAGCAGGCAGATAAAATATCAGCTCAACAGTAATGGAGTTCTCTAATTCTTTACATGTCTCCTGTACTTGGATATATTAAGGTCAAACAAGCCAAGGTAAATTGAAAACCAAGGATTTCTATGACAGATGTTCAAATATTTGAAGTGGAATGGGTTTTAGAAAGTCTCTTTTCACTTTCAAAGTGTTTATTTAGCACTGTCTAAAGAACAGAGAAGAAGAAAGAGGATGGAGAGGAGAGTGGGGAAAATGGGGGATAGGAGGTGTTCAAAATGTCTCAAAGGAGTTCTCTATTTGTTCTTCATTTGTGATCAGATGGAATTTACTCTAACATAAGTCAAAGGATAATTCACAATTTGCCATTTCCATAAATTCTACTGTGTAATTACATTGAATTTCCTTTCATCTTAAAACCAAACTCAACTACAGAAGAGGCATCAGGCATCTTTTGAAGACTGTTCTGTAATTCCTCATCTTACTTCAATCTACCAGGATAAAAAGAGGGAAAATAAAAAAGGAGGGAAAAAGTTTTGGTGTTTCTTGTTTTAGGGGGCTTGAACTCAGGGCCTGGGCACTGTCCCTGAGCAACATTTGCTCAAGGCTAGCATGCTACCACTTCGAGCCACAGCTCCACTTCTGGTTTTCTGTTGATTAATTGGAGATAAGAGTCTCATTCCAAGGCTGACTTTGAATCGTGATCCTCCGCTCTCAGCCTCCCGAGTAGCTAGGATTACAGGCATGAACCACCAGCCTCTGACTCTGGTTTCTTTATAATCTATCAAACCCCAAAACTTAGACACAGGCGCTTTCTGCCTTCTATTAATTCTATAGGATCTTTATAGGGATTATATAGAATTTTAGATTTTCTAAGATTGACTCTATCTTCTGATAAGGTTAACTGCTGTGAATTGTCTCTTGACATTCTACCATGCTGTATTTCCTGGATTTCATAAGCATTTTTACACATAGTTCTTATTATGTCTGTGTTGAGGGAGGAACATTTTTCCTACTATCCATCAGCCTTTCACAAAGGGCCTTGCTCATAAAGAGACTAATCACCCTGTATTAAATGCACGGAAGGTATGAATGCCAGCTCACACGACTCACAGAAACATCTAACAAAATGCAGACTATGGCGTATAAGCGATTGATCATAATAAATGCACCCGAAGCCAATAATAGCCACCTAAAACATATTCCCGAGTCTTCCCATTTTGGAATTGAGCTTTGTGGTAATGGGGTGGCCTGGCCCTGGTGGTTGATGGTGGTTTTTCTCCCGAAGGCATTGGTCATCCCCCTGGCAACCATTCTGAAAGTGGGACAAGACTTGAAAGAGGTATTGGGGTTGGAAGAGATGAGTGCGTTCTTCTCTTGGTTATGTGTTATTGAGACAAGATGGCGGACTTGCCTCCTTGTCACCATCCTCCAGCCTCAGCCTCCCAGGTGTCAGGATTATGGATTAGATCCTACTACCTAGCCCACAGCGGAATCTTCCACTTCTTCCTGGCTCTCGGGAGGAAAGTTCTGGAGGTAGCCTTGTCATGGGGACTTGCTCCACCCCTTGCCATAGGCCCTGGGGAAGCAGGATAGAGTTTGCTGACAGCAGGGTTGGTAATTATATTACAGGCCTGGTAGAGATAACAAACCTTTTTGAACCCATTAAGGAGGAAATTGGATCCCGTAGTGCATCTCCAGTGACAGGGCTCACCCTCACCTTAAAGAAGGCTTGTGTCGTCTCTTGAGGATGGAAGGAAGAGCTGGTTTCTGGGCAGAGTGCTGAGCTCCACTGTGCCACTGCTTCTTTAGGATGCTGGGCCTGTGAGTGCAGATTGATTTAATGATAGAACACGGAGACCTGGTGACTCTGAGTGTCTCTCCATTTTCAGCTGTGACTCAGCTCAGAACGTGTCAGAAAAACCAGGGCTCTTTGTTCTTCTAAGGCAGGGCTCAGGCTCCTGCAACTGGCAGCTAAACAAGCAATGATCCAGCTCGAGATTGCAGGGGTGGTAGTGGGAATAACCAGAATCTTTTAATCAGATGATCCGGACTGCCTGGCTTATGTCAATCCCTTGTCTGCCATGGAAGGATTCCATCTAAGAATCTGTACTCCATGAAACTTGTGTCGCTTCCACTGAATCGGAGGACAGCTCCCTTTACAGTGTTGATTTTCCTCTCTTGGTCTGCACCTCTCTGAATGCATATGATTTGAGATTCTAGATTTCCTGTGCGTGTTGAAGATGATGTTATACACTCTGAATGCGGCATTCAAGGTCTTTTCACCATGATTTTCCTCTGGGTAAAATGTCGAGTAAATTTAACTCTAGTTGACGCTAAGACAGATGGTACAGAAAACACACCCCAGTGGCATGGGCAGCTCAAGTTCCATGTTGCCAATCCCAGGGTAATTCATTGAGAGCCTTACTCATGTGTAGGGCAGTTGGCTTTCAAAACCATCTGGCTTATGTTAGAGGAATAATGCAACGGTCTTTCAACTGTCCCCTGATCTCCCATTCTTGGAAAGGTCGAGCCATTTAATTTCAGAAATGGAGAGATTGTGGCATACTGCCAAGTACCGGCTTTCAGTGTGCTTTTAATTTTTCAATAGCTCTATTCTGCATACCCTTGCAAAGATCAGGGCTGTGCGGTGAGGTTTGTGTTCTCTTTGCTAGGGCTTTGCTGGTAAAACAACTGCAATAAAAAAAACCACACCTGCACAGTGCTGGATGCTACAGCATCCTTCCAGTGTTCAAAACAGGGTGAAATATAGCATGAACTAGACATTCTTTAGATAGATTCTTGGCCTCCAGATCTGGACTGATTTTTTCTCCCCAGACCTTTTTCTTTGTAATTAGCTCATGCTTGGGCTATGTAGTATTTGGTTGGATGGGAAAATAATTCTAGTTTATCATCTGCATATCCAGAGGAGAGCCTTGTTCTGCAGTTTGGAATCATGTACAAATATGCATTGAGGAATAGAGGCAAATATATTTATTTGTTTGGTTATTGTTGCCAGTCCTGGGGCTTAAACGCATGGTCTGGGCGCTGTCCCTGAGCTCGTTTTACTCAGGTCTAGTGCTGTACCACTTGAGCCACAGTGCCACTTCTGGCTTTTTCCATGATTAATTGGAGATAAGAGTCTTACAGACTTTCCTTCCCAGACTGGTTTCGAGCTGTGATCCCCCTGAGTAGCTAGGATTACAAGTGTGAGACACTGGCACCCAGCAATATTTTTTATTATTATTTTAAAACTCATTTGGTGAATGTTTCTATAATCCTAATTAGTTCATGTAGGAAACATAGAGTTAGTTACACAGAAAAAACATAAGCAGGCAGGGTCATGGAACATGAATCTGAACTTTGGTTTGGGACACTGTTTTTGTATGTGATGCTCCATGCCTGGGATTCAGAGCCTCTGAATTACATTGCTCATAATGTTTCTTGTAATTCTTTCAAGGTTTCTGTGCTTCACCAAATTCAACCACTTTATTTTCCTGTAAACTTTTTGGCCTTTTCTGCTCCTGCTTCTTCTGGGGCTTGAACCCAGGGCCTGGGATCTGTCCCTGAGCTCTTTTGCTCAAGGCTAGCACTCTACTACTTGAACTACTGGCTTTTTCTGAGTAGTTTATTGGAGATAGGAGTCTCATGGACTTTCCTCCCCTGGCTGGCTTTGAACTGCAACCCCCAGACCTTAGTCTCCTGATTAGCTAGGATTATAGGCATGAGCCACAAGCACTTGGCAGCACTAAAAGAGCACATTTAATTGGACCATGTGTAAAATATTTCTTATTACTGTTCCTTGATCCTAATTCATTTCTTCCCACTGAGGGAGAATGAGGCTAGAATCTTTCTGGTTTCTGGTAGTACTTGCTGGCCATCATTGAAATGATCTTTCCTCTAGCATGTTTCCCTCTCTTTTTATTCTCTCCCTCTTTTCTCTCTCGCTATCTAATCAGTCATCTTCATCTGTTGGGTTTCATCTTTTCCAGTACTTAAGTTCCTTTTACTGTGATTTATCCTTGTTTCCCCTCACCATTCCCAGCACATCTTACTTATTACAGCTATTCCTTAAATATTTATTGACAAGTCAATGAATGAAAATCCCCGCAAGTCAGTGCTGCATAATAGATGACTTTAAAATTTTTTGCAATAATTATGTATTTCCTACCTGGATCTTTATGACTGCTTCAGGTTTTACCTTCAGGTGTTTTAAAAAATCATTCTCATTATGTAAAAGAGGTGGGTAGCAGGCTAGATCATAGTCAAAATTAGAGATATAAAAGTTAGAAGGGGACGTGAAGGACCCCTTTCCATTATCTCTCTGTTTTCTACTCTTTATTGTCTTTTCTTCACAGAAAGGCAGAAAGCACATCACCTTGTTCCTTAGTAAGCCTCTCTTTTCTTTTCAATCTGAGCAAAGTAACATTTGTCTCTAGTTGGAGTTTGTTTTGTTTCATTAATTAGCTTTATAGTGACAAGTACCCTGTCACATTATTTCTTATAAAGTAGCCACAGACCTATTTACACCAGTTTTTATTAACCAAAATGGAAGGAAATTAAATAGCTTCTGATAGAATCTGCTGTGTATATTTTACCACATACCATTTAATTTCAAAATTGAATTAGTTATTTCAAGAGTGATCATAAATGACTAGTCACAGGCATTGAGAGATCTATTTTTTTTCCCCCAGCAAAGTCAGGTGGCAATGACTTCAAAAACGTACAGAAGAACCATGAGATATCAGAGCTTCTTTTACAAAACAAAATAGTCTCGAAAATATATTCTCTATTCCTCAACAGAAACATCCACAACTATCATAGAGAAAATTTTAGTTGCAATCTGCACAGGTTCAAAAATGATGAATGCTCTAAGTTTAGGACTTTCCATCCATTTGATTGAAGAAGTTCATTGTTTCCTTCGATTCTCATGAATGGGAATTGTTAGAAACCTGTCTCAGCCCCTTTTCTCCCTGAGGGCCCATATGCTCCTTAGAGAAGGCTTGTGGCATAAATTTTGTTGAAAATCCCTAAATATTAACTCTATCATTCAAGATTTTCTATCTTGAAAAGGGAAAGTTCCCATTGCAAATGAGGATTGCTTATCTCTAATTAGGAAAAGAGGAGCCATATACAATCTTCGATGATGAAAAGATCGGCATGTCACAAAGATCTTGATTCTAAGACACTTGATCCCCACGGTTCCTTTAAAATTGTTGTGTGTCGGTCCCCTGAGTGAGAAAGGTTTTCAGTACACCGAGGACTTCGCTCTGTTATGTCTCTGTCTTATCTCCCCAGGAACTTCTCACCCAGGTGTTCAAAAATGTCAACCTTTTGAAATGTCCACAGGGTTCTGTATTCTAGCGAGAGTGCACTTGGCTGGGGAATTGATTGGGTGCTTTGAACATGAAGGTCAGGTTTCTGAGGAGTGTAGCAGGGACAGTAAGGAGCAAGAGGCAGTGTTCAGAAAAAACTCATTTTGAATCCTTGGCTGACAGAGTGATCACTTGGGATGTCAGCTCTTCCCAAATTTACTTGTGTTTTCAGATGTTTACTGAACCTTGGCAAGAAAACAAGCCCTCATGCTATGGCAGGCAAAATACAATACAGTTACAGAGCATTATTTTTCCAGATGGATTCTAACAGAAAACCACTCTTGCCCTAAGGGTCTGGAGACAGAGACCCCAGGGAGGAAGTGGTGAGGAGAAATTAAGCAGAAGGTCTTTTGAATTACTGAAGGTCAGTCAGGGGTGTAATTTTTTTCTTTTTCTTTTGATTTCTAACCTTAGTAGTTTAAAACAAGATTCCTATTTGTTTTCCCCAAACCCTTCTGGCCAATTCAGCGTTCCCCATTAATTATTGCCGTGTTAAGAACTTCACATGTCTTTTAGTTTCTGAACAAGACAAATGTCTCTCTCTTAGAGGTTGGTGTGTGGTTTTAATCAGGACCTGCTGTTACCAATATATTCTAGATCTGTGTAAAACAGGACCAGAGGAAGGGTTCTATTGAACAGAAAATGGGCTTCTTCATGCCTTCCCCACCCCCCCCCCGGCCTTGCAAACAAATGAATTCCTTTAGTATCAGAAGGAATTACCTCTTTCTCTTAGTTCTTTTTTCTTTCCTCTAAGTAAATTTTTGTTTTGAACATGAAATGTACATTTCTTTTGTAATTCGAAGTTATCAACCTTAGGATAAAATTACCTTGCTAACAGAAAAAACAATAAAGAGACTTCATTCAGGTCAGTAATTTAAACGGAAAAGGTAACAGATACATAACATTGATTAAGTACATAAAATATTTTAGGCTTAGTGCTCAGCACTTTGTGTATAAGATGTGTTACTTTTTCACAGCAGACTTGTAAAATATCATTGACCTCATTTATGGGTAAGGAGTAAGGCCCAGAGACATGAGGTAAGGTCTGCAGTGTTATGACGCGGGAAGAAGAGTCTGATTTTTCAACTTATGCTTGTCTGGTTTTAGATCCCTGCTTTACTCCATTATGCAACTTCCCCCTCGGTGAAAAACTTCATTACAAATCTGGTGGAAACATATGTTCTATTTCATTATTAAACTTCAAGTGGTCCATTAACTGGGTGGAGTATTTCATTCAATATCCACAAACTTTGTGGTTATTATGCATCAAACATCTTTTCATTAATTATACTGTATTAAAAAAGTGTGCAGAATGTCAAGTATACATTGTGGAGTTGCTGTTTTAAAATCACTCAGAGCTGAGACAGTTTGGAGGTACCAACCCCTCCCTGGAGGGCACTGGACAGGACTTAAACATTTTTAGAGCACTGTCAAATACTATCGAATCACTGTTAATGTTTGCATGCGCCCTTATATATTTCCCTTAAAGAAGTTAAAATTCTGTGGGCTAGGGTGCTTTGACTCCCTAGTTGACAGCTCCTAGACTCTGGCTGGTGTGAGCAGAGGACGAGCAGAGGACCTGATGCCATTGCTCTGAGCTGCCTTGAGGAAGCTATTGACAAGCCAGTTGTGAAAGCACAACTCTGGCTTCTGATGGCGCCATCTTAGCCACAACTGTCTCAACAGCACGTGTCATTGAATCTTCTTCTTTTTTTTTTTTTTTTGCCATTACCAACCATGGAAAATTCTAGATGGCCCTGCAGCCATTTCCATCTAAGCCAGCCAGAGGAGCCCTTCTTGTGGTGGCCCAGAAGAAGACCTGTGATTGGTGGAAACACAAGTCCTCATCTGCATGAAGATCTTCTATGCAAATACCCTCTCCACATCCACTTTCTGGCTACATAAGCAGGTTGTTCAGCAACCTTGTTGAGCCTGCTCGAGAAGTCTTCCTGTGTTGCCTCCCCTGTGCTACACAAGTAAGGCCCACCTAAAAGCTTCTCTTGAATGGTTATTTCTTGCCTACTTTTCATCTTTATCATCAGTAGAGTGGGCTGAGCTGTTTGTAGAAAGATGGTTACATGGTTGTTATGAGAGGGAAGCTGGGACAGGGAGGATGGGAGCTGCAGTAGCAGGCAGCCACAGTAGGTGCGTGGCCGCAGCTCCAGGCAGGTCGCAGGTGCCAGGACCTTCAGCTCTGTGGTTATAACTCTCTGTGACTGATGTTACACCTCTAGCATCTATTGTGCCTGGACACTCAGACCTTATCAGTAGTGTTGTAATCCTTGGGCTTAGAGTTTCCTAGGCTCATGCCCTTTAAGTCTTGGCTTTTGCCGTTGGAATTAGTGAGAGTGGCCCCCTATTTGGGGAAATCTCTGATGATGACAAAAGGCAGAAGGAAGCATTCCATTCGGACACAGATCCTTTCCTTCATTTCCATGGACATTTCTGTGACAGTAAGGATAAAACCTTCGAATTAAGAAGTGTGGTTTCTCAAAGAAGGAGGCTACAATGCTTGATAAGAAATGTACTCATTATCTTGCCCATATAATTGTAACCCCTCTGTATAGTATTTTCATAATTAAAAAAAAAGAAGTATGGTTTCTCTACTAGGGAAATAATAGCTACCCCTGAAACATTACATTTAAAGAATGACTTTTAATCTGTGATTACTAGTCTTTTCCTTCCAACCATTAACTTGTTCTACAGAATTTTTTTAAGTACTCAGTCTGAAGAAGAATTGAACTAGTATTTTTCTATTCATTCTTCATTCATTCATTCATTCACTCATTCATTCATTCTGTTATATTGTTAATTGAACTCAGGGTGACACCTACAGCACTAAATTCTAGAGAAAAACAACAGTGTCTTGTATTTTTACACTGTCACATGGCTCCCACTAATGCCTTTGACTTGGATAAGACTTGTCTTTAACAGTAAACACATTGAGGCATAATGTATCATGCATCACAAGTACCAATGCAAGTTGGTTCACAGAGAAGGAGAGAATGGTCCTGAAAGATAAAGGCACATGTACAGGAAGCTAAAAGGAAGGGTGGTAAGGGAGAAGAAAAGATACTGTGAAGGTCAGCACATGCATGGGATTTAACTGGGACCACCATCATTGAGTTTCTCTACCTCTGTATGATGTGGTATGAACTCAAGACTTATAATGCCATAGAAGAACAATGGCATGAAGATACAGCTTGTTCCAACTAAACAACCCTATTTGCTGAGCAGTTGGCTGAAGTTCAAAAGAGCTTAGAGATGGACTGATTCTAAGCTGTCAAGGGCAAGCACTGATATAGCAATCTTCTGATGCGTGAATGCATCTCCTGAGGTCATAGGCCTGAATTTTGGATGCACACAGGTTTGAGATGGAATTTTGGTTCCGGTATTTAGCTGGAGAGCTTTGGAGATGTTTTCTGACACCTCTGAGCCTTTTATCCCTCATGATCAAAAGATAGTAATACTACTAGTATGTAGTAAACATGTAACCATCAATTCAAATGTTGTATTTGCCGCTCTCCTGGGCATACACAGTCCCATGGCATTAAGTTCAAGCTACTATTGTGATGGCATCGAATAGGAACCTGGTGGTTGATGGGACCCACCACGAGATGGCTTTCTGAGCTGGTGCGAGCTGACAGGAACACAGCACTGCCTCTGGCAGAGAGTGCTGGGAGACTGAGTAAGACTCTCGTGATTAGCAGGGTGTATGTCAAATAGCAATTGCACAATGATCCTCAAATGCTCCCCTCTTCTAGCGGAGAGTGACTCGGGGCTGCTCTTCTGTGATGCCACATAGTCTGGCTGATGAAGGCGAGGGCAGCCTCGCTTTTCACTGGCCTCTGCCATTACCCATTTCCTGCTTTTCTTTTGTGTTGGAATCACAGTTAAAAGCATTCATCAAAGTCAAGTTGTCTGAGAGTGTTCTGTGCACGTGAATGGCACCACTCCATTCTTTATTGCTGACATTGCAAGGTCAGCCTCAGGGCTCCACCTCATCTCCTGGGTTTCAATCGTTTTTTTGGCAAGAAACATCAGTTCCCCGTTCAAGCAATCCTCTGGATTCGGGCTGCTGTTGCCTTCCGTAGCTTAGGGCACAAAGTGAGCATATGGGTGTGTGTTTGGAAAGCTTATGTTTACAGTCATCGAGTGTTTCTTTCATGGCTAAGGGAGCAACCTCACCTGAGTATATATCGAATTAAGATATGAGAATCCACTCCAGGTGAGACAGCCTGGGATCCCCTGGTTCTTTGCTCACTAAATCACACTACATTTGCAAAAGTCAAAAATGAGTTTGAGTCTTCACATCGCCAAGCAAGATGGCCATGTGTCTGTCTTTGTTTCTATTCTTCCTTCCATGTTTTCCTGGATGTCTTGTGAGAACATCTGTCCTTCCCAGGTAAGATGGTCAAAACCTCCATGCACGTTTTCTGCTCCCATCCCTGTGATGAAAGATGGTTCTAAATTAATCAGGCCAACCAATTCCTTCTTCTGCCTTTACTTTCCAACATAGAATTCCCTTTAGACCATGTAATTTCTTTGATCATTTTGCATATATAATGTTACTGAATATATATGGGTATATATATATATATACATATATACATACACAAAAACATACTCAATGAGACTAACAGAATCACAAACACTGTGGCAGGAATACAATGGTAAATGGATAAACACAAGAGGAAGAGGAGAGTTTGGGGGTGCAGATAATCCTAGAAGAGTGTAATCTAAGTGCCACTATAACGCAGCCAAAGTGACCAGACCTTACCGCTCTTGATTTGTAGGGCTTAACGAACTCTGTATGGTTTGGCTTATTAAAGCTGGATACAGAGAGGACTCTGCTTGGCTGGAATTGTTCCCTGGATCCCCAGTTTAATAAGATTCCATGTCAGAAAACAGCAGAGCAAACTTCAATATACCAAGTGCACAGTCATTCCTATTAGCCCAGGAGAGCTAGTACACAGAAGTATTCCATGTACTTGCTATCTTTCATGGAGTTCTGAATTCCTCCTAATAAATGCAACTTTCCACCTGATCAATATGAGCTAGGATTACTAGTTTTTTGAGCCTTTTATGTCACCATATTTACATATTTTACAGGAACTGCTTAGATCTCAGACATATTGCATCTGTGTGTCTTATTTTGTTTTTTCCTTGTCTCTCCTTGACTCTCAGAAGAGAGGCATTACGCTGGCACACTTAGTAGGGATTCTGTTGAAGGTGTCTTAATGGGGGTTATTTGCCGTGCAGATTTCTCACATAGACACCTTCCCTTGATGAGCTCATCTATCAATCAGTGATATTGATTGAACACCTCCATTGTTTTTTAAGGCAGCAGGCTGGGGTTGGTTCCAAGAACAATAATGCACTATATATTTGTCAGGGGCCTTTCTGGCAAAGGAAATCTCTATGTGCGCAATCTTATTTTATTCTCTCTATGAGAGACTGATGGAAATAGATTCCATTCTGTCTTTTGCCTTTATTCACACAAGTCCAAAGATAGTCCATGTGTCGTTCAAGGTCACGCAGAAGGTGAGAGTGTGTAAGAGCCCAGGTCCTCCTTCATAAATTAAATGGTCACAGAAGACTTTTGGACCACCAGATAATGTGGTACCCAGGACTTCTTTTTTATATACATACCCTCATAGGCGTATGTATTTTTGAGTGGTTCTTTCAGCAGAAACAGTCTCAGCAGGAGATCATCTGATGATTGACACCATCAGTCTTGAGAACGCAGGGTCAGCATTGACTTTCCACGCAGCCGTTCTTGACAGCTGGGTGAGACCAGCATCATCACGGGCAAGTGCCCACGGCTCTCCTTCCCCTTCCATTTGTGCTTACCTAGGGAAGTCCTCTGAGTACCTCAGAGCATCTCAGAGCCACTCAAGTGAATCACAAGCTTGGCTCCTCCAAGCTGAGATCTCCCGGCGAGTACTTGACAAGAACAGGATTTTGACCTTCTGTCTGCTGGCAGAGGTGAGGGGATGGGCAGGTAGAGTATGTGTTTGCATTTATTTTTAAAATGCCAAAGCGGAGCTGAGTTGACAGCAGACACTGACCTTGAGGACATGTTGGGGGTGTTGTTACAGGGAACAACTTAAGTTCTTAAGATCTCTGAGGAAGTACCTGGCTTCAACGGGTTTTCCTGAAGAGGCGCTCTTAATCCCCAAACCCAAACCTAAACCAAACCCAAACCCAAACCTTGAAGTCATAACATGTGATTGCCAATTTAATTTTTTATTTTGGATGGTAAGTTGTGACTACATGGATGGTGAGATGGAGTTAGTTATTTGCCATTTTGCTATGGGTCCTATTTGTCTACTTTCTTACATGACTGGCAACTTTTGGTTGGATGTTGACATTGTAGTGTTTTCCTCATTGGGTGCTGGTATGAATTTTTGTTTTTGGTCTTTGATTTGGCCTTCAGTTAAGTTACTGGGCAATAGTTTAATTTTTTGGAGTCTTGTTTATAAGATTTGCTAGGTTGGATCAGAGTAGCATCATTTCCAACTACTAAAGCAAAGATTCTCCTATGGTTCCTTTCAATGCAGAGTGAGGTACTCGATTTTTGTTCTAGCTAATGAGAACAAAAATGACTCCCAGATGACCACTGATGTCTAATTTCCCCATGCCTTCAGATGGGTCCTTCCTCACATGCATGCACATGAGTGATGAATTCCAGCAAGACACTGTGCAGATCTGAGTCTCACCTGCATGATGTCTCATCTTCGGAGACCCGGGTTGCCTTACTCTTCACAGATTCAGTTCTATCTGCTTATCTCAGGAGAGTCTGTGGGCCTCTGCCTGCATTCTTCCTCTCTGCCCCGTGGTCTGGAGCCTCTCAAGGCAGGCAACTGGGACAATTGTAGGATCATCAGACTCATCTAATTTGTTTCTCCCTTGATTTATCAGAGATCACTCTTCTTTGTTGCCTAACACAGGGTCTTAAAACTGTTTCACACATTTTATCTTTGTTGTTGGTTTAGGTGGGAGAGTAAGCCTGATCCCTGCTATTCCATTTTGGCCAGGAAGAGAAATTCATGCTGATTTCCGGGTGAGCAGGAGACATAGAAGCCAATAAATCAAGAAACTCAATGTCAAAAGTCAAACCAAGAAAAGCTGGATCAGAAGAAATATAATTTCACAACAGCCAGCTCTTGATGGTATTAGATTAGATGGAGTGATAGGCTAAGGAAAGGGAGTACCTGTGTGCTTGAGCGCTAACTAAAAGATAAAGCCTGTGTAACATTTCTACCCCATGCCTTTTTCTTTCTTAAATTGGCAGTGCTGTTGAGTTACCAACCAACATTTATCACCATCCATTTAAATATTAATTCACCACCATCCTTTGCCAACTATCAATATCTGGCACTGGTTGCTATCTTCTCTATCATTACAGAAAGGTTTCTCAAAAGTCGTTCAAGGGAACGACTTTTCATTTATACGACCCAGGAAATTAGCAAATCCCTAAAGGGTATGCACTTAACTCAGAAGATGGCTAAAGAGAAGCTCGGGTTGGATTTCTGTAGGTTTCTTTTGCTCTTTCTAGCATTTGATCCCCACACATCGTCAAGAGCCTTCAGCAGTGTTTTCATTTCAACTCAACTGCACGTTGATGCTGTGTTGTCTGGCGCATACACATGTAGGAATGCTATTGGAAGCACATGTTTGTTAGTCTACTTTTCCCCCTTTAGTTCCAATTAGGTAAACTCTGCTGGTCTGTCCTCATGCTCAAAGATCCTTTCTTCTGCCATTTATGTATTCTACTACTCAGTCTGTCCAGCAAATTTTTTTTAAAATTCAACTACATATTTGGGTTTATATTTTCCATTTGATTATTTTTTCATACCTCCTATTTTTTTTGCTGTTGAGATTGTCTCTATTTTATCATTTCATGGAATTTACACCTGCTTCTTGGAGTAATTTTTCTGCAATCACTTCTTTCTTTTAAATGTTTTTATTTATAGCTGATGTATTGCATTCATATGTATTTATGGCATACATTGTGACATTTCTAATGCAGGTATACAGTGAGTTATGATGAGATCTGGGTATATCCAGAATCTCAAGTATTAAGTCAGTTCATTTTGTCAGGAATACTCAAAAATCTTCTGTAGTGGTCATTAACAAATAAACAAATTATTGTCACCCATAGTTGTCCTATTTTTTATTAGAGCAATAAGAGCTATTCCTTCTATCTAACTCTGTACTATTAACCATCATAGCATTAACATTAACCTGTACTATTAACCATCATATTTCCATTCTTCCTTTCCCCTTTCCACTTCCCAGGCTCTAGAAACCATTGCTTTACTTTCCTCTCATGTCTAATCAATTTTTAGCCTCCACATATAGTTGAGAACATGTAGTATTCTTTTTAGTTTGTCTGACTTATTTAACAAAATGTTCTCGTTCTGTACATGTTGCTACAAATAATAGAATCTCAGTCATCTTTTATAAAGGAAGAATAGAATTCAAATGTGCATATGGACCCCATTTTATTTATTCCCCATCCAAGGACAATAAGTTGATTATATATCTTGGCTGCTGTTATAGGATCACAGTACAAAGGTGAATGCAAATGTCTGACTGACTTCATGTCTTTTGGATATTTGCCTACTAGAGTGATAAATAGATCAAATACTAGCTCTGTATCTGATACTTTGAGGAACTTCCCCACTATTTTCTATAGTGACTGACTTTACTAGTTCAAATTTTTACCAATGGTAAAAATTTCTACATGCCCACCGTAGCATCTGTTACTTTTCATGGTTTTGCTAATAGTTTTTCAGGGTCAGCTGGTTTCTCATTGTTTTATTTTTTAAATGTCATTTTCCTGATGTGGCATATTTGTTTTTGTGTGTTTGTTATATATATATTTCATATGTTTGTTATACATCTCTCCTCTGAGAATCCTGTGTTCTTCTCTGGTATCTATCATTTATAGAGCACACCAGAGATTTGGTACACATTATTTCCAATTCTCATTCAGGCTGGAAAAGCAGGTAGTATGATGTCCATTTTACAGATGACAAATGACTCAGCTAATTGATCAGGTTCACAGAGGGACCCATCTGCACTCTCAAGCCAGGGTGCCTAAATCTTAAGCCACGTTCCTAAGCTCACCCTCTTAACAGGAAGAAAGACAAAGAGGAAGATATTGGCTGTTACTTCACATCATGTTTATGAGAAGTCTAAGGCAGGTAAATTCATAAAATCACATGTGGAGAAAAATGGAACAAAAGTAGAAACACACACACACACACACACACACACACACACACACGCACAATCCCCAGAAACAAGTGAAATCACAAAGGATAAAATATCCACCTGCTTTTCTCTGAGTCTTTAATAAATTATTCTGGATGGGTACAAATGGCTTTTCTATTCCAGGGAGATCAGAGCTAAGGACTAGCTTTAAAAAAAGACTATTAGGTTAATGGATGAAATATATAGCAGTACTAAATAGCTTTCATCATTTCATTATATAAAATATATAGAGGCTCTGCATTTCCTTCTCCCCAACATGGGTTCTGTTGCTAGGAACCTGGGTCTCTTGGGTCAGCGTGGTAATGGCTCTGAGTGCCTCCAAGCCAATTCTTCTCAGGCATTGGGTGACATTTATTGGAAAGTTAAACAAACCTCTGGGCCAGTTGAGAAAACTTTCCAAGTAGAAGATCTTGCTCAAATATACAGCTATGAGGAAAGCTGAAAATGAGTTAAGAAGATGCACAAATGTTATCCTGGGTGAGACAGCTGCTGGATGGTACAGCTGGCCAGGTTTCAGATAAAGAAGAAATCAAATAAGTCCCCAGAACTATGGGTTGAGATGTTGAGGAAAAGAGGTCACAGGGTATTTTGTTTGGAGAACAGATGATTTTTATAGGATGAAGAAAAATGGAAAGTTAGGGCTGCACTGAATTTTGCTGTTTCTTAACTCAGTAAAATTGCAAATGGAAAGAAGAGAGGTGAAGGGCAGAGAAATCTTAGCTGTTGTCAGCAAAAGGGTGACATTAATTGTAATTGAAGTCTGTAGCCAAAACATGAGGTATTTGAACAAGTGAAATGTTTGCTTACCTCCATCTGTAGATAAAGTGAAGGGTAATAAATAGACAATGGCGCAGTCTTCTGGAAGAGACCCAGCTCCTGTTCTAATCAGCTAAGTGACTCCTCCAGACAGTGTAGGGGAGAGGCAGCCGGCTTTCTTTCCTGGGACTAAGCAATTTCAAAGTGCCCTCCAAATTTTCTTTGATGCTTCTCTGATTTTCTTCTCTCTTCCTTTCAGATTTTTTTAGCTTAATTTTTTTTCATGAATTGCTTCTTAATTTACAGCATGGAGTCAGTCTTCATATATAACTTATGTAAATGGAGAGGGCTCTTGAATATCCTGTGTACTGAATAGCAACTGTATTTCAAGTGGAGAAAAGAAGAATCAAATTCTCCCCCTTGTTCTTCTGGGTTAGGTATTGGGAACATGAGGAAGACACAATAAAAATGTATTTTGAAAGACAGCAAGAGGCAGACTAAAATTATGATCTGTTGTGGAAAATGCTAGAATTGGAGGAATGTAAAAGCTATGCAAGAACACAGAGGAAAGACTTATTTCTACACAAGTGGAAAGCCAATAGCAGGAGTTAATCTCATGGGTAAGCAAATGGAAAAGGACATACCAGACACAAAACTGGGAGAGACTGATGGGGCAATTTGAGGTTGAACTCTCCCATTGGTCTTGATTTCTATTTCCCCTCTCAAATGCCCAGAGAACTCCGTAGAGTCATGGTTAAGGCTTTGGACTGTGGATTGTCTGCCTGGTGTCAAGCCACAGCTCCAATCTTTATAGGACTGGAGTTGGGAAGGTTATTTAACCTTTCTGAGCCTTGATTCTCTTGTTTTTAAATTTTTTAATTTTTTGATTATGTTTAGGTAGTTGTACAAAGGAGTTGCTATTTAACAGAGCAGTTTTGGGGGCCTTGATCTACTAAACCATACAAGACTATAGACAATCAATGATTTCCTTTGACTATAAATGTTCAAGTTAGGAGTAGTGCTTGCCACATTGTAAGCCATTATTATTGCAAGAGTTTAGTCAGGAAAACCATTTTGTGATATATGGAAACGTAATGCAATTTTGATTAAATCTGATTATTGCTTTTTACTATGGCTGGCCACTTAATGGAATGAAATCTTATGCATTGCTATTATCCCATGCCTAACAAATCTGCCTAGGCCATCCAGCTGTTCAAACAAAAGACAGAAAAATTGCCTTGTCTTCTAAAAACCAATGTATCCATGAAGTTATATTGGTTGCAAAAGTCATTCGGTCTTGCTACTCAGTCTGTGAATCCTGACACACACAACCAAGGGTGAGGACACACAGATCCTCCCCAGACAGAGTTTACATCTGTAACAGCCAATGTCCTAGACTTAGGTTCACACAAATATTACTCTGCTACCATCAAGATTTCAGTGCTGGTGATTGCCCCACAGGGGTATAGTTTTTCCTGGCCTTTTCTCTTCCTGTCTGGCAAAACTCACCCAATTCCTTACCACTTTATTTTTCTAGTGTTGTTAACTTTAGATTCTTTACTTACCTAGAATGATCACTATCCACGTTCTTAAGTATTGTCAACCAGATGAAACTAGGGAATAATAATGTTCTTGCAGCTCTTTTACACACACACACACACACACACACACACACACACACACACACACACACACACACAATTTTGTGTTGGTACTGGTGTTTGAACTCAGAGCCTTGTGCTTACTAGGCAGGTGCCCTACCCCTTGAGCCAAATTCCTAGTCTTTTATGTCGCGATTATTCTTTGAATAGGTCCAGGTTCGTTCTGAGATCCTCTGGAGCAAGGATGACAGGTTTGTGCTATCATGTCCAGTTTTTCTGCTCACCTTTGCTTGTGGGGCCTTGAATCACAGTTCTCTTGATCTCTGCCTCCTGAGTAGCTAGGATTATTTGGACAGTATTTCTCTGGTGCTCTTTTTTTGGGGGAAGATAGAGGTGAATCTGGACTGAGAAAGAATAAATGATGAATTTTCCTCTGCATGCAATCATGGCCCCATCCCTCTGACTTTTCTCTGTATTTTCTATTGGCGCTGCACTGCCTGCAATGAGTTTGAAGCAAAGGCAGTGATCTGGGGCAGTTTTGTTAAGACTGGCCCCAGGACATGGTGTTGCTTTTAGAAGACCCTAAGCCTGGAGTCTAGGGAGAGGGGTCACATGCCCGTTCTTATTAGCAATGATGTAGTTAGAGTATACTACTCAAGTATTGGATGGATCTTGAGATTCATTTTTTTTTCAAAATCTAGAATGGAAGAGTGGATATATCCAAAACTTCAAATGAGGTGCCATCCTTCAGCTTGCACAAAGGTTGTAAGTTTCATTCTGCCAAAAAATGTAAGTTGGAAAGAAAGAACTTGATCATAGCCAAGATGGGCTAAGTGAACAGGGCTTAATCTTGAGAGCACAAGGCCAGAGTATACAAAGTCAGAGGTAAACAGTGCTCTTTCTAAAGTACTGATTACATTTGAACTCTGTGTGTGTGTGTGTGTGTGTGTGTGTGTGTGTGTGTGTATGTGTGTGTGTGTGTGTGTGTGTATGAACATGTATGGAAGAAGAAAATTCAACTGTTAAATACACGTTAAGGCCTTTTAAAAACCTTAGAGCAAATGGAGATGTACTATTTAGTCAGACCTTGCACAGATTTAAAAAAATTATTTATTTATTTTTGTCAGTCGGGCTTGAGCTCTGGGCCTGAGTGCTGTCCCTCAGCTCTTCAGCTTAAGGCTAACACTCTATCACTTGAACCACAGCACCACTTCCAGTTTTCTGGTGGTTTATTAGAAATAAGAATCTCATGGACTTTCCTTTCTGAGCTGGCTTTGAACTATGATCCTCAGATCTCAGCCTTCTGAGTAGCTAGGATTATAGGCGTGAGCCACTGGTACTTGGCTTTTGCACAGATATTTAAGATCAACTCTGGGACCCCTGCACCCTTCTGCACTGATGGGGAGCTGCTTTCCTGTTTCTCATCCAGGACAGGGGCTTATTTCCCCTTGTTGTGAGATGTACATTGCTGGAAGACACTAGGAATTCTCAGAAATAAGAAATGAAAAGCCAGTCTCTGACAGAAGGGCATCACTTGAGTAAATCAGGTATTATTGACTCTTCAACACTGGCAAGGAATCACGAAGGTGGATTTCACAGGTAAGATGCTCAATTTTGCTGTCTACTTCATATGAAATGTTTATATGCCACTATTCTTTGCCTGACACTTTCCATGACAAAA